>NC_091067.1:59946997-60278711 GCF_000393655.2 Nicotiana sylvestris | reverse complement strand
TTATACTGGTGGGCGACCTAGAACTTAAATGTATTCCCGCATTATACTGGTGGGCGACCTAGAACTTAAACGTATTCCCGCATTATACTGGTGGGCGACCTAGAACTTAAAATGTATTCCCGCATTATACTGGTGGGCGACCTAGAACTTAAAATGTATTCCCGCATTATACTGGTGGGCGACCTAGAACTTAAAATGTATTCCCGCATTATACTGGTGGGCGACCTAGAACTTAAAATGTATTCCCGCATTATACTGGTGGGCGACCTAGAACTTAAAAGTATTCCCGCATTATACTGGTGGGCGACCTAGAACTTAAAAGTATTCCCGCATTATACTGGTGGGCGACCTAGAACTTAAATGTATTCCCGCATTATACTGGTGGGCGACCTAGAACTTAAAATGTATTCCCGCATTATACTGGTGGGCGACCTAGAACTTAAAATGTATTCCCGCATTATACTGGTGGGCGACCTAGAACTTAAAAGTATTCCCGCATTATACTGGTGGGCGACCTAGAACTTAAATGTATTCCCGCATTATACTGGTGGGCGACCTAGAACTTAAACGTATTCCCGCATTATACTGGTGGGCGACCTAGAACTTAAAATGTATTCCCGCATTATACTGGTGGGCGACCTAGAACTTAAAATGTATTCCCGCATTATACTGGTGGGCGACCTAGAACTTAAATGTATTCCCGCATTATACTGGTGGGCGACCTAGAACTTAAAAGTATTCCCGCATTATACTGGTGGGCGACCTAGAACTTAAATGTATTCCCGCATTATACTGGTGGGCGACCTAGAACTTAAAATGTATTCCCGCATTATACTGGTGGGCGACCTAGAACTTAAAATGTATTCCCGCATTATACTGGTGGGCGACCTAGAACTTAAAAGTATTCCCGCATTATACTGGTGGGCGACCTAGAACTTAAATGTATTCCCGCATTATACTGGTGGGCGACCTAGAACTTAAACGTATTCCCGCATTATACTGGTGGGCGACCTAGAACTTAAAATGTATTCCCGCATTATACTGGTGGGCGACCTAGAACTTAAAATGTATTCCCGCATTATACTGGTGGGCGACCTAGAACTTAAAATGTATTCCCGCATTATACTGGTGGGCGACCTAGAACTTAAAATGTATTCCCGCATTATACTGGTGGGCGACCTAGAACTTAAATGTATTGAAATTGTTTCCCCGTTCTTCCGAGAAAATTTTCGACAATCGGCAGAAAATTTTCTGCCCCGGTTTTTGGTAACTTCCATGGCATTGCATCTTGTTGCCGTCATCAATTCTTTGCTCTCCTGCAAAAGACAAAAGGATTTAGTCAGTTTTAATCGTGGTGGTAGAGGGTGCCTTTCTGGCGAGCAATTTTTCTCTCTTCCCCTTTTCTTGCTCTTTGTCCCCATAATTGGTTGGCAGGCAAAGTTGCCTGTTGGGGGTCTCTAGCCTGCTGGGGATTGGTTTTCAATTTATCCCCTTTTCTGCTTTCTCTTTAAACACATGATGTGGGAGTCTGCTTCTAACTCCCGAAACCACTCCCTTTTGGAGCTTACTTCTTCCAAAATTTCCGGGCACAATCCCTGCATTGCCTGGGACCGGCCTTTAAGACTGTTTGTATCATCCTGCATTGGATGAATTCTCCTTTGGTTTCTGGTAGTAAGCTTTGAAAAATCCTTTCAAGACACATTTTAGGAAAAGAAATAAAGACATGGAAAAAAGAAAAACTTTCTGAACCAATATTTTGTGGGAGGAGACAATCCAAAGAACTTATCTGGAGGACACAACTGGTCCCCGTGATCATGACGTGCACCATAGATTCCCGACCCAGTCTATTTGTATCAATCGATTTGTCCGACGGTCTGACTTGCTGGGGATGATAAATGGATGTTCATCTTGTTGCGAATGTGGTAGCTTTGCTGATCTGTTTCGTCGCCTCATAGTGCCCTTCGAGGGGTTTTCACTAATGAGACTCTCTCTTTTCTCTCATCTCCCGGCGCCTTATGGTGCCTGTGAAGGTCTTCACCAATAAGACTCTCTCATTTTATATCCCTCATCTTACATCGCCTCTCGGTGCCTGCGAAGGTTTTCACCGATGAGACTCTCTCATTTTATTTCTTTCGAGGAATCGGGGTGTTGTAGATACGACCCTCTTTTCTGGAGATTCCTTTGACTATCAATTCGTTCCCAATCTTACGATCCTCTTCTTTGCTGGGGCTTGGTGTATTATTCTCGGTCTTATTCGCCTGACTCGACATCTCTTGAACATTGATCGGGAGGTCTTTTGGACGTTGATGTTGGTTTTGGTGTGGGGTTAAAGAAAGGCTATGAAAGAAATGAAAATAATTTGATGGGTGATGTGCTACAACTTTTGGAATCGAACCTTTGTTGGAATTTTAAAACATAACTTCTGCCCCAGTTTTCTTGCTTGGGGAATTTATTATTTATACTTATGTTGCGCTATGTGCGTTACGCACGCTGTGCCTATTACGCACACTATGTACATTATGCATCGGATATCCCCTATGATGCATACTATGACCGAGCCGTGAGGCGCCTACGTATCCTCTTTGAGGAATCAGGTCAAACGTAGTTCCCACGGTTTTGTATTTCTTATGATTTTATCTTCTTTTTTCTTCTTTTTTTTTTTTTCATGTCCTTTCCATTAGTGATTCCAAAAGAGGGGTATGAAAGAATTACTTAAGGCTCAAAGGGGGAAGCAAGGGTTAAACAGTGTTTGGATAGAAGAAAGAATTGCCTCCGTCATCTCATTATCCATCAAATGCCAAATACAAACAAATAAACCAAAAATTGCCATAATTAAAGAAATTACGCATAATATCTCTTGACTGCATCTGAATTGATAGCCATGTCGACACATCTACCCTCGATATCTGTCAAACACAGAGCGCCGTTGGACAATACTCTGGTCACGATATAAGGCCCTTGCCAATTTGGGGCGAATTTGCCTTTTGCTTCGACCTGATGTGGGAGGATCTTCTTTAACACCTGCTGCCCTACCTCAAACTTCCTGGGGCGCACCTTCTTGTTATATGCTCTTGCCATTCTCTTCTGATACAGTTGACCATGGCACACTGCTGCCAATCTTTTCTCATCTATCAGGCTCAACTGTTCCAATCGAGCTTTTACCCATTCATCATCATCAATCCCGGCTTCAGTGACAATTCGGAGGGACGGAATTTCGACCTCCGCTGGTATCACGGCCTCAGTTCCGTATACCAACAAGTAAGGAGTTGTGCCTATGGAGGTCCGGACGGTAGTGCGGTACCCCAATAAAGCAAAGGGTAATTTCTCGTGCCACTGTCTGGACCCTTCCACCATTTTTCGCAGTATTTTCTTGATATTCTTATTGGCTGCTTCGACTGCTCCATTTGCCTTAGGACGATATGGGGTGGAATTGCGGTGTGTAATCTTGAATTGTTGGCATACCTCTCTCATCAAGCTGCTATTAAGATTCGCACCGTTATCCGTGATGATCACTTTTGGGATCCCAAATCTGCAGATGATATGGGAGTGAACAAAGTCCACCACTGCTTTCTTAGTTACTGATTTGAAGGTTTTAGCCTCAACCCATTTGGTGAAGTAATCAATGGTCACTAGAATGAACCTATGACCGTTGGACGCTGCTGGCTCGATGGGCCCAATGACATCCATGCCCCATGCTACAAACGGCCAGGGTGCTGACATCGTATGTAACTCTGTTGGCGGAGAATGAATCAAATCTCCATGTATCTGGCACTGATGGCATTTCCTTACGAAAGTGATACAGTCGTGTTCCATGGTTAGCCAATAACACCCTGTTCGAAGGATCTTTCTTGCCAATATATATCCGCTCATGTGTGGCCCACAAACTCCGGCATGTACTTCCGCCATAACCGTCGTTGCCTGCCCGGCATCTATGCATCTCAACAATCCCAAATCCGGGGTTCTTTTGTACAATACTCCTCCACTGAGGAAGAAACCATTCGACAAACGCCGAAGGGCTCTTTTTTGGTCCCCAAAAGCATGTTCTGGATATATCCCCATCCTAAGGTATTCCTTGATATCATGAAACCAGGGTTCGCCATCTGCTTCTTCTTCTACGGCATTGCAGTAGGCGTGCTGATCACGGACCTGGATGTGTAGAGGATCAACATACAGTTTGTCAGGGTGGTGCAACATTGATGCTAAGGTGGCTAAGGCATCCGCAACCTCATTGTGAACTCTCGGGATATGTTTGAACTTTACCGATCGAAATTTCTTGCTCAGATCATGCAAGCATTGTCGGTATGGTACGAGTTTTAGATCTCGTGTTTCCCATTCTCCCTGAATTTGATGTATCAAGAGGTCCGAGTCTCCCAAGACCAAGACGTCTTGGACAACCATGTCGGCAGCCAGGCGCAAACCCAGAATGCAAGCCTCATATTCGGCCATATTGTTGGTGCAATAGAAGCGCAGTTGAGCCGTAACAGGATAATGCCGTCCTGTTTCAGAAATGAGTACTGCTCCTATTCCAACTCCTTTTGCGTTTGCAGCTCCATCGAAGAAAAGCTTCCAACCCGGTTCCTCAGGTAATTCCAAATCAGTCGTGTGCATCACCTCTTCGTCAGGAAAATACGTTCTTAAGGGCTCGTATTTTTCGTCAACGGGATTCTCTGCCAAATGGTCTGCCAGTGCCTGGGCTTTCATGGCCGTCCTCGTTACGTAGATGATATCAAACTCTGTGAGCAGAATTTGCCACTTTGCCAACCTTCCCGTGGGCATAGGTTTCTGAAAGATATACTTCAATGGGTCCAAGCGGGATATGAGATAAGTAGTATATGAAGACAGGTAGTGCTTCAACTTCTGAGCTACCCAAGTTAGGGCGCAGCATGTTTTCTCGAGTTGAGTGTACTTGACCTCATGCACTGTGAATTTCTTGCTAAGATAGTAGATGGCCTGCTCCTTCCTTCCTGTGTCATCATGTTGCCCCAGTACACAACCAAATGAATTTTCCAAGACTGTCAGGTAAAGGATTAGGGGTTTCCCGGGCTTAGGCGGGACCAACACGGGTGGATTAGACAGATACCCTTTGATTTGGTCGAAAGCCTCTTGACACTCTGTCGTCCAACCTTCTGCAGCATCCTTTCTCAGTAGCCGAAATATGGGCTCACAAGTTGCTGTGAGTTGAGCGATGAACCTGCTGATGTAATTGAGTCTACCCAGCAAACTCATTACCTCTGTTTTGTTCCTTGGCGGTGGCAAGTCTCGGATGGATTCAATTTTGGATGGGTCTAACTCAATCCCCCGTCGACTGACGATGAATCCTAGCAACTTTCCTGATGGAACCCCGAATGCGCATTTGGCCGGGTTAAGCTTGATATCATACCTCCGGAGTCTTTGGAAAAATCTCCTTAGGTCTGCCACATGGTCCTCCTGACGCCAAGATTTGATGATCACATCATCGACGTACACCTCTATTTCTTTGTGTATCATGTCATGAAACACAGCAGTCATTGCTCGCATGTACGTTGCCCCAGCGTTCTTTAAACCGAACGGCATTACCCGATAGCAGTAGGTTCCCCATGGCGTAATAAACGCTGTCTTCTCAGCATCCTCTTCGTCCATTAGGATCTGATGATATCCCGCATAGCAATCCACAAAGGATCCGATCTCGCGCCCAGCGCAGTTATCGATCAAGATATGAATGTTGGGTAACGGGAAATTGTCCTTGGGACTTGCTTTGTTGAGGTTGCGGTAGTCGACGCACACCCTGATTTTTCCATCCTTCTTTGGGACTGGTACCACATTGGCCAGCCACTCGGGATATCGAGTGACCCGAATGACCTTCGATTGCAACTGCTTGATCACTTCTTCTTTGATTTTTACACTCATTTCTGTTTTAAATTTCCTTAGTTTTTGCTTGACCGGAGGGTATGCCGGGTCAGTGGGTAGTTTGTGAACCACTAAATTGGTGCTCAATCCAGGCATGTCATCATATGACCATGCAAAAACATCTTTGAATTCCCTGAGAGTTTCGATCAATTCTGCTTTGACATTCGGCTCAATGTGGATGCTAATTTTGGTCTCTTGGATGTTATCAGCGTCTCCTAGGTTTACAGCCTCAGTGTCATTTAGGTTAGGCTTGGGTTTCTCTTCAAATTGGCACAGTTCTCGATTTACTTCTTCGAAGGCTTCCCCTTCGTCATATTCGGATTCATCATCACAAACGACCTCTTGCATCATTGAGTCAGATTCAGATTGATTTATTAGACTAGGTCGAAGATCCGCTGCGCATGCCATGTCATTAGGACCAGTAAAAAGAGAACTGTTCAGAAAGAAAAGCACAAAACAAGAAATTAAAATGGGACAAAAGAGAAGAACTTTATTAAATTTGCAGGATAAAAAGGGTTCACACTTTTACAAAACGAAAGTAAAATTGGGATTACACCCTTGAATAATCCGATCAAACAAACAAACAAACAAAACATTAATCAAAGCCTACTACCAAGACTCCCCTCGGACAGGAAGAGGAGTAATCGTCCAATTGCTGGTCTTGGCCTCAGGCCCCACAAATTGTATCTCTGCTCTGCTGGAACCCTCTCCAGCTTCCACCATACTGACATCCGCGAATAGTCTTTCAAAACTCTGATTTAGGTCTTCACTTATGCCGATCAAAGGTCCTCGAATCTTTGGGATCGCTGACCCCTTGGCACTAGCTTTAACAAAAGACCTCGAGAGGCGTGGCACTGGTTTAGGCAGAAACCAGACCCTCTTCTTCATTTTTCGCGCCTGCTTCCTGTCTGCTGCGGTTGGTTTGAATCCCAACCCGAAAGTTTCCAGATTCTTAGGAAGGGAGACAGGTTGGACTATCCCTTGAAGTTCAACTCCCAGGCCTTTTCCCGGCACAAACCCATTACCCAGCATTTCTGATACCATCATTACTGTTGCGGCAGCTACCCTAGGGTGCGGGATGATTTCTCCTTCAGAAATTTTGTTGGCCGACCCTGTATCGAGAATCTGGTAGACCCAGGGACCCTTGTCATCAGTGGTCTCTATGAAAGGCACAATGGTTCCGCCCATGGTGCATGTTGTATCCTCGCCGTGCAACACGACCTCTTGTCTTTCCCACTCGAACTTCACTGTCTGATGTAGGGTGGAAGGCACCGCTTTAGCCGCATGAATCCAAGGTCGTCCTAACAGCAAGTTGTAAGATACCGTGGCGTCCAACACCTGGAATTCCATGGTAAATAGGACCGGGCCAATGGTCAGTTCAAGTACGACATCCCCCACAGTGGCTGTTCCGTTTCCGTCAAACCCCCGGACACAGATGCTATTCTCCCGGATTCTTCCACGGTCAATCTTTAACTGGTCCAGGGTGGATAATGGACAAATATTGGCGCTTGAGCCGTTATCCACCAATACTCGAGTTACCACCGAGTCTTCACATTTGACAGCTAGATATAGAGCTTTGTTATGCTCCGTACCTTCCACCGGCAGGTCATCATCTGAGAATGTTACCCTGTTCACCTCGAAAATCTTGCTGGCAATGGTTTCCAGGTGGTTTACGGAAATCTCACTGGGTACATGGGCCTCGTTCAGTATCTTTAACAGGGCCCTGCGATGTTCCTCGGAATGGAGGAGTAATGACAATAGTGAGATCTGGGCAGGCGTTTTTCTCAGCTGCTCAACCACAGAATAGTCTTGTACTTTCATCTTCCTCAGGAAGTCTTCAGCCTCTTCCTCTGACACTGGCTTCTTGGTTGCCACTGGGTTGGTTTTTCTTAACTCCACCGGAACAAAACATCGACCTGATCGAGTCAGCCCTTGCGCTTCACAACTGACTTCTTCCACCTGTTTTCCTTGGTACGTCACCACTGCTTTTTCATATTTCCAGGGCACAGCCCTGCTGTCAAGCATAGGCAGTTGGACCACCGGCTTTATGGTTACCCGTTCTCTACATACCCCTTTCAACACGACCGCCGGTGTGGGCAGGATCCCTGGTATTACCAACTTACTTGGCTCGGGTTTGCTTGCTATGACGGACGGGTTCTTCCCCCATAATACTACCGGCTTGACACCTTCTCCCTGCGACTGTACATTTGTTCCTCCACTGGTTAAGACTTCTTTTGGGGCAGCTTGGATCATCATCACTGTTTGTGAGGGTTTTCTTAATTCTCCTCCCTCACACACCAACTCAATCATGTGAGTTTCGTGGTGCGCTGGCAGTGGGTTTTGGTTGATGTTAGGAGCCTCTGGTGTCTGGACCTCGATCTTATTGGTGTCAATAAGATCCTGTATGGCATGCCTTAACTTCCAGCACTTCTCGGTGTCGTGCCCGAGCATCCCTGAACAGTATTCACAACTGATTGAACGATCCAAATTCTGAGGCGGGGGATTTGGTTCCCGAGTATGGACAGGACTAACCAAACCTAATTGCCGCAGCTTGTGGAACACAGCGGTGTAGGTTTCTCCCAGTTCGGTGAAGGTTCTTTGCTTCCGCAACCTGTCATTTCTGGCATCTGGATTTCCCCGAAAACCTGCCCCCGAAGGATTTCTATATGCCCTTGGTGGAGGGTAAGTGTTTTGTGGTGGTGCATATATGTTCTGGGGAGCCGGTGCGCGCCATTGTGGGCGAACCGGAGGCTGAGTGTATACCTGGGCTTGGTGTACGGAACAATGTGGTTCTCGAGGTGGATAGAAATTTTGTGGTGGGTTGTATGGGTAGTTTGACCTGTGAGGCCTGGGTTGGTTGTAGTGCGGCCTGCCAGCCCTGGACCAACTGCCTGCCTCGATCGTGGCAACCTCTTCTTTCTTTCTTCTTAGCGCACCTCCCGTGCCGCTTTGAATAGCCTGGGTTGTGGCCTTAAGTGCCGAATAGTTTAAGATCTTGTCCGATCTCAAACCTTCTTCTATCATGACCCCTATTTTGACCACCTCGTTGAAAGATTTTCCAACCGTTGTCACCAAGTGACCAAAGTAGGTTGGATCCAATGTCTGCAAAAAGTAGTCTACCATCTCTCCCTCTCTCATGGGAGGATCGACCCTAGCTGCTTGTTCTCTCCAGCGGAACCCGAACTCGCGAAAACTTTCCCCGGGTTTCTTCCCAGTTCTCAATAACGTGAGGCGGTCAGGGACTATCTCCAGATTGTATTGGAAATGACCTGCAAAAGCCTGCGCCAGGTCATCCCACGTGTACCACCTGCTGAAATCCTGCCTGGTATACCATTCCAATGCAGATCCGCTCAGACTTTGGCCGAAATAAGCTATCAAAAGCTCATCCTTGCCTCCTGCCCCTCTCATTTTGCTACAGAATCCCCGCAAATGGGCCATGGGATCACCGTGCCCTTCATATAAATCAAACTTGGGCATCTTGAACCCAGCCGGGAGTTGGACATCTGGGAAAGGGCACAGATCTTTGTATGCCATGCTGACTTGATTGCCCATCCCGTGTAAGTTCCTGAAGGATTGCTCCAGGCTTTTGAACTTTCTCAACACTTCATCCTGTTCAGGGGCCTTAACCGGCTTCTCATCTTCTGCCGGTACTTCCAGATGGGGATTGTAAGCCTGTGGTTCCGGTGCGTGGAATGTAGGCTCAGGGGATAGTATTGTGTATCGTGAGCCTGAAACAATGGCTCACTGGTCGTTCGCTGCAAAGGGGCTGATGCAGGTCCCACAAAAATGGGAATATTAGGTGTTGGGAGAGGTTGATGGTGTGGTGGAGCTTGGGAATCATGAGGGCTTCTTCCTTGATGATAGAGGGGATTTGGGTGGCTTGTGGAAGGGCCAGAGTGAGGGTACTCCGGCACGTGTCCCAGTGTCTCAGGGCTCTTTTGCGTTTTGGCCAGGGCTAGCTGCATTGCATGCATCTCTAGTCCCATCCTTTCAATCTTTTCCATTGCCTCTTTTAGCAACTGGCTCATCGGCCTTTCTTCCTCATTACTATTCTCAGAAGTAGTCATGCTTGTTGCCACCGGTCCTTTGGATCTGGTTTGGTATGAATGTGTTGCCAGAATTCTTTAACAACTAACTGTCTTATGTCAGACAACAACAAACTTTGTTAGTGTTAGAGCTTAACAGATTTGATCATAACACATAGAGGATGCAAAGCACCTAAGCAGTTAACCGTTTCTACATGCTTTGCTTCAAACCACATGCGTCATCCCGATTTGTTCATTCGTTTGTTTTTAAAGTATTTTGCGAAACCCCGCGTTTTATTTTATTTACATTTTTCTTTATTTATTAAAAGCGGTCGAATCTTATGGGGATTGCCTACGTATCACGTCCCCGCGTGAATCAGACCAGGCGTAGTTCTGCCTTAAAGTAAAGAAACACAAAATTCTTGTGAAATCGTTAAATTCATTCTCAAAATTTTGCTATTACAAATTACTTCAAGCAAGGAATAGCAATAGTACAGACTCCACAGTTCTTAAGCCGTTTTGACTAAAAGAAAAGAAAACAACATATGGAAAAACAACAAAACCAAATAAACAAGACTCAACCAAAGATTAATTTTCCAACTTAGGGGCCCGCGAGGCATCATTCGGCCTTTCCGCGGCCCTTGGTGTGAGGTCTCTCTGCAGACCTTTCAACTCATTCATGATTCGGTGGACGCAACCCATGATGGAAACAAGGAGGGTCTTCCGAGGCATTTGCTCGCATGCCAGGCATCTCATGTAGATGTAATGCCCAATCTCGTCGATCCTTCCTCGAATGTTGTCCCTTTCTGCGAACAAATGCCTTATCTGTCGGTTCTTCAACCCCAGTGTTTGCGCATTGTTGGCAAGCTGATCCTGGAATATCTCCATTCGTCTTTCCATTCTGGTCATTGCATCGTAACATCGCCTTCTGTCGGCTTGGGCATCTCGTGCTTGTTTGACGATCCGATCATGTAGAGTGGAGTTCGTCTCCCTCAATATTCCGATGCTCATCTCATAATCCCTTATGACCTGTTGCAAACGCTGCTTCCGGGCCATTGTGTGCCTTGCCCATCTGACCTTCATCCTTGCTATGCATGCTTCTGATTGTTCTAATTCTTCTTGGCTCTGGATGACCTGACTTCTCAAACTTGCTATCAATCTTTCGTCAGAGCGACGCTTCTGTCGGTCAACGTCACTCTTACTGTCTTGGTGAAGGCGGGCCTTCAAGATTTGGTTTTCTTGGGCTAGCTTGTTTCTTTCAGCCTGCTCCGAAGCGGCTTGCACATTGTTCTCGAATGTAAGTCTTTCGACTTGTTGCTTTAGCTTCCCGATTTCAACCCGGTAACCTTCCTCCCTTTTTAACCATCCCCATTGCTCTTGCGAATCATCTGTGAAGTGTTGGACGTGTGCCCTTTTAGCAGGTCTTTGCCGAATCTGAAACCTTCCTTCGAACCAAGCATCGTACTTTGGGTCTACCTCACCTTTGGCTAGTTCTCGCACCATGGTCTTGGGCTCCAAGAATCTACATTCATGCCACAGTTTTCTAATCTTCCCCTCGGGGAATATGACTCCCGGGCTTAATTCTAAGGCATGCTTGCTCATGTCTTCGTCAGTAGGGACTACTTGAAACCTGCCCAATTGTCGTAATACCCGATGAGGGGCATATGGCTGGATGCTGCGAAGGCCTATTAAGAGAACATGACATTCTTCAGCCGACATGTAGATCACCTCAGTATCAGCCAACCAACCGAATGCCCATTCAATTTGGTCAGCTGTTGTTGACCTTAACCGTGTAAACCATGCTTCGACGCCTTCAGGAAATCTGGCGCCTGTCATGCGCTTCTTGAATCCGCTGATACAATTCCTCTCGGTCAACCCGTGGTTCATGTATCCTACTCGGTGATGGAGATGTTCCTGCATCCATAGCTGAAGTAACAGGTTGCAACCTTGGAAGAACTTGCCTCCTTCTCGGCATATAGTCAGAGCCCGGTAGATTTCGGACAAAATCAAAGGAACCACAGTACTATTGGTTCTTTTGATTGCCACGTCGGCCATCCCTACCAGACCTATCTCTATCTTTTTATCCTTCCTTGGACAGACCATGACTCCCAAGAATGCTGTGATAAAAGCCAAAGTACGTCTTGCTTCCCATTTGTTTCTGTTCCCTCCGTGAGTTAACCCAAGGTTCGGTTCCTCAAAACCCTGCGGGGTTCCGTACCGCTGATACAAGAAATGGAGATCACAATATCCTCTCGATAAATCGTCATGTTGTACCTTCCGACTAATGCTTAGTAGATCCAGAAACGCATGCGGAGACACTGGCCTTGGCGAAAGCAAATATTGCCCTCTTAACCTCTCATTCAATCCCGCATATCCGGCGACTTCCTCAAGTGTTGGTGAAAGTTCAAAGTCAACAAAACGGAATACATTGCGGGTTGGGTCCCAAAATGGTATTAGAGCTTCAAGAATATCTGTCCTTGGCCTAACGCCCAACAAATTTACAAAACCTCCCAATATTCTTCCTACTACCTCTTTGCTATTGGCTTCCAAATCATTCCACCACATGTGGAGTTGTAGGGGGACCTCGCTGAGGGCCGAGAATGGTTCATTTTTCTCTGTGCTCATCCTGCACATTTATTAAGGTGACCTTTTAGGCCAAAACAGAAACCTTTATTTTGACTCTAAACAAAAATCTTGGAAAACAAAACAAACAGTATATGTATTTATATACATGTGTGTACATATATGCTTTATGGTATATCATTATTGGTAAAATGGAAAGGGGAGTTGGACCCGATGAGGGTTGCCTACGTATCTCACATCCGGTGAGAATCAAACCCGCGTAGTTCGGGCGAATAAACTATTTTTGAGAGGACCCTTTTCCATTTTCTATATTTTTTGTTTTTGTTATTTTTCCCACAACAATCAAATAGACTATTATTTTTCATTCATAACAAACAAACAAATTAACGAAAAACATAAAACATTCCTTCTTTTTTGAGAAGGTGGGGTTGGACCCGATGAGGGTTGCCTACGTATCTCACATCCGGTGAGAATCAAACCCGCGTAGTTCGGTCAAATAAGAATAAGTAGGCAAATAATAATAAGAAGATGAACTAACCTTTTTTTTTGAATTTTCGTTTAAAAGAACTACTTTAAAAGAAGCAAAAAAATATTATTTTTTGATTGATTTTCTTTTTTAAAAGAAACACTTCTAAGATATATTTTTTGAATTTTCATTTGCTTTTTTTTTTTTATTATTATTCTAAAGAAGAAGAAGAAAATATTTTTCGGAATTTTGCTTTTAATAAAAGAAATGCTTCTCAAAATGTTTTTTTTGAATTTTGAATTTTCTTTTCAATTTTGAAAAAAGAATCAAACTATTTTTGGATTTGTTTTTTTTATATATATTATATTATTTTTTGAAAACAATTAGAAAGACTTCCTAAAGAAGTCAATAATGGAGAAAATATTTTTTGGATTATTTTAATTTTGTCATTTTCATAAACAAATAAATAACACATATTTTAAAAACAAGACTCTTTTTTTCATTTTTATGGCAAGACAAACTTTTATGGCAAAACAATGATTATTTTTTCTACTTTTCCTTTGCTTTAATAAAACAAACTAATAAGACATATTTTTTATTTTTATTTCTCAAAATTTCGGCAGAGTTTCGACACTACTTGGACATTTGCGTTTTTTTTCTCTTTCTAAAAATAAGTAGTTATATCTCTACACTGTCATTTCCTCATCTTTTCACGATTTTCTAATTTGTGGAAAATGATGACAACATACAAAATCTTTTGAATTTTCATGCCTTGTTTTTATATGTATTTTTATTTTTTTATATTTATTGTTATTTTCAAAATGTGGCATGGGAAACATAAGGATTTCCAAGACATCTTGGATTTCGCAAATGTTCTCCATGCGCTTTTTCCAACATATGAAGCGTGGGGGACATATGGGAATTCCAAGACTTCTTGGATTCCACAAATGTTCCCCATGTGTTTTCCCAAAAAGCAAGCGTGGGGGACATAAGGGAATTCCAAGGCTTCTTGGATTCCACAAATGTTCCTCATGCTTTGATTAAAATAACATCATGCTGGAAATGACCAAATGACTCATTCGCCCTTGACTGAATACAACATGTAGCACATAGGATGCCATAAGATGGTCTATTATTTTCAGGTTGCTTGTCCTAGACGGACCCAACCCCTGTGTTGAGTCCCCTAAGTCAAATGCACATGATGCAAATAAACGTTCCTACTAGGGATCCGGCATGTGGCTTTGTTATACTAGGTTCAGAACCTGGGTGTTTGTTCTAGACCTGGCTTACCCGAGCGGACAGCTCGAGCCGAGGGGGGGCAGCGTACCGGGAATACAGAAGCTTCACCGGCTTAGCAACTTGTCCGAACCTCGTTCTAAATTGGGATTTGACACTATACAGAAAAGAAGTCGTACGAAGTACACCCTTCTTCATGATTCAGAAGACTCAGAGAGAAGATGGGTTTCGGCACAATTTATATACAGTTCACATAATATCAAAGCGGTAAAAGCAACATTTAGCACATTAGGCTTAAAACATGTAAAAAATCAGATAAAGCCAAATATAACAATTTATCTAAGCTCGAATTTCTAACCCTGAACCAGTAGTTCTGGGCCAAGTCCCCAGCAGAGTCGCCAGAGCTGTCACACCTCCTTTTTCCGCGCCCGCAGGGCGCCTGGGAGTTTTTTCCAATTAAAGGACAATCGAAACGGGATTTGTTTATTTATTTCAGAGTCGCCACTTGGGAGGTTTAGGGTGTCCCAAGTCACCAATTTTAATCCCAAATCGAGGAAAATAATGACTCTATATTACAGTCTGCGTACCAGAAATCCGGATAAGGAATTCTGTTAACCCGGGAGAAGGTGTTAGGCATTCCCGAGTTCCGTGGTTCTAGCACGGTCGCTCAACTGTTATATTCGGCTTATTTATCTGATTTTTAATACAATTATGAACCATGTGCAAATTTTATCTTTTAACCGCTTTATTAATTATTATTATTAAGAAATGTGAACATCGCTTAAAACATATCTTTGGACTGTGTCACATGAAATGCACCCACAATCCGAAACATATTTTATTTGATGTTTTAGAATTTGGATTTGGGTCGCATGAAATGCGCACCCGAGTTTAAGAAAATTAAATTATTAAAGGCGCGCCTAAAGCAACTAGCGCATTATTATTTTTGGGGGGGGCCGTGAAATTTGCTAAACGACCCGTCCCGGAATTTAAGTATTTAATATATATACTTGGAGGGCCCCGCAATTTGTCCCTTTTATTTGGCGAGGCTCGTCTCATTTTACTTATTATTTTTTATTATTATTATTTATTATTTTTTTATATATTTTTAAAGGGATGCCATTTTATGTCTTTAACAATACTAAACCTTATAGCCTATTTACAACTGAAATCTCATAACTCGTTACAATTTTAATAAAAGGAATCTAGCAAAATGAGTGTTTTGGAAGTAATAACAACAAGTAATACTAGTTTTGTCCGAATGAACTAAGCAAGGGAGAAGACGAACAAATTGACGTTAAACTGTGTCGTGGAATAACTAACCCTACTTAATTGAAGGATATCAAATAAACAAAAATACATAACACCAAAAAATGAACAAAACGCATATGGTGAAAACATAAGCAGAAAATTATCATATCAATTTATATATTGCATCTTCGAACATTTAACGCAACATTTCCTTATCTAATACTTGAGGTTTACTAACCTTTGAACCTCGGCAAACTCAGGACGACAAACACGACCCCGACGGAGTTCAAGCCGGACTTCACTGAACGAGGAACAACAACGAAACCTCGGACAAACACCTCGACGAACCAAAGACGACCTCGACGGAGAGCTTGGACCCCACAACTGTCGACGAGCAGGTGGGTTGGTTGAAGGTTTTGGGCGTGAGGGGCCGACGTTAATGGAGGTGGGCGTTTGCTGGTTGTTTGGTCGTCGGGCAGTGGTCGACGGAGGGGAGTGCGACGAAGCTGGTGGGTTGTTTGGACGTAGGGAGTAGAAGCGGCAGCAATGGAGGAGACGGGCTCGTCTGGTGCTTGGTAGTGCACGCCGGTGGTCGACGAGGGCTTTTCTAGTAGTTTTTTTTGTTTTTTTTTTTAAAAAAAAGATGGAGGAACAGTGGTTTGTTGATGATGTTCGGTCGACGGTGATGGGGGAGCTGGTCGGGACGGAGTGGTCGTTTGGTGGTGTCGTTTGGTCGACGCAGGCGAGGCGGAGATGGAGCTGGAGCTCGCGGGCTGGGGGAAGGTGACGGGGTGGTGTTCGGACAGTGGAGGTGACGACGCTGCTGCTACTCGTCGGGCTGGGTAGTGACGATGGTGGAGCTGGGAGGAGGAGGGTCCGTGTGGTGGTGGTGTTTGGAGCGTTTGGACGTGGGGAAGGTGAAGGGGGGGGGGTCCGGTGGTCACTGGTTTTTTCGTTTTCCCTCAGTAGGTTTCCTTTCTTTCTTCGTTTTAAGAAGAAAGCGGAACAGTAGTTTTTTTGCTTTTTAAATTTTTCAAAAAAAATCCTCCTTTCCTGTTGGCTTTCGTCCGTGTTTTGTATTGGAATGCCCATGAAAATGAGCCCACGCGTGGTGGGGTTCAAGGCATATGTCCCCCACGCGTGGTGGGGTTCCCCACGTGTCCTGGACACGGTTTATTATGGGCTAGGTCCGAAAATTAGGCCTAAAACCGGGTAGTTTGAACCCGAATATTATTCTTTTGCCCGGACCCGAGAAATAGGAACACGTTGCTTAACTAGTCCTATGTAAGCAAAATAACTACCAAAAATAAGACTAGTATTTAAACAAAACTATATATTTTTTTAAAATATTTTTTAAAGATTTAAAATAGCTACAAAATATTAATGAAACTATTTTTTTTGTAATTTTCGTTTTTCTTAAATATTAAGATAAAATATGAAGTAATATTTTTTGTATTTTTCAAAGTTAAAATGACTATAGAATATTAATAAAAAACTATTTTTTGTAATTTTCGTTTTTAATAAAGACAAAATATAAAGTAATATTTTTTGTATTTTTCCAAAATTAAAATGACTACAAATCATTAATAGAATTATATTTTTTTGTAATTTTCGAATTTTATATAAAGTACCAAAATAAAGTACAATTTTTTTGTATTTTTCAAGTTTATGAGAAATACATAAACTAAAATTTATATATATATTTTGTGATTTTTTCTTTTTGCAACAAAATAAGGTAAAATAGTTAAAATAGCTATACTAGACCCAATTTCACATATTCACGCTAAAAATGTGAAAATTCTCGGGGAGGGTTAAAAATCACGTGCTTACAGCTGCCCCTCTTTGACTGGAAACACGAAGAGTTTTCCGACAAATTTGTATGGATCATTAGACAACAAAATTTTTATAAAAGTACCTGAGGGATTTAAAGTGCCAGAAGTATATAAAAGTTTTCGAGAAACTTGTTCAATAAAGCTTTAGAAATCTTTATACGGATTGAAACAATCAGGTCGTATGTGGTACAATAGCCTGAGTGAATACCTGTTGAAAGAAGGGTACAAGAATGATCCAATTTGTCCTTGTGTCTTTATAAAAAGGTCTGGATATGAATTTGTTATAATCGCCGTGTATGTTGATGATTTAAATATCATTGGAACTCCTGGGGAGCTTCCAAAAACAATAGACTGTTTGAAGAAAGAATTTGAAATGAAAGATCTTGGAAAGACAAAATTTTGTCTTGGTCTACAAATTGAGTATATGAAAGATGGAATATTTGTCCATCAATCAACATACACCGAAAAGATTTTAAAGCGATTCTATATGGATAAAGCACATCCATTGAGTACCCCGATGGTTGTGAGATCACTTGATATAAAGAAAGATCCATTCCGACCTCATGAAAATGATGAAGAGCTTCTTGGTGCCGAAGTACCATATCTTAGTGCAATTGGGGCATTAATGTATCTTGCCAATAATTCCCGACCAGATATAGCTTTCTCAGTAAGCTTATTGGCAAGATTTAGTACTTCGCCAACACAAAGACACTGGAATGGTATTAAACATATATTCAGATACCTCCAAGGGACCATTGATATGGGTTTATTTTATTCAAATGAATCCAAGCCATCATTGATTGGTTATGCAGATGCAGGATATTTGTCTGATCCACACAAAGGTCGATCTCAGACAGGCTATTTATTTACAAGTGGAGGTACAACCATATCATGGCGTTCGACAAAACAAACTATGGTTGCTACTTCTTCAAATCATGCAGAGATAATAGCCATTCACGAAGCAAGTCGAGAATGCGTTTGGTTAAGATCTATAACTCAACACATTCAGCAAACATGTGGTCTTTCTTCGAAAGAGAATATTCCAACAATATTGTATGAAGACAATGCTGCATGCATAGCTCAATTGAAAGGAGGATATATCAAAGGAGATAGAACAAAACACATTTCACCGAAATTCTTTTTCACTCATGATCTTCAGAAGAATGGTGAAATAGATGTACAACAAGTTCGTTCAAGTGATAATTTGGCTGATCTGTTCACTAAGGCATTACCAACCTCAATATTTGAAAAGCTGATATATAAGATTGGAATGCGTCGTCTTCGAGACATTAAGTGATTTTTCATCAGGGGGAGTAACTACACGCTGCACTCTTTTCCTTAACCAAGGTTTTGTCCCACTGGGTTTCCTGGTAAGGTTTTTAATGAGGCAACAAACAATGCATATTATAAATAACTATGTATATCCCAATATTTTTTTTGTAAGTTCTTAATGAGACACATTATCTTACATAGACATCCAAGGGGAGTGTTATGAATAGTTTGTACATTGGATGCCCATGTTGTGAATAATTTAAAGATTATATCTCCTACTTTATGTCCATCATCTTTACTTTTTATGCCTATAAAAAGTCATTTGCAATGGAAAGATACACTAAAGTGAAAGAATAAAAGACTGTATCTCTTCTTATTTACATTTTAGTCCCTTGCTTTTATTTTATAATACTTCCTTAATTATAACATTTTTGCCTGGCAAAAGAAACCAGTCACTTTGTCAGATCTCATCAGACAAGACTACAGGTGCACTTCGCCTGTTTCATTTGTCACAAGATCACCTCTTTAAGTCCTATATTGTACTGAGAGAGACATAAGGACACTGTTCACTTCAAATTATAGAAATACCAGCCCTCTCTCTGTCTAAGAAGCTCACCTCCTTCAATGGAGGATGCTTACGCCCGATCTGTCGCTGAGGTATTCTCAATTGTACCATTTCTGCTTAAACTGGATTCTCTCAAGACCCAATTTTTATAACAATGCTGCGATTCCATTTACAGGTTCTTGAATTCTTTGGCGTGGATCCAACTAAAGGTCTTACGGATATACAGGTTCATATATTTAATAAGCTTACTGCTTCATCAATTTTTGTTTATTTCAGTACAATTACAAACAACAACTATTACTCTTAATCTCAAACTAGTCGGGATGTGCTGTATGAATCCTCTATAATCATTTTACTCCAATTGGAACCCCTTTCATTTCAATACCGCAGTAATGCTGTATAAAATGATTCCTTTTCCCATCATACATGTATCTTTGTCTTTCTTCAGCCGTGGTTAGGAAATGAGTTTTTTTGGGTTGTGATGTAATTCTTTTTCTTTTGTTTCCCAGGTTACACAACACGCCAGATTATATGGCAAAAATGGTAATCATTCTCTTCCATTTACTTCTCATGTGCTATGCCTGCATATTGGGGAATATTTCTGGGATCAGTATCTTGTATAGTGTAAACAAATATAAGTTACAGTACTCTGTTGTGTCCTATTTTATCGCATACTTAATTGGCTATGCTGCACGCATTATTGCCATCTTGTAAAACTATTGTTTTTGTGAAGTATGAGTTCACAGGAACGAACTCAGGACCAGAATATGTGTAATTTGACTCCATTGTGCCCTTAAATTCAGTAAGCGGAACATTATAGGCATGTGCACACTTTAATTATAGCATACATTGTGCTAGCGGGAGTTGGTCTTAGGTTTGTGGGCATTCTGTTGATGTAAATTCATAGAATCTGTAGAGATTCCTTAGCCAGGTCTTTTGAGAAGGAAAAAAGGTTCCTAGAATTAGAATCTTCTAGTTTAGTAAATTTAACAAGATTAGTGCTAGTTGCTCTGATGGTAAGCAACCTCCACTTCCAACCAAGATGTTGTGAGTTCGAGTCTCCTCAAGAGCAAGGTGGGAAGTTTTTGGAGGGAAGGATGCCGGGGGTCTATTTGGAAACAGCCTCTCTACCCCAGGGTAGGGGTAAGGTCTGCGTACACACTACCCTCCCAAGACCCATTAAGTGGAATTATACTGGGTTGTTGTTGTTGTTGTTAGTGCTAGTTTTTTATAAGTTCATACTACATCCAAGAGATTTAGGTTCCTAATGTAATTATGATGCTTAGGTAGCTATCATTTCTAAACTGCATTGTAATTTTTGGCTAATGACAGAAAACAATTGATGAGCTGATTATGCAGCTAGCTCGATTTGGGTGTTATAGCGGGTATAGGATGTGGAGAATAAAATGAAGTGTTTGGATCCAAGAGTTATGAGGCCACAAAATGTTATAGTGTTAATGTTCTTTTTTTCTTAACTAACAGCGGTGTCTGGCCAGCTCGCCTCGATTCCCACCGGATACCTGCTATCCTCTACTAGAACATGCATGTGGTAATTTTGTTTGTAAAGAAAGAGGTCGTTAGGCCTAACTCAACCCCAAAGCTAGCTCATGAGGTTAGGATTGTCCAAGATCATATAAGGGACCAAATATTCCACATCACACTGATGTGGGACAACTCTATACCCCTCCCCACGCATGCCCGGGCCTGCCAATTGGAGCTTAGACAACATAATATGGAGACCCAACATTGAGTAAACCAAGAATTAAGATGGGTGTAGCTTTGATACCATGTAAGGACCTTGAGTTTAACTCAACCTAAAAAGCTAGCTCATGAGGTGAGGATTGTCCAAGATGGACTAAATTTCAGGTCCCACCGATGTGGAGCAACTCAACACTACCCACCAAGACCAAGGATTAGGCATATGGAAGAAATCGCATAGCATAATAACATTTGAGCCTTGGGTTTCTATGATTTTTCTTCCACTTCATTGACCATCGGGTCATATCCTTGGGTGCATATTATTATCATTCTTTGAGACAGCGAGGGCATGTTTTGCACTGCCTTATGATTCTGGATGGGATGTCATGAATACAGTAATGTTCTAATGGGCAGGGTGAGACAATGTTTATTTCAGGAGAGGCCATTGTGATAACCCTAAACTGTCATTCAATTTTCTATTCTTTGTTTCTGACACAATAAGAAATGTTTTTTTCTCTTTCTAATTAGTATCTATGGTGATAAGTTTTCCCTTCAACACAAATGATAAGTTGAATTTGTTAATAAGTTATAATTTTGATAATTGTGCATGGGATTGTTTCATATTACTATATACATGCTTATCAGTTCCTTGATTTTTGTCTTCTCTGATATCAATTTTCTCTTTGGTTGCATGTTCCATGAATGTTCTTAGTGCTGCCTCAAGAAAAAAGTAAGTTCTTTCGCCTTCCTCTCTCCCCTTCTTTGTCAGATACATACAATTAGGTGGCATCTAAAATAGGGTAAAAGATAAACATGCATAGTCAATAAGCTAACTTCTGTTTACTTATGGAGATTTTATTCCTGTGTTTCATTTAATTACTTTTAATAAACATCTAGATTTTTGATGAACAAGTAGCATTCGTGAATAGAGAGGACGAACAGAGAAAGCTCTTGTTGAATTGATACAAGAGAGCTTTTTCTAGAGGAGCATACAGTACACGTGATAAAAAATGTTTCTAATTAACGGTATTCTTAATTACTCAACACAATTATAGAGCTGACCCAAAGGCTTAAGCCAAATTGGTCATAAATAAATTACCAGGTTAATCAATGTCACTGTTATGCTGTAAGTGTATTTCCTGATAAATGACAAACAAGTGTTTGGTTCCAAAATCAATAGCAAAACTCCATTTTCTTTGTGGACAAAGTAGATATTCACATTTTGTAGGCCACCGAGTTGATGCTTTCATGATTAAATCTCAAGAGAACCCATTTCAAAAGAATATCTCAAGAGAATAGAGCGAACCTGCTGTTCAAAACACCTTCTATTCCCCTCTTTCCTTGCTATCCATGCTATGCATAAAGGTTTAATTTCCTTAAACTTCTTTCATTTTGGTGCTGATAGAATGCAGAAAGATTTGCAGTAAAGTAAGCATTTTATTGATCTGCTCCGGTTCTAATCATTACATTTTCCTCTGAACTTAATGTCGCTACCATTTTTATGATTCTGAGCTATCAGGCCCTCAGGACAGTGTTTTGGATAGCGTGCAGCGACAAATAGCGACGAGGGCCCGCTTCACTGAGGCGAGAGGCGCGCAACGAAGCGCTCGCCTTTTTTATGTGAAGCGACAATTTATACAAAACATAAAATATTATATACATATAACTAAAAACTCAATAACAATAATATATTAATAAATATATCAGTCAAAAATTAAAGACTCAATAGATAGTCATAGACTCATAGTAGATTCATAACCTAAAGTCTAATAGTCTAAACTCTAAAACAAGCAACATCTATTCTTCTATAATTGAAAGAATAGAGCAACAAATCAGAGCAAACAATAGATAAGAGCAAAGAAAAACAGAGCAAAGAAAGAAAGAATCAAAGAAAGAAAGAAGAAGAAAGAAACAACAGAGCTACTGCCTCTGCTCGATGTCCAAAAACAGAACCCAAAAATAAAATAAAGCTCTGGTCGAGAAACAGAGCAAAGAAAGAAAGAAATAAGAAGAAAAACAGAGGAAAGAAAGAAGAAGAAAAACAGAGCTGAAAGAGAAGAAGAGAAAGAAGAAAGAAGAAAGAAGAAAGAAGAAAGAAGAAAGAAGAAAGAAGAAAGAAGAAGAAGACAGCAATGGTGGTCGACCAGAGCTGAAATAGAAGAAGAAGAAAGTAGAAGAAGAAGAAAAGAAAAGAAAGTAACATACCTGAAGTGGTCGCTGATGGCTGATGATGGAAGAAGAAGAAGATGTGAAACCCAAGCCCTAATTTTGTCGCTGAAGGAGAAGAAGTGGTCGCTGCTCGGAAGAAGTGTAACCCAAGCCCTAATTTTTGTGTTTTAGTATAAATCGCTGCCTTTTCTTCCATTATTTTCAAATAGCGACGCTTCGCATCGCCTCTTGCATCGCAGCGCCTCTCGCTACACAGGCAGAGGCGCTCGCTTTTCTTTTTCGCATCGCAACAGCCCAGAAATGGCGACACTGTCTCGCCTCGCATCGCTACATGCTTTTAGCGCTGTAGCGCTCGCTATTTACAACACTGCCTCAGGATTCATTGGAAATCTGTATAGATCTTGAAATCTCTCCTGAGTGAAAGTGTCCGAAATTCTAACATCAGATCAAAATATGACTCTATTGCAACCCCTACTATCAAGCTGTATTCTGGAAGATTTCTCCCATCCTTTGCATCAACAATTCTTTTCTCCCATTCTTTGTTGATCCATCTCCATAGGCTCACTCCTCAAAATGTGGTTATTGCCTTATTGGTTAGGGGTCCATATCCTTCCATTCCGATAATTTGGTCTGAATTCAGCTTTTCGTTTGCCATAGCAAAATCCCCATGGCCACTTCCCAAGACAACTTCGTATCGTGGTGTTTTAAGTGTCTGATGCCCATCTCCCTTCCTATGGCAGTCACAGTGCTTTTCCACCTTACAAGAATTTTCCCTTTTTCTTTTCTTTCTTTTCAAGAAGATGCTTCTGATTTTGTCTAATCATTTCTCCCGTTTTGCTGAAATTGTGAGTGAAGCAGGCAGTGGTCCAGAATGGTACTCAACTGCCTGTTTATCTAAGTCAGCCTGTCTAGGTAATGCATCCTTCGGGTAGTTAAGATTCTTTCAGATTTTTTACCACTCTACACCATACACTTTGCTTTTATGTTTTGCACCTAATGGCATGCGTGATGTACCAATCTTAAATCCTGGTATCCATGTGAGCTGTTGAATAATTGTGATGTTCCTCATAGAGGAAAAGCTACTCTTTTCGAAATCGACATGCAATTTGTAGGCTACTTCAAAGGCCAATAAGATACTCTAATATTGTTTAACTGATCATCCTTGTCTTCACGTGAAAACAGTGTGTCATCTGCAAAGTGGATGCTGGAAATCTGTACTTGCTCTCTTTGAAGCCAGTTGTCTACCCCATCCTTTCATCCTTATCAGTTATTCTACTAAGAGTATCCATCACAGTTATTAATAAGGGTGACGATGGATCTTGTCTAAGGCCTCTAGAAGATTATCGAAGCCTTCACCCTTGCCATTTAACAAGACGAGGACTTAAACAGTGCATTAATCCACTCAATGTCTCAATCTACTTTCACTTTTCATTTAAATCTAGAACTGAGATGAAGAAATTCCAACTAAATGTGGTCATAGGAATTTTCTATGTCCTGTTTTTTATGATCCCTCTATTTCCTTATATTTGTTGTCAATCTAGGTACTCATTTGCAATGAGGACTTAATTCGAGATTTCCCTTTCCTACGACAAAAAAATTCTGTGAATAATGAAGCTCGGCATAAAGGGCTCTTCAATTTTCTGTTTCCTAAATAGATCCCTTGATCTCCTTCTCTTTTTTTTTTCCAGTCTAGGTATTCATTTGCAATGAGAACTTAATTTGGGATTTGTCTCTCCTGCGACAAAAGCATTCCGTGAATAATGAAGCTTGGCATAATACCTTGCAGTCGGTTATTAATACTATCAAGCTTATTGGTTTAAAGACCTTTAGTTCCAAAGCCCCACTTTTCTTTGGGATAAGAGAAATAAAAGAAGCACTTAAACTTCTTTCAAAATTTCTTCTCCTTATATTGTTTCTGAAACATCTCTCAATGTTCCAGCATTTATGTAAAATACGAACACCAATCTGAATCTATCAGGGCTAGGGGCTTCTAGATCGCACTGCTCTCTCCACTTCACAAAAGTGAAACTCCATATCCTGTCCTTCTTTATGATATTACTGATTCCTAATCCTGTATCCTACAACATTATCTTTGTTGAATTGTGTGACTAACTAAAAGCTTACGCTTTTTATTACTTTATTATATCTTCAGCACGCCCCCTCGCGTACGGGTTTGATTCTTTTATATGAGCCAAGCACGTAAAAATTCTTCGTAATAATGGATGGGGGTGAGATTCGAACCCAGGACCTCTACCTGTTCTGCTACCAGGCTGAAGTGTGTGACTATTGCATCTAGAAGGTTAAGCTGTTAAGAGAGCACATTTTTAATTACTTAATTGTATCTTCAACAATCTCCATTCCTTTCAGCTATGGGGGAGTTTGCAGTGTTGTGTGAATATTATTCATTGAGTATGTAATAGAGTATCAGCCAGATTCAGGTGTTTCATGACCCACACCATGACATATTTAATGAACCGAAGCTATTGCTGGTTTCAACAATTCAATTGAGTTGAATAAAGTTCAGACATTGTGCTTATTAATAAAGAATTTTTTTTCTTCTGATAAGTAATAATTGCTACATTGTGGCTTAGTTCTGTCTATGTATTATCATTTCTTGCAGTCATTCCTTTCTGGAAGTTGGTGCTGAAGCAATTTGATGATTTGCTGGTTAAGATTCTAATTGCAGCTGCTTTTATTTCCTTTTCTTTGGCACTGGCTAATGGAGAGACGGTCTTATCAGCCTTCATTGAACCTTCTGTAAGCTAACTTGACTTCTCTTTCTTACTACCATTAGGGCACGGAGCAGGAGTACAATTTGGTGAAATTTTTCTTCTACCAAACATAACTGTCTAATGAATAAACTAACAATAGTGTGTCATACTGCTAGTAGAATGAAACGATGTTACCAAATTTAAGCTACTTATGAACATTTTAATGTATACTTTTTCATCAAACTTAAGCTACTTATGAACATTTTAATGTATACTTTTTCATCCTTGTTTGCTTCATGATTTTAGCACATGATGCACTTTTTGCTTATAGTATGAATAGCATCATTTTTGATTATCTAATAGTAGCAAGGAAAAAGTATGAATAGGAAGAGACTACGTGGCAAAAATAGCTCAGAAATAATAATTCAATATGTTACAGCGAACACGTTCTCCGTGTGATATCGATTAATCTAAAGAAAGTGTGTTACAAAGTGCGTAGAAAAGTCTTTTGGGGGTAATTTTGAAGAACAAAATTCGTTTCATTTTTGCAGTAACCTTCCTTTTACCATAATCACAAGTTATGTTTATAGGTTATCTTGATGATATTGGCTGCAAATGCAGCAGTCGGTGTGATTACAGAAACAAATGCAGAAAAGGCTCTTGAGGTGAGATATCCAGTTTAGTGTAAAAGTAGTTACATTGCTGTGTTAGCATCCTACTCCTTTAAGTTATTCTTTTGATTTCGGTCTCGTTTTACTAGGTTGAATTCTGTATCTTCTTGATCACATGTGTGCTCTTTCTTGTATATTCTGTCTTTTTGTCTTCTTTTCTTTTCCAGATCATTTTCCACAAGAGAGGATGCATAAAGTTAATTTAGAAACTAGTAGCTTAACATCTTATTTCATTTGTATAGAGGACTGGGCCTCTTTTGTTGAGAACCATATTTTGGTGTAGGTTCTCTTCTTTTTGTTTTACGACTTGTATACAGGGTTTCCCCCTATTGTTAATAAAATTATTTACCTTATCAAAAAAGGGAACATCTTATTTCATTTTCCGCGTCAGTAATTTCAGTTCTTATTATATAAGACAAGATAAGCATCACATCCTCATGTTACTACAAATTATCATGTCTCATCCAAACGCGATCCAACTGGTCCTTCGGTACAACAATTTGGTGTGTGTACTGTAGTATTTTCCTTGTCATGACTTTGTTCCAGTGATAAATTATTTATGGGAATTGATAGAGAATGCTTCACTTGTCCCTGATCGGTTGTGTAAGGTTTTCGAAGGGGTTTAAATAGTCTTGGGATATTCTACCCATTACATTAAGGTTTTGGGTTGAATGATCAGATTCTTTCACATGGTATCGGAGCTAAACTTTGGTGAGCCTGTTTGTACAGCTACTTCCTTCGCTCATGTTCTATTGCTTTTCGCTTCTCTCTCAACCTAACCCATGAAGTTGCTCTGGACTTCCCTCTCTCCCAAATCAGCTCGTCAAACCACTGACATCGCTCCAAGCCCCCGTTGTTGAGTCTAATATGTCTCCTACTCTAGGACCACTCTTGTTGAGCTTCTTCTCTCTCTGCCTCAAAAGAGAAAGTAAAAAGAATTCAAATCCACGTGTAAACCCTAGAATTGGGTGACATGCCAACATGCGGGAGGGTGTCCGAGAATACTACGCTTGTCCCTCATTGGTTATGCAAGTGTTTCCAAAGGAGTTTAAATAGTCTGGGCTACTCCACCCGTTGCCATAAAGTTTTTGATTAGATGCTCAGATTCTTTCACAACAATAATATAGCAAATTGTGCATTAAATCTTTATGGTTTGTATTCTCTTAAGATCTATAGAATAACTCGTACCTTGTTTTTGTTTTAGCTTCTGTAGACAGTAAAAGGTTGTTTGGTTCACATACTAGTTATCCAGGATTATAAAGCAGTGTGTTTATGTGGTGATTAATAGTTAAGGGATTGTTATGCGGTGATAAATAATGAAGGGATTATTACACAAGAATTAATTGCTTTAAAGGGCATTTTTGCCTTTGGATAGTTTAACGCCCATGTCACTTATACACATATCTTACTCTACATCCTATCCCCCATAAAATAATACATAGATTCCTATGTATGAGGCCAAATGCTACACTTAATCCCATAACTTAATGCGGGTATTGTTTAATACAACCAACCAAATGTTGCATTAAGTATGAGGCCATTATTTTTTCTCATGCAGCCAGCCAAATGCTAATTGAGTTGTGCTTCGATTATGTTTTCTTATGCGACCAAACCAAACACTATTATTTTACGCGGGGATTAATTATGCCTATACAATCAACCAAACGACTCCTAAGTTGTTTGGGATGCTTTTTATTGTTACAGTTTTCTTCACACAGTTAAACTTTTCGTTTAAACGAAAAGTTATAGATTTTTTTATGTGATTTATTGTTGTTGTTGTTGTTGTTAAACTTTTTGTTTATGTGATGTTATAGATTTGGCACATTATGGTAAAGCGCTTGACCATTATTCTCTTGTGTAGATCTTATCAAAGTTTCTGCTGCTGCTGATCTTCACCTTCTTTTTGTGAAAAATTTCAAATAGTTATAGTTTTGATTTAACACTATCCATTTGGGTAGCGTTTACTTGTTAATATTGAGCTGTAATAGGTGAGTTTCTATTTAATCCATCTTTCTACCTATTCTTGGCATATACCTTTTAAATTGTTGATTTCTGTTCTCTCCCTATTAACCCCTGGCAGTAACAACCTCTTTCCATTTAGCAAAAAATCCACCGTTCATGGTCATACTAGCAACTTTTATTTTACAAAAGATCCCAAAATGGATAAATTACATGCTAAATGGTTTTTGGTTGTGCTCATTGTTATTTTGATTGAGCTACATAAATATGCTATGATATCGATGTACGAACTAGATATTCCTAATTAACAAAAAGAAAAAGATAAGGTGCAAACTAATCTAGTCATTTTTTAAAATGTCATGGTATCACTGTCCCTTGATCATTAGTGTTTGGCATTTTGACTATCTATGTTTACATGGAGGAAAATTATGATTTTCATAAAATGTATCAGTTTTTGTAGTTGTTATGATCTGTCTTGTCCATTGTTTGCTCTTGAAATATTTAACTCACAAGTTGTTTCCTAATTGCAGGAATTACGTGCATACCAAGCTGACATTGCCACTGTCCTGCGCAATGGTAATTTGACCTTCCCCGAGTATTGAATCCTCTTATCAATTGGTGAAAGTTATTTTTTTGTTAGTAGTGCTTATGGGTGTTCCTTTAAGCCTCTAATCTGATTCTGATCCTGTTCATTGTGTCTCTTTCTTTTGGCTTACATATTTTATGCTTAATGGGTGTAAGCTGCATTTATGTAAGACAAAATTCAATCGCATAAAATAACTTAAAGTGGTGCTCGATTACCTGTATCCTTATTGTACTTCATATATTGGTTTTATGATCTTTGATATTGTAAAGCATGTGCCACATAGTCTTTATTTTTGTTGTCTATAGCATTCGTGATTCTGTATCTTTTTATTAGGTGAAATCCACATTTTGACTTTATTGTGAGTAACAGTTTATAGATGTGCTAATGCACAATTTATTTAGGCTGTCCAAAGCTTTTCACAGTCTCTTTTGTATTATTCTATGTCAAGGATTAGACTACAAACTCAAATAATTTTTCATCTTTAGAGAAATTGAAAAAGGAATTTAGAAAATCGGCCTGTCATTGGTAGGAGTTCTGACTCAAAGTTGATTAGAAGGTCCTGAAGAAAAGTGAACTGCCATTGCCAAAAAAGAAAAAAAAAATAGAAAAGGAAAAATAAAAATCAACAAAAGCTGTATTTTATTATGACGACAATGTTGAGGTTAGGGGGGTGAATTAGATTGATAGAGATAAAGTAAGTAGTTGGAGGGAGCACTCTGAATGTCATTAGCGCTTACGCGCAGCAAGCGGGCTTGGACGAGGAAGTTAAAAGACGCTTCTCGAAGGGGTTGGATGAGGTGGTGTGGCGTACTCCGCCTATGTAAAAGTTATTTATAGGAGAGGATTTCAATGATCATATTGGGTCGTCTGCTTGGGGCTCTGACGAGGTGCACAATGGCTTTTGCTTTGGGGTTGTGCGAGGATTGTAAGGTGATCCCGAGTGAGAACCTCGCGACTCAACATAGGCTCCTCGTGATGGATGTTGGTATCTTGATAAAGAGGAAGAAGAGGTTTGTACGGGGTCAACCGAGGATCAGGCGGAGAGTTTTAACTAAGGATAATGCACAGGAGTTGGTGAGGCGGCTGACGGCTATGGCAGCTTGGTAGAGTGGTGGGGATGCTCGCGCTATGTGGACGGCGACGGAGGACTGTATAAGGGAGGCGGCGAGGGAGGTGTTAGGGGTCTCGAAGGGTTACTCTAACCGGCACCGAGGAAACTGGTGGTGGAATAACGTGGTCCAAGGTAAAGTGGAAAAGAAAGCAGCGTACCTTAAGCTAGTGGAGAGCACCGACGATGAGCAAAGGAGAGCGAATAGAGTAAGATATAAGGTAAGTAGGAAGGAGGCGAATTTAGCGGTCACAGAAGCTATGACTGCTGCGTTTGGTCGGTTGTATGAGGAGATGGGGGCAAATGTGGGGATAGGAAGTTATTTAGGCTGGCTAAAGCAAGAGAGAGGAAGGCTTATGACCTGGATCAAGTGAGGTGCATCAAAGGTGAGACAAGTTGAGTATTGATGGAAGAGACCCAGATTAAGCAAATATGGCAGACGTACTTTTATAAACTTCTGAATGAAGAGGGGGGACGATAACATCATGCTAGGGGAATTGGGGCACTCCGAGAGTCACCGAGACTTTAGGTAGTGTAGCTGTATTAAGGTTGAGGAGGTCGTGGGAGCTATGCGTAGATGAGTTGGGGCGAAGCGATTGGACCAGTTGAGATTCCAGTAGAATTTTGGAGGTATGTGGGTAGAGCGGGCTTGGAGTGGCTGACCGGGGTGTTTAATGTTATTTTCATGACAAAGAGGATGCCAGATGAGTGAAGATGGAATACGATGGTTCTGCTGTACAAGAACAAAGGTGATATCCAAAATTGTAACAACTAACAACTATAGGGGCATCAAACTACTAAGTCATACCATGAAAGTTTGGGAGAGGGTGGTGGAAGGGAGGGCGATGTATATATCAGAAAGCTAGTTCGGGTTTATGCCAAGCCGTTCTACTACGGTAGCTATCCACCTTATTAGGAGGTTGGTGGAACAGTATAGGGATAGGAAGAGGGATTTGCACATGGTGTTTATTGACATAGAGAAGGCGTATGATAAGGTCCCTAGGGACTTGCTTTGGAGAGGCCTAGAGGTGAAAGGTGTGCTGGTAGCGTACATTAGAGCGATAAATGATATGTATGATGGAGCTAAGACTAGGGTTAGGATTTGTGGGAGGTGACTCTAAGATTTTTCCGGTGATTATGGGGTTACACCAAGGATCTTCGCTCAACCTGTTCTTATTTGCCCTGGCGATGGATGCCCTAACAAACCATATTCAAGGTGAGGTGTCATGGTGTATGTTGTTCGCTGATGATATTGTTCTGATTGATGAGACACGAGATGGCGTTAATGAGAGATTGGAGGTATGGAAGCAGGACCTGGAGTTAAAAGGTTTCAAGTTGAGTAGGACTAAAACGGAATATCTGAAGTGTAAGTTCAACGGCGTGACGGGGGAAGCCGACGTGGAAGTGAGGCTCGACTCACAAGTTATCCCCAAGAGAGAAAGTTTCAAGTACCTAGGGTCAATTATCCAAGGAGACGGGGAGATCGATGAGGATGTCACGCACTGTATTTGGGGGGGGGGAGGGTGGATGAAATGACGGTTAGTGTCTGGAGTCATGTGTCACAAGAATGTGTCACCGAAACTTAAATGTAAGTTGTATAGAGCGGTGGTTAGACCGGCCATGTTGTATGGGGCTGAGTGTTTGCCAATCAAGAATTCACATATCTAGAAGATGAAAGTAGCCGAAGTGAGGATGTTGAGATGGATGTGCGGACATACTAGGCTAGATAAGATTGGGAATGAAGATATTCAGGAGAGGGTGAGCGTTGCTCCCATGGACAACAAGATGTGGGAAGCGAGGCTTAGATGGTTTGGGCATATGTTCAGCAGAAGCATAGATGCTCCAATTAGGAGGTATGAGCGGTTGGATTTGGCAGGTACGAGAAGAGGTAGAGGGCGGCCTAAGAAGTATTGGGGCGAGGTAATCAGACAGGACATGACGCGATTTCAGATTTCCGAGGACTTGACTCTTTATAGGAAGGTGTGGAGGCCGAGCATTAGGGTTGTAGGCTAGGGGGTAGTCGAACGTTTTTCCTCTTTGTACCGGCTAGTCTGATAGAGTTGTGTATAGGACTGCTAACAGTTTATGTTGTTTTAACACCATTTTTGTGTTATTGCCCTTCCATTTATTTGCTGTCTTTTATGATACTGATCTTATTTTTCTGGTTTCGTGTATTGTTACGGATCTATTTTTTTGTTCTTTTCTGATATTATTGTCTCTTCTGTTGAGCCTATAGTCTCCCGGAAATAGCCTCTCTACCCCTCCGGAGTAGGGGTAAGGTCTGCGTACACTCTACCCTCCCCATACCCCACTAGTGGGATTCTACTGGGTTATTGTTGTTGTGATGTTGCCTTGCTTTGTGACTCCATATGAAATCTATATGTCATCCTGGAATCCAATCTAGTACATAGAGACATGGAATTGTGAAATCCCTTTCTTACTGCTAAATAAAGCCTTGGAAGATTTTATTTATCACTTTCAGTCATTTCCTTTTTATGTCCTTGGTATGACTATTAGCATTTTCGACATATCCTGCTCAAATATCGTGTGAAATTGATCTGTCAGGTTGTTTCTCCATATTACCTGCAACGGACCTTGTCCCTGGAGATATTGTAGAAGTGAGTGGTATGTTAAGTCTTTTAGGGTTATCAACTGGAAAATTGTATAACATTGTTATACTCATTCTCTTTTTATTTTGTACTAAACTTTTCTTTTCGACCTTTCCATGAAATGTGAAGTTGGGTGTAAAATTCCAGCTGATATGAGAATGATTGAGATTTTGAGTGATCACTTACGTGTTGATCAGGCAATTTTAACAGGTACACTTGTCCCTATAGATGATAATTTTCTTCAATTTTCCTTGCAGATTAATGAAAGTTGACCTTCCATTACCATTTGTTTGTCAGGAATGCATGAAAACACATCATATAAAGAATTCACAAATAATGTGAATATAGTGAACTCTTTAACAATTAATAATCTTGGGAGGCTAGAATTTTTCTTATTTGTTTATTATAATATTCCCAGATGTACCTGCATAAATAAAAAAAAGATGATCAATGATAATTTCGTCACAAACAACTTATATTTTATAGGAATTGTATATTTCTAAGACCTTATGCTACAAAATTGACATTAAAGTCATCAAAATAACAAATTATTTTGTGTTATTGACATTAATCTTAATTAATTACATAGCTGTTAATACTGAATTGATTACAGTCATAACTAAAATTTTAAAGATGTAAGCAAATTTTCTTAAAAATTATCAGTTATGAGTTATGAGTTATCAACTATTAGGTGCTAGAAATACTAATTATACAACAACAATAACAAACCCACTGAATTCCCACAAGTGGGATCTGGGGAGGTGGTGTGTACGCAGACCTTATGGGAGAGCAGAGAGGCTATTTCCAATAGACTCCTTGGGCTAAAAAAGATGAAAAAAAGTAGTGGCAACAAGAAGCAAAAACAACAAGATATTATGAAAACCCAAACGAAAGATAGCAATCAAAGAGTAGGTAGTAATAGCAATCTATGAATAAAAGATACTATACTAACACTAAAACTACCGGTGCGGGAAACGAAAAGTAAAATGCTTGACTACCTACTAACTTTCTACCCTAATTCTTGACCTCCACACCCTCCTATCAAGGATCATGTTCTCCGTAAGCTTAAGCTGTGCCATGTTCTGGCTAATCACCTTTCCCCAATATTTCTTTGGCTTACCTCTACCTCTCTTCATACCCACCAAGGTCAACCTCTCACATCTCCTAATTGGGACATCTTTGCTTTTCCTCTTCACATGTCCGAACCATCTTAATTAATTGTTGAAGGGAGAGAGAAGGGAATGGGAACCTAAGGGTATGACCTAGTGGTCTATGAAGCTGGAGGAGAACCATGAGATCCCATAAAAAAAAACTAGGTGATTTCTTTTGATCTACCTAAGCTTTGGTAGCCAGAGTTAACTCGACACCTTTGTAGGTAACAAGTACCCGGTGGAAAAGTCGACTGCCGTCATAAAGCAAAACTTTATTAATGATGGAGGGTTGCTTACTTCGGAATATTACTTACTATTGTATGGGAAACCTAGTAGTGTATGTTGTTCTTTTCATTTCCAAAAAAAAAAATTTACTATTGGAGTGCCAACATCCTCGTAAAAAGGAACTATTAGAGTGCAATATGTAAACCCTTCCTTTGAATACTCAGAGTTTGTAGGTGTTATATCTACTAATTAAATGATGCTTCAAGTTTTATGTTCTCAAACTAAACTGTTTCACTGATAACATGAGATTTTGACTGGAAAGTAAAAGTGTATCAGTTCTATGTGCAGGGCCCTTGGATCTTGTGGAATATGATGATGATGCCAGAGTGCACGAACTAAACTTGGGGAGGGGAATAAATAAAAATAAAAACAAAAAGGCAACAAGTCAGTGAGGATTATGAAAAGAAACGTTGCGATATTTAAATACGTAGTGCAACAATGTAAGTCGTGTCCTAATCTGGGAGCCTCGTTGGGCCCGAGGTAGGCCTAGCGACAAGTTGATTTGGAGAACTTATAATGCTAAATGCCTCATTTTATTGATAAAAATAAGACGAATCCCAAAATGACACTAAATAATAGAAGATAAAAATATCTGCTATTGAGAGTGTATATAGAAGCTGATTAGAGATCTTCATTGTAGGCTCTTTAGGTCCTTTCCCTGTCTTTTATTTTTCTTATGCCATCTTCTGTTTGTTCTGATGACAGGTGAGAGCTGCTCTGTTGAAAAAGAGCTTGATGCAACAACTGCTACAAATGCAGTATACCAGGACAAGACAAACATCCTCTTTTCTGTAAGTTACTAAAACCAGTCCTGTGGAGTATACTATGTAAAGGGAGCTTAGAGCATGAATTTCTTAAAATGGTACATCATGCTGATGTCATTGACCATGTAATGTGGGAGATGATAATACTGTCACTTGATTTATTCAGCCTGAAGAATGTTTAGCTTTTCATGTTTGATTTAAAAATTAGAAGTATTTGCGAGTGAACTTGCTATTGGTTGAAGCAGCAGATCCTTGAATTTGTGGGATGCTAAAGAGTGCTGAGATTTACCTTTTTTACTTAAGAGACATGTCAAAAGGTCGAAAACTCTTGTAGATATAGAGACCCTGAACAGTTTGCTTATATAAGATGACTTTAGAAGTCTAATGTCTTTTTTTTGTGTAAAATGGGAATATTGATGACTTGCTTTGGGCTTGGTAAGTTTGCATCTTCTTCACTGGTCACAAGCTCTTCCACTTTTCACCATTTGTAGGTTTTGTGGTATTAACTACTATCTTGAATCTTCTTCCCATTTGTGACTTTCTCTTTTTCTGAAATTATTCTTAATAATTATTGTTATTACTAAAAATCATTGTTAACTTCAAATAAGTTCGTTCAAAATCTATAGTATTTATTTAGAAAAATGAAAGTTCTCACACTTGGAGATTTCTCCTTATCAAAAATAAAAATAAAAAATGAAATTTTGATTCTGGATGATAGACTGCTCCACCCCAAAAAATCTGGATGATAGACTGAAAATTGATCAGTTAACCCTCATAAAGTTTTGGGATGAAAGAATTGGTAGACATCATTTAGAACCTGCAACTGAATAAAGATGATGGAAAACAATTAACTTCTGGTTATAATGTCAAAGACATTTCTTTTGTTATATGTAATAACTATTTCTTCAGAAACTTGTTTTTAGTATGTTGTTTTAGCCATAGCTGGCTGCTTAAAATAGTTTTCGAACATGGCAATGTGATAAATTTCTGTTTTGATGGCCAGGGCACTACAGTGGTCGCTGGAAGGGCAAGAGCTGTTGTTATTGGGGTTGGATCTAATACTGCAATGGGCAGTATACGTGATTCTATGTTGATGACGGAAGATGTGAGCTTTATACGTTGACCCGTAATAACAATATCCTTTGTTTTGGTATAACAGTGATTTGCTGTCTTGTTGTTGCAGGAGGCGACACCATTGAAGAAAAAGTTGGATGAATTTGGTACTTTTTTGGCAAAGGTGTGTATATTTATTTCCTTTCCAGATACAACTTCTGAGATGATTTTGTTATTCCTAGATTTTACCTTGATGTAAAAACCTGTAGATTGAACCCCCTCAACCTCTTGCTTTTTTACTTCTTATGTACAGTTTTAAATAAAAGCCCTGCTCCCAGTTGTGCACTATGCATAAATGAGTAGGATTTATTGTCTTAGTTTCAGGATATTTATATGACCTGGTATGATTATTTCTGTTGCTAATTGTGAGAGTTGAAACATACAATGGAGAAGGATTGAGAAATGTATTGCTTGATAATTTTCTAAGGTAGTGTATGTTTAAATAATACATACACTTATTCTAAACTAGGAAAGAAATCAAGGCTACATAATTACAATTAAACTAATATATCCATAATCGATTCTAACTAATGTACTGAATACTCTCAACACTTCCTCGCAAGCTGGTGCATACAAGTCATATGCACCCAAGCTTGTCACAAAGGTAACTAATTCGATGACCAGTAAAGGACTTGGTAAAAATATCTGTAAACTGATTGTTTCACGTCACAAACTTATGACAATGTCTCCTGAGAATATCGTCTGACAAGTAACAGCCGATCTCTATGTGTTTAGTTCTCTCATGAAACATCGGATTCTACGCAATATGAATAGCAACTTGATTATCTCACACAAGTTCCATCTAATTGATTTGTTCAAACTTCAATTCTTTAAGCAACTGCTTGATCTAGACTAGCTTTCAGGTTGCCACAACCATTGTGCGATAGTCTACTTTTTCACTATATCGAGCAACCACACTATGCTTCTTGCTTTTCCAAGACACGACATTACCTCGAATGAGAGTTCAATATCTAGAAGTAGACCGTCTATCAAATGGTTATTCTGCCCATCTGCATCTATATATCCATCAATCTACTCGTGTTATAGATCCTCGAAAAGCAATCATAAGGCTGATTTTATTGAAGAACACATACAACTACATCCAAATGAATGTTGCTTGGGGAGTCCATAAACTGAATTACTACACTCACTTGAAAGGCAATGTCATGTTGAGTCGATATGAGGTAATTTAGCTTATCAACCAACCGCCTAGACCTTCCAGGATGGATCATTACAGGGCTTCCCCACTCTTGGCAAAAGCTTAGCATTTGGATCCATAGGAGTATCCATGGGTCTACAATTTGTCTTTTTTCGTTCCTCAAGAATATTCGGAGCATACTTATATTGTGAGATGACAATTCCTGATTTGGACTGAGTGGTCTTCAATGCCTTGGGAATACTTAATTTGCCTAGATCCATTCTCTGGAAGTGTTGGCAGATCTTCAATTTGCTAATACCATTGTCACGACCCAATATCCCATATAGGCCGTGATGGCGCCCAACGTTGCCGCTAGGCAAGCCAACACGGAACTAGTCATGTATTTACTCTTTTTAATAATTTCAAAGTAGTTGATTTTTATTTATTAAGGAGATGAGAAGTGGAAAAATATAATGAAGTGGAAACTAATGAAGGAGCAAATACAGTGAAATAACTACTCAAAACCATAATGTGCCTACTAGCATGTTTCCAAAACCCGGTGTTATAAGTGTATGAGCAACTAGTAGAATATACAAAATACCTATGCTACTGTCTGAAATAAAATAGACAGAAAGTAAATACAAAGAGAGACTGCGGGCGTTGCAGAACGACCGTAGAGAGTAGCTCACTAATATGCCTCGAGGTAACAGGAGTGCGCGCCTGAATGACTGCCATATGCACCTGTCTCTAATCCTGCACGATTAGTGCAAAAGTGTAGCGTGAGTATATAAACAATATGTACCCAGTAAGTATCTAGTCTAACCTCGAAGAAGTAGTGACGAGGGGTCGACATCGACACTTACTATGGGCCAACAATTTAAATACAGAAATTCTAAATAGGCAGGGAGTAAGTGAGCAATAATAACACAATAACAAGTAGTGAGTTAATGATTCTTTAACTGATAATCAATTTAAAAGTCTCCAATTGCCACCTACTAACTTCCACAATTTCGGTCATTTAATAAATTGTAACCTCTCAAGCCATAAAATAATATCAAGTGTAGTCGGGCTCCGAGTATTATCGCCGACGATTTATGCCGAGCCCGATCCAAAATACTGTGTGCACTGCCGAGGGTCGAACGACACGAACCATAGATGCATCTTTTCTACTGCTGAGGCGAACGTCCCGCTCCCATGAGAGTAGAGACGTTTACCTCGCTCGCGGAAGTACTTGCGACGCGAGAGGGCATGGATTTCTCAGAGTTATTACGTATTCCTCAATTCTTCCAAAAATAAGAAATCTAAATCGAAAATTTGCAACTTTAAAAACCCTAGTCTGAGCTCTATTCAAGACAATTAATATGCATAATAAACACAATAATACAATTAAATGCATGATGTGGATCTAAGACTATCCGGACATATCATGGAATATAGCTACGCACGGACTCTCGTCACCTCATGCATACGTAGCTCTCCACACAAGCAATACACAATAAAGGTACACCTAAGGGGATAAGTTCCCTCTTACAAGGTTAGGCAAGAGACTTACCTTGTTCTCAAGCTCACTTCCGGTCTACAAATCCGCTCTAAAGCCTCAACTTGGTGCCAATAAATCCGAAACTAGCCAAATGTTATATAAATTAATCAATATACACTCACAAGTTCATAATTTAGCTATTAGAGTAATTACCCAACCTAAATTGAAGATCCCTAAAATTCACCCTCGAGCCCACGTGCCCGGATTCCGGAAATTTTCGAAGATAAATGTTACTTATAATTTCACGAACTCAAATATATAACTTCTACCCAATTCAATAATCATTTTCGTGGTTAAATCTCATTTTTATCATAACCTAGGTTTTTCAACTAAACTTGAAATTTCCACAATTTTACATGTTAAAATCTACCCACAATCTATGTATTAAACTTGCATTGGGTAAGAATTACTTACCTTCAATGGCCAGGAGGAAACCCCACTTCAAAGAGCTCTAAAATCGTCCAAGAAGTGAAAGAATTGAACCAAAATAGCCTAAGTCCCGACTTTAAATGAACTCAGTGCCTCAAGCGATTTCCGCTTCTGCGGAACATTTGGCCGCTTCTGCGGAGGTTGCATCGTAGATGCGGCCCTCCCCGGCTGGCCTCTTTCCGCTTCTACAATGCCTTCTTTGCATCTGCAACGCCTTCTTCGCATCTGCGACCCGCAGATGCGATCGAGCCCTCGCACCTGCGTCACTGCTCCCTTCAGCTCTAGGCCGCTTCTGCGGGCCATTAACCGCTTCTGCGGCCGCGCACCTGCGCCTCCATGTCCACACATGCGGACTCAGCCCACACAGCCTAGCTTCGCACCTGCGGCTAGCCGGCCGCTTCTCCGGTGCCGTACCTGCGGTCTTCGCAGGTGCGAACGCACCAGAAGCCCTGCTGCTTCAGAAATTCTTCCTAGTCCAAACAAGTTCCGCGCATCGTCCGAGTAGCACCCGAGCCCCTGAGACCTCGTCCAAACATACCAACGAGTTCGAAATCATAAAACGGACTCGCTCGAATCCTCGGAACACGTGAAACAACATCAAAACTAAGGATTACACTCCAAACCAAATCAAATCAACTTATGAACTTCAAGATCTTCCAACTTACTCCGAATGCGCTAAATCATACTTAGACTACCCCGAACAACACCAAATTTTGCGTGCAAGTCTTAAATCACCATACGGAGCTATTTCCAGGCTCAAAATCCCATACGAACCTCGATAACACCAAAACCTACTCAAACCAAACTTAAAGAACTTGAAAACCTTCAGTGCGCCAACTTTCAATATTAAGCACCGAAACGCTTCCAGGTCATCCAAAACCTGATCTGAACATACGCCCAAGTCCAAAATCATTATACGAACCTATTGGGACCGTCAAATCCCGGTTCCGAGGTCGTTTACTCAAAACGTTGACTCAAGTCAAACTTAACTATTTTAAGCCACTATTAAGGAACTAAGTATTCCGATTTCAACCCGAACCCTTCCAAACCCGAATTAACCATCCCCACAAGTCATAAAATAGTAAAAGCACATACGAGGAGTCTTATTTAGGGGAACATGGATGTAGAAAGCAAAACAACCGGTCGGGTCGTTACAACCATCCTAATCATTGCTCATGATAACTATATCATTAATGTAAACTACCAAATAAATACACAGATGTGGAGCAACATACCCGTAGAATATAGAATGAATAGCCTCATTGCAAGTCATATCTACCTCCTGATATAACCATGTTGAACTTACCAAACCATACTTGAGGAGATTGTTTCAAACCATATAGGGACTGATGCAACTGGTGTACAAGACCACTAGATTCCTCTTAAGTAATAAAACTGAGAGGTTGCTCCATATATACTTCATTCTCAAGATTGCCATAGAGAAAAGCATTCTTGATGTTCAATCGATAAAGAGGCCAATGACGAACAATATGGATAGAAATAGATGAACAAATGCAATTGTAGCCATGAGAGAATGTATTATTGTATTCAAGTCCAAAAATTTAAGCATTACCTTTGGCTACTAGATGTACCTTAATTCCATCAATTCTGCCAACTGGGCCAACTTTAACTGCATAAACCCATCGACAACAAATAGTAGATTTACGTAGAGGTAAAAGAACAAGTTTCTAAGTACCACTAGAGTGTAAAGCAGGTATCTCAATCATATCCTATCTCCATTTTCGTTGAAAAGGTGCGAATGAAAATTGCAGACAATGCAAAGGTGCGAATGAGAACAACAAAGTGAGTTTGTATTTCAACACAAAAGGTCTGGATAATTGATACTTCGAATAATCTTTCATTAATGAATTCAAAGTATACCTTGAATAATCATCGATGAACTAACGAAGTAATGGAACCCCAAAGAAGAGCTGGCTCGACTAGGACCTAAACATATGAATGAACTAAAGAGAAAGAAGACTGCATGATTATCAAGGCAACGAGGGAAGGAAGCGTGAGTATGCCTACAAGTTGACATGACTCCTATTCTAAGGTAGACAAGTTACACAAATTAGAAAGAGACCAATGAGGATGTCCTAATTGTCCATGAAGTAACTCAGGAGAGTCGGAAATAAGACAAGCTGTGGTGATCTCGAAAGATTAAGGTTGTAAAGTCCTTGTGATTCGTGTCCAGTACCAATTTCTGTCCCTTACTACAATCCTGTATAACAACAGAGTTATTGAGAAAAGTAACGGAACTATTAAGAGACCGAGACAAATGACTTATGTATATTAATTTAAAGGGGCAACTAGGAAGATAAAGAAGTGAGTTTAAAGTCAAAGACGGTAGTAAGAAAGCTTGACCTGCACTAGTTGCCATGGTTTGAGATCCATTGGCTAATGTAATAGCCAAAGAGATTGAGAATAAGAATTAGAGTAAAAAGAAATTTATTACCAAAAGTATGATATGAGGATCCTAAGTTAGTGATCCAAGGCTAAGTTGCTCTGACATGGCAATTTAGGTGTCGCACCCGTGTCGACACGACACTAGTATAGGTGTGGGTATGGGATCCGCACCGGATCTGGTCAAACAATTTTGAGTACTTTGACCACGACGGATGGAAAATTCAAGACGAGATACAATTGATTCCCGTAATTAGAACCAAAAGTACGGTAAATTGGAAGAAAATAGCATACCTTATCTAGGAAATCAATCCTTTACGTATCTACAACTTGAGAATAGAAAAGAAATCCACACTTTACAAGCTATACATAAGTATTCACAAAATTTCTCATAATTTAGAGATATCTTTATATTTTTGAATTATTTTTAGCCGACTCCTCGCACCTGTATTCGTACTAGGATCTGTATCCCCGAATCTTAGAATTTACATCTCACAGGATCCGACCTCTAGATCTGCACCCGTGTCGGATACCAGCACCCGTGTCCGAGCAACTTAGATCCAAGGTCCAATAATGTCTCATATGGGTGTATAGTTGGTATAATTTAGCTCTATGTAAATTTTGTCCTAACCTTTCGGATTTTGTCAGCTCTTTAGCTCTTGCTTAGAGCTTTTTTGTTTCATAGCTGACTCTTTTATCATGTGCTCTCCCTCTTATGTACTTCTTGCATCTTCTCGATGCCATCTATAAAATTCTTTTACTTCATAAAAAAGGTCCCAATAATGGAAGATTGAGAAAGTTAAGGTACAAGTTTACCGGTTTGGACAACAGATGTGATTTCTGAAGATGTTTGTTTACGTGCTTCCTTGTACTTAAGAAACTCAGTGTATTCCCATAAAGGAACCTTGTTAGAGTTCAAATCACCAGAATCCCTGTAGCCGTGGTTTTCAATTCTTGTTAACATTATTGAACTGAGCAGGACCAAAATAGAATACTTGGGATGCAAGAATCAGTGACAGGACTCATGAAGCGGATGTGGATATGAAGCTTGATACTCAAGTCTTCCCCAAGAGAGGTTTCAAGCATCTCAGGTCTATAATCCAAGTTATCAGGGAGATTGACAAGGATATCACACATCTTATTGGAGCGGAGTGGATGAAATGGAGGCTCGCATCCGGTGTTTTATGTGATAAGAATGTGCCACCATGACTAAAGGGTCAGTTCTACAGAGTGGTGGTTAGACCAATTATGCTGTATGGGGCTGAGTGTTGGCCAGTCAAGAACTCCCGTGTTCAGAAGATGAAATTAGCAGAAATGAGAATGCTGAGATGGATGTGTATGCATACCAGGAGAGATAAGATTAGGAATGAAGTTATTCCGGACAAAGTGCGAGTGGCCCCCGTTGAGGATAAAATGCAGGAGTCGAGGCTGAAATGGTTCAGACACGTGAGGAGGAGAAGCACAGATACTCTTAGGAAGAGCTAGAGGTAAGCCTAAGAAGTACCGGGAAGAGGTGATTAGGCAGGACATGACGCTATTTCAGCTTATTGAGGACGAGACCTTCTATAGAGGATGTAGAGGTTGAGAATTAGGGTTGAAGGTTAGTAGGTAGCCGAGAGTTTCCCCTTCCCTTACTAATAGTATTAGTAGCACTCTTGCATTTTCATATTCTTAAATCTCTATTACTTTCTGTTGTTTCTTTCGCTTCAGTTATCTTATTTTATTGTTGTTGTTCCTCCTCCAATTATCTTATGTAGGGGTAAGGTTTGCATACAAACTGCCATCCCCAGACCTCCACTTGTGGGATTATACTGGGTTTGTTATTAACATAATTGAACAAATGTTGATAAAAAGATTACCTCAGAAAAAAATTCTTCTTTTTTTCTCTTCCTTTTTTCACCTTTGCTGAGCCGAGGATTTATCGGAAACAACCTCTCTACCTTCACCAAATAGGGGTAAGGTCTGCGTACACACTGTCCTCCCCAGACCCAATGGTGGGATTATACTGGGTTTGTTGTTATTAACATAATTGAACAAATGTTCATAAAAAAATTACTTCAGAAGAAGGTTCAGGAATATCTTATTGCCAAGACAATTTGATGTTCCCTAGACTGGATTAGGAATGAAAAGTCTTCCTCCAGTATGTCGGAGAAGTGATGAAATTGGATACAAAGTCACTGTGCCACCAGAAAATGTAGTTCTGCTAGTTGGATTATCATGAGAAAATTGTTCAGATTTGAGTTGGATTTAAACAAACAAAATCCAGATTATGCAGAAACTCCATAGTGTAGCAAAAACTGCAGAATCATTGCCTGGAAGATGGAAAATTCCCTGGAAAATAACTGGCGCGTAAATAGATTTCGCTGGAAAATTCCTTCTCTGACTGGTGTGCGAGACCAAGTGAGAGTTCCTTTTCCGACGGGATTACTGGCTGTTGCTTGCTGGACGATGCATGACCTGGTGGTGGCGCTGGTTTATTGCCTTATGCACAACACCCTCGAAATTAGAGAATAACTAAAGCAACAATAATGATCACCGGACAATTGCACGACGCCCATTTTTCTTTCTTCCGGAGGTTGTGCAGCGACTATTTCCTAACCTTGCTCTAATACCATGTGAAAAGTGAAACATACACGGGAGACAGAATGTTGCGTGATAATTCTCCTAAGCTAGTGGATGTTTAAACAAATATTCCCTGATTGATTCTAATTAATATACACAAATTTTAACCAAACATTCTCAACAGTCATACTGCTATGTTACAAATTAATCAGGATCAAACCTACATTTTGAACATATGCCCTACCCTCTTAGCTAAAGGAGGAAAAGGGATGAAGGAAGGGAAAATATTATAACAGGAAGAAGAGTGATTGAGCAATGAAGTAGAACCTACAATAGCTCCTAGAAACTTATTTGTTTATCCACATTTTTCATTAATCTTTGATATGTTACGGAAGCTATGCTTTTGTTATTTTAGATCATTGCAGGTATATGTGTACTAGTTTGGGTGGTAAACATTGGGCATTTTAGTGATGCTGCCCATGGTGGCTTCTTGCGAGGTGCAATACATTACTTTAAGGTATAGGATTCTCATCAATAGCATTTCTGATCGGTTTGTGCCTAAATATTGTAAGTTCACAAGTGGCTATTTTAATGTTAAAGTACTGCTACAATAAAGCTTTATGAGTTGGATAGTAGATCTTACCCTCCTTATTTATTAGTACAGAGGTTTTTCGACATGACTGGTTTGTTTCAGTATTAGTTTTTGTACCTGACTGATTTTGTCTCTATTAGTTATTGTACACTAAGTTGCTCGCACTCTTCACTATCGGTGCCGCACCCGTGTCGACAGGACATGGGTGTGAGTGTGGGACCCATACAGGATCTGGTCAACCAATTCATAGGAAACTTTAAAGTAGCAGATGATGCTTAGATTACATGATTCGTGAGTTTGAACAATTATTTTCATTATGAGTGATACTTTCATGGACTTATTTGTTTGTTTGATATAATGGGCATCTTATATTTGTTACCCATTTTCCATTAAGTCCTTTTTTGTCCTTGGCTTCTTACATGGACTGATTTGGTTTTTTACCGTATAACTGACAACGAGTATTTCTGTCTTCCCTGTTTAGATTGCAGTTGCCCTGGCTGTTGCAGCAATCCCTGAAGGGCTTCCTGCTGTTGTTACAACGTGAGTATGTGAAACCATGTTCTTTGAATTCCTAAGTTGGTGTCTGGAAAAGTTTTATGTAAAATATCTGTGTATTTTTCAGTTGGGATACTTGCTTGAATGTCATTATCCTTAATTCTTCCCCCCCAGCCAAAAAAAATATTCCCCCAAAATGTTTCCATTGGAGCCAAACGTAAATGTCATTCCCCCTTATGGGTTTCAACAAAAAGTGTGAGATCACATAGACCATGGGCAGAGAAGAAACCTTGAAGAACTTTTTACGAGCGTCATGGCTTAAGATTTATCATGTGATCAGCATGCCAACAAAATGAGTTTTGTCTATTGAACTGTGTATTTCTTGTTATCGGCTTCAAAGATAATTCTTGGTTGTTCACTGTTTCTCTGTTTATCTGTTGCGTAAGTGCTTTGCGTATTACATATAGCCATTTTTCTCTTGGTTTAAGTTCTCTGTTCATTCTGATATGTATCCAGAAAGTTGTTTCTTTAAAACATGTTATGTGCTAATAAGGTGTTTCATCTTTCCAACACGTAGGGCAGCACCATTTTAGATAAAAAGGACAGTAAACGGTAACACTGACTTTTGGTTAGGTACATTGCTGATGGAGAAAGGCTGCAATATTTTCTCATCTCCGTCCTCTTTTTCTAATAACTTTGGACACTTATGCATTGCCCATGATAGTAGTAGAAGATGAAAAACAGTAATTTATCAATTTAGTTAGAAGGTTAACTAACATATAAATGTTAAAAATAACCGAGTACTGAAAAATTAAATGAAAAGGAATACTTTTTGTTCTTTTATTATTGAGTTTGTTACCAAATCTTCTGTTTGTTCCTTCAACACTTCAACACTGGGTATTAATGTTTTTATTTTGAAAACTAAAAGTAATACTACGAGCTAGTTTCTTAAGCATGATAAGAAAAATCAGAGTACCCCGACATATTTCTTTCTGTGATGATTACTGGAAGATGATAATGTCCCTTTATGTGATAAATTGGAAGTGGTTTAAATAAGAGTTTACGGAAGAAAATAGTTTTTACTCTTGTTGCGGTTTTCTTTAGGAGAACTTTTTGTTTTCTTAATTTTTCTATTATATCCAGGCCATTACTTTTTGTTTAATTCACCTAATCATGCTTCACTTCCTATCTGAGTTTCTCTGGTTGAAGACTTTTTATGTGCTAGTGTATTTTTTTGTTGTGGCTATCTCGAACCTCGTAATGCATGCACTGAAGAGAGTATTTATCTATTAGAATATTTTCTTTTTTAATTTCAAGATAATATATTAAGTAGTTGAGTAGGACTGGAGGTTTGGACACAAACGTTGAAGTCTAAATGTTTCAAGTTGAGTAGGACCAAGACTGAGTACTTGGAGTGCAAGTTCAGTGACGAAACTGATGGTGCAGGCGTGGACGTGAGGCTTGATACACAAATCATCCCTAAGAGAGTTAGTTTTAAGTACCTTGGGTCTATTATCCAAGGAAATTGGGTGATTGATGAGGATGTTACTCATCGTATTGGAGCAGGGTGGATGAAATGGAGACTTGCATCCGACGTTTTATGTGATAGGAATGTCTACCTAAACTTAAGGGTAAGTTTTACAGAGTGGTTGTCAGACCTATCATGTTGTACGGAGCAAAGTGTTGGCTTGTCAAGAACTCTATGTCTAGAAGATAAAAGTAGTGGAAATGAGGATGTTGAGATGGATGTGCGGACATTCCAGGATCGATAAGATTAGAAATGAAGATACTCTGGAGAGGGTAGGAGTAGCCTCGGTGGAGGACAAGATGCGGGAAACGACGCTTTAGGTGGTTTGGTCATGTGAAGAGGAGAAGCACAAATGCCCCATTAAAAAGGTGTGAGAGGTTGGCCTCGGTTGGTCTGGAGAGGGGTAGAGGTAGGCCAAAGAAGTACTGGGGAGAGGTAATAAGGCAGGACTTGGCGTTGGTGCAACTCACTGAGGACATGACCCTTGATAGGAAGGTGTGGAGGTCTAGAATTAGGATAGAAGGTTAGTAGGTAATCAAGTGTGTGTCATACCGGTAATATTAGTAGTTAGCCTATAGATTTTTGAGAAGAAGAAAAGACTTCTTGTATTTTTGTGTATTTCTTATATCCCTAAGAAAATGTATTTATACACTAAGGGTGTGTTTGGTATGACGGAAAATATTTTCGGGAAAATCCCATTTTCACTGTTTGGTTGCACAAAATAGTTTGGAAAATATTTTTCTAGATATCACATTTTCCTGAAATTGGAGGAAAATGACTTCCCTATAAAAAGTTAGGAAAACATTTTCCAAAAGCTCCACCTACCCTCACATCTAACTCCAACCCCCTCCCCCTTCTCTCCCCTAACCCACCTCTCCCATCCCATCTTTCTATATTCTGCCTTCGCACTTGATCTAGCAACTACATTTACTTTTTGCTTCTCCAAATTACTACGTTTCCTCCTACGAGCGTACACTAATTGGATGTAGATCTTCTGTCATCCAGAGATCAGCCCAATATGCGTCTGTAAAGGCTTGTATTTGGAGGTGATCATGTTTGGAGAAAAGTAGATCTTTTCCTGGAGCAGATTTTAGATACCGCAAAATGTGAAAGGTAACTTGCATATGAGGATCTCGGGGATCATGCATGAACTGATTCTCCAGGCTAACTGAATAGGCTATGTCTGGTCTAGTGTGGGAGAGATAAATGAGTCTTCCAACAAACCTCTGATATCTTTCTTTATCAACTGATTCTCCAACTCCGCTTTGTAACTTGTGATTGCTTTCAACGGGCGATTCTGCGGGTCTGCAACCTGTCATACTAGTTTCTTTCGAGATATTCAGAATATACTTCCTCCGAAAAATAAAGATTCCTCTTTTTGATCTAGCAATCTCAATTCCCAAGAAGTAATGTAATTTTCCTAGATCCTTGATCTCAAATTCATGTGCCAACAACTTCTTCAATCGGGCCATATCCTCTTTGTCATCTCCTGTCATTACTATGTCATCAACATAAACTATGAGAAGAGTTAGTTTACCTGTATGATGTCTTATGAAGAGGGTGTGATCAACATTGCTTTGTTGGTAACCAAAGGAGATCATTGCTTTACAGAATCTGTCAAACCAAGCTCTGGGGATTGCTTCAGTCCGTACTAGGCTTTCTTCAACTTGCATACCTTTTCTTGACTTTGTGCAGTATCAAATCCAGGAGGAATCTTCATATACACCTCTTCTTTTAAGTCTCCATGAAGAAATGCATTCTTCGCATCAAACTGTTGCAAGTCCCAATCAAGATTAGCTGCATAAGACAACACTAAGGGCAAATGCCTCTTGATAATCCACTCCATAAGTCTGAGTGTATCCCTTAACCACCAATCTTGCTTTGAATCTTTGAATCGAGTCATCAGCTTTGTGCTTCACAGTGAAGACCATTTGCAGCCAATCAACTTCTTGTCTGGTGGTGAAGTGACAAGTTCCCAAGTCTCATTTTTTAACAAGGCCTTCATTTCTTCAATCATAGTTTGCTTTCATTTAGGATTTGCAAAAGCTTCCCTCCAATTATGAGGAATAGATACAGAAGTAATAGACAAGGCAAATGCTCTATAGGAGTGAGACAGAGAACTATATGAGACAAATTAGATAAAGGGTGTTTGGTGGTGCAAGATTTGACCCCTTTGCTATGAACAATAGGTTCATCTAACTCATTAGGAAATGTGGATAACTCACCAGTAGAAGAAGGTTCAGCTTCGGTAGATTGCATGATGGCTTCTTCTGCTCTATTTTTCCTTGAGTAAGTTTTCAAATCAGGCCTATCCAAACGCCTAATAGTCTCCCCTGAATTCTTTCTCTAATTTCACTTTCCCCTGTGGCAATGGTCATCAAAATTGGAGAAAAAATATATTTTAAGCAAGAGTTATCTTCCACCATGATGTAAAAGACTCCCGACATGCTCAGCACTATAATCTTTTATTGTTTTAGTCTGTTGCTCGAAGATACTTTTTGCTTTTTACCCCTACTTTATGCTCTTTTTTTTCAGTCTCCTCCAATCCACCTCCCTCCCAATAGAAAAGAAATAAAAGTTACTATGCATGTTTATCTATTTTTGGCAGGTGTTTGGCCCTTGGGACAAAGCGAATGGCTCGTTTAAATGCTATTGTGAGATCCTTGCCATCCGTGGAAACATTGGGCTGCACCACAGTAATCTGCAGCGACAAGACTGGTACTCTCACAACAAATATGATGTCTGTGTCAAAGGTATGTTCTAAATTATATACTGTATTTGTCCCTTTTTAATCTTCCCTCTTTCCCGTTCTTCCCAAATGGCTTTTCTTACAGCAAAGGTTTTGAAAAGGGGGGGGGGGTGAGGGTGCTAGGATAAGTAACAGTAAGACAGAATAGATTAGATGGGGTTGTGGTGCTTAAATACAGACAATTCAGATATCTAGGCTTGATGTTCCTTGAGAATGGTACGATAAATGAAGATGTAACACATAGAACTAAGTTAGATGGTTGAAATAGAGAGTTTATCGAAGAGTTGTGCGATAGTAGTCCATCAGTCAAAGTTAAAAGGCAAGTTTTGTAGAACCGTAATAAGAGCAGGAATGTTATATAAGATTGAGCGATGGGCCTCGAAAGTCAAATATACGTAAGATGAGTGTCGTAGAAATGTGAGTGTTAAGATGGATGTGAGATTATACTAGATCTGGCGATATTAGAAATGATTACACTATTGACATTAGGTACAAGTAGCACAGTTGATGATAAGTTGAGAGAATGTCACTTGAGATGGTTGAGACATGTTTTCCAAATTCCATAGAGCCCGGCATGCAATGATCCATACGTATGAAAGCATGATAATTGAAGATATTAAAGAGGAATGAGGTAGACCTAAAATCTTATCGGAGGTTTCCTTGAAAGGGCTACAATCTCCTGGAATACATGCAAACTTTGCGAAAAATAGAATGCAGCAGAAATAAAAGATCCATATCGGTGATACTAACTAGTTAGGAATAAGACTTAGTCATGCTGGTAAGCTTATGTTAGGTCCAACTTTCGCTAGGAGTCTTCCTAATCTTTTCAAAGGCAGTTGAAAAGGAAGAGATAATCTAAATTGTTAAATATTCGAAAGAAATAGGCTTGGAGGACCGAAATGGATAGTAATGCAGATATTCTGCCAATGTTTTAAACAATCATTAGCACATGTAAATTGTGAACTCTAGATTTGAAGAGCACAATATTCTTTTTCAAGTCTATCATTTTCTGGTACCTACAGTATTGAAGTTTGTTCATTAGTCTGTAAGTTCTTTGACAAATAGTATTCACTTGCTAAAGAATTTTTGATATATTTTTTCTGTTCAGATCTGTGTGCTTCATTCAGTAAATAATGGTCCAGTGGCCTCTGAATACGTCATCAGTGGCACAACTTATGCACCAGAAGGTTTTATATTTGACAGCTTGGGAGCCCAGGTTTTCCTTGCACTACATATGCTTCTTTTGTTGACTGCAAGCAATGCCACTCATGTGTTAGCAGTGTAGGACATGGACCCGGTGAAACTGAATTCTCCGTGATTGTGATGTAAATCTTAGACAATTATCTCTTGAATGCTTATCATCTTAAGTGAAGGCTTTGCAAAGCCAAAAAAAAAAAAGGAAAAAAAGAAAAATCAGAAAACTTACCAAATATGATTTCCTGATGTCATTTGAATTTATGCAATGAGCAAGAGAAATAGGATAGTCTCTGAAAGGCAGTGTTGGCCCTGTGCTACCTTCCGAAGTTGTTAAATTGACCTTTTACATTAAGAATTTTCAAAAGCCCCCTCAAGCTTGTCATTTGTCCCTGCTAAATACTTTTCCTATCCTTTCAGCTCCTCTAAGAATGAGTCTGGTAAAGAAAATGGAGTTAGCTCAATCCCAAAATCAAGATTAAGATGTGATGATTGTGCAAGATGATATAAGGAAACTACAACCTATACACTTAATCTATGTGAGATTCTAACATCTGTTGGATGCTTAGAGCTGGACATCTGGAGCATGGAGTAGCATTACTTGGGTGAGTATAGGGTAGTTCAACATTAGGAATGTGTTCGGTTTTGATACCATGTCAAGTAAATGGACCTTGGACCTAAGTTAATCCCAAGAATCTAGTTCACCGATGTTGGCATCTGACTAGTCCTGTGTTTTCTTTGTTGAAATAAGAAAGGTACAGGACAGCTAATTCATAGTGGTATGCGATAACCTAATTTTATTGGTCCAAGGACCCTCTATGATGAGTTTGCTCCACTTTCTGGGATTCTGTGAATTGAAATGCCATTTTTCTCATGTCTGATGACTAGATGATTCTCCAGCACTTATTGGCAAATTCTTTTGCATGTACAAAACCTGTGAAGTGGGCGGCTTCTTGTTCAGCCTGTATATATGCTATTAGTAGAAAGTAAACACCCTTATACTTTACAGAAAACAACTAGTGTTAGAACCCGTGCAATGCGCGGATAATTTGACACAGTATTAAGCTTATAAAATTATGATAATATCATATTTTAAAAAAAAATATTAGTTGTTATTTTATTTTTTAATATAGTGTGCAGAAATATAACAAAATCTATATAAAATAAAAGGAACACATCATATAGTAACCAAATAATTTTGTTCCTTATTTATTCTTTGTTAAATTAGAAAGTGGTTAGTACTGTTCAAAATTCTTCAATTCTCTGAATTTATCAATAATTTTCTTGGGGATTATTTATTTATCATTTATTTTTCAACTAATTGAAAGTATAAATATCATAATATTATCTTTATCGCCCTCTTTTCATACATTATTTTCTACTGTAATATTTGATTTGTTTTCTCATTTTGTATTTTACTTAAAATTTAAATAATATAATATTTTTTACTAAATTATGATTTTTAATTCATCAAAGGTATAAAGAGATAAGCCTTTTGTTATTTTTGTAAAAGTCTATCAATATTTTAATAATTACTGCCTCCGTTGCAATTTATGTGAACATATTTCCTTATTAATTCGTGCCAAAAAGAATGACCCCTTTTCATATTTGGAAACAATTTACCTTTGTGCAATGATTTATAGCCACACAGAATATATGTGCCTCATTTTGCACCATAAGTTTAGAAGTCTTCTCTTTTTTCTTAAACTCCGTACCCAGTTAAATAGGTTCACATAAATTGAAACGAAGGGAGTATTATTTTGTGTTTTATATATAATATACTTATCTTAGGTGTAAATGTCCTAATAGTATCTTTATATTTTTGTATTTTTCATTATGAAATTATGAGTTCTATTTATTAAGTAAAATTTCCTACATGAGAAATTTAATTAATATATCTTGATATTCTTTCGTTCTTTTTTTTTAAAGTATTCTTCCTTTATGACTATTTGTTTATTATGATTTTAGTTATTATTATATGTACGACTTTTCTCATCATAATTTTAATAATAAGTCTGATATTTTATATTTCCCATATATATTATTATTTTTATATATTTTCCCACAAAGAGGGGAATAAAGATAATCTTCTTGATTGTTATTTACTTATTTTTTATTTTTAATTAATTCAAAGTATGAATATCATAAGATTATCTTTTATCCCCTAATTTTCGTACATTATTTTCTACTATAATATTTCATTATCTTTCTCATTTTGTTTTTTACTCAAAATTTAAATATATAATATTTTTTACTAAATTATAATTTTGAATTCATCACAATTATAAAAAGATAACCCTTTTATTATTTTTGTGTTTATTTATTATACGGATATTATTGTGTTATTCTTTTAAATGGATGATGTTGAATTGTTTCAAAGGTTAATCAGAGAAATTCTTTTATTATATGTTATATTTCAATAATTATTAATAATTGTAATAATTATTATTTTTATGTTATTTTCAATAAGAAATTAAATTAAATTCCCCTCCCTGTTTGTATTTAATATGGAAGTTTAATTTTTTAATTAAAATTACTACATAAGAATTTAAATTATATCTTTATATTTTTTATTTATTTTTTGGAGTTTTATCTATTATAATATTTTTAGGTACGTGATCTTATACATATAACAAGACCATATGATTTATTATTCAAAAACTTTCTCATTTCAAAAAATAAATCTGTCTTATCCTTTTATATATCTTAGCACTTAAGTTATTTATTTATATATTTTTCCTCATTTTTATAATAGTTTCCTAAAAAATATATAGATATTTAATTTTTGTTCTAATTCACTGTGAGTAACTAATTATTAATTAAACTAACTAATTTTGTTCTAAAACTACTATATGTCTTTCTCCTATACTGCCACTTGTCATAATCCTAGGCTAGACTTCCTTCTTTTTAATAATATATAGTTATAGATATAGATATAGGTATAAATATAGCAAGACCATATGTATTATTACTATTCAAAAACTTTCTCATCTCAAAAAATAAGTTAGTCTTATCCTTTTATATATCTTTACGCTGAAGTTATTTATTATATATTTTTCCTCATTTTTTATAATAGTTTCCTTAAAAATATATAGATATTTAATTATTTTTATTTCAAATTCAAAATGAGTAACTAATTATTAACTAAATTAACTAATTTTTTCCTAAAACTACTATGTGTCTTTCTCCTATAGGCTAGACTTCATTCCTTTTAATTATATATAGATTATTTGCTTGCTACTTGCTTCTATTCTCCTTAGTATCTTCATTTAATAGTTCGTTTGTTTTGGTGTTCCTATGTGCAGCTAGAGATTCCGGCACAACTTCCTTGTCTTCTTCATATAGCAATGTGCTCAGCTCTTTGCAATGAGTCTATTATACAATACAACCCAGATAAGAGGATTTACGAGAAGATTGGTGAATCAACTGAAGTTGCCCTTCGTTTGCTGGCAGAAAAAGTTAGCCTTGACTTTAGCTTCTGTAGTTTCTTTATTACTTCCTAACCCTCTAATTTATATAACATTTCTTTCTATTTTGTAGAAGTCCCAAATGTTTGACATCATTTAACTGATAACATTAGTTTATACAACTTTACATTTTTCAAGATCTATAATTTATTTAATAATTCAAATTTTAAATGATTTGATGATTTTCTATCAATCTATCTGTACAACCATTATTTTATTGTTTCCTTTCACTATTACTTATATAATAAGTTAAATTAACATTTTAGTTCCCACGGGTCAAATAAAAAGGGATGTAGGAAGTATTTGTTTAAGATATGTACATTTTGCATGCGCATAAATTGAATTTTGACTGATAATCAGATGTAATTCTGTGCTTCTTCTCTTCAATTTTTGTCAGATTGGTCTTCCTGGTTTTGATACAATGCCGTCTGCTTTAAATATGCTAAGCAAGCATGAACGGGCATCTTATTGTAATCGCTATTGGGAAAGCCAATTTAAAAAGGTGAGGTGTGCTAATTTATTTATCTTTTTACTTTGATAATATTCACATTCTCATGGATTTTCAAACTGAATTTCTTGTGCTTAAACTTGGAAATAAATCATATCTGAGATATCCAAATGGGAGCGTGATTCAAGTTGCCGAACACATTTAAAATCATGTTTCTTTCATAAGTGTTCCAAATGTGTTCCCCTATTGGATCTTACTAAAAGCTGAGATGATAGTAACTCCCTATTATCAAATGCGTACAAGACCGTGAAATTTATGCAATAGTTTTATCATGGAAAATACGGTAAATATAATGGTTTTCACCATTTCGATCGCCACATTCGTTAAAGACATCATGCATCAACTGTTCCCTCTTGTTTGCAACTGCCTTTAAAATTTTGAATGAAGGCAAAAAGCTAAGATGAATTCAGTGTAAAAGTTTGTTACAGGTAATACAATCTTAAAACAGCAGCTGGGTGCACCAAGCTTTTGCGACGTGGGGGTTCCAGCGTAGAGCTGGACCATCTATTGAGAAAAAGTGGTTGTTGCAAGTTCTACAAATCCCTAGTAGTCCGGACTATCTATTGAGAAAAAGTGGTTATTGCAAGTTCTACAAATCCCTAGTAGTCCTCAATTTTTGGTTGCAAAACGTGAAAGGTCTTGAACTGCGCGAATTTGTTTTTTCGATTAGTTAATTCGGTCTAGAGCATAATTCTGCCAAGCAAGAAATACAAGGCACTGTTATATGAATAAGTCAGAACTTGTTTTCTTATTATCTTGTTATGGTTACTGCTTGTTTTCTTATTATCTTGCTGTTGGTATTGCTTGTTGTTACTGCTCTCTTTTTCTTTCCTTGAACCAGGGGTCTATCGGAAACAACCTCTCTACCCTCAAGGTAGGGGTAAGGTGTGCGTACACACTACCCTCCCTAGACTCCACTCGTGAGATTATACTGGGTTTGTTGTTGTTGTTGTTGTATTTAGAATCAACACCTTTAATTTTCCTTCTCCTGGAAATCAAGCTGCTTTATTAATTTGTTTACTTGTATGATTATCATTTATGAAAAATAATCAGAACACCAAATTTGGTGCTATGCTTGTTGTGACATTCGTCTTTACTTATTCCATATCTTGCAGGTTTCTGTACTGGAATTTTCACGTGATCGCAAAATGATGAGTGTGCTTTGTAGCCGAAAGCAGATGGAGATAATGTTCTCAAAAGGAGCTCCAGAAAGCATACTTTCAAGATGTAACAATATACTGTGCAATGATGATGGTTCTACAGTCCCTCTTTCTGCACATATTAGAGCTCAGTTGGAAGTAAAATTTAATAGGTTAGGCCTATTCGCTTTCTTTGATGGTTGTATTTTTTCTGCAAGCTTGGTACTTGTGTGAGTGGGATATTTTGATCCGGATAGTTCAGATAGAAAGCTCTGAATTCAACTTATCTGAAGTAGGAATGACATTTGTGGAGGATATAAGTGTGGATTTTATGCTGTGCTGGGATTGTGGCCTTAATTTGGTGTCTATGCATATATATATATATATATATATATGTTCAAGTCTGATACTTAGCACCTACTTCAATTATCAAAGGACAATTGATTTATGTTTTGGCTTTGTTGACTTAATTCAGTCTGCAGCCAATGAGCCAATATAAAAATTGCACATTTCACCAATTCATCATTTAATAATGTCCTTCGGTGGTAATATGCTAGCATTTATTACTCATTATTTTATTGTCCGCTCTTTCTATTATCCTTTATGCTTGGTCTCTCTTATTGTTAGACAATTTCTATTCTAAAGGCATAGTGCAAACATTCACGGATTTGCAGATCTAAAAATGGCTATGTACCTATGAAATATCTGTGATGCTTCTTGAGGGGAAGTTCAAGGATTTAACAGCCTCTAGTTGAGATATTTCAAAAAGAAGCTGAGTTAATGGAAGAGTAACACTTTAGAATCAACCCTTTCCAACATGTGCACATACTCTATCGTGCACTATGCAGAATAATAAAATGAACAAAAAGGGATAACTGTTTTGGAAAAAAAAATCATTTTGATAGCAATCATTTCATTCGAAATTGAGAGATGGTATAATTATGATTATCCCCTGGTGTTCTTCATAACTTTGAGTCTCATTTGTCAGGACAATGCAAATAAGACTTTCTTTGTAGATCTGCAAATAAGACTTTCTTTGCAGATCATAATTTCTTTTTTTTTTTTTTTTTTTTTTTTGCTATTTCAATACTTTCTTTACAGACCGTTAGTAGTAAGATGAGTATCTCTATCTCAATCTTCCCTGAGTGAACTCCATAACCTAACAAAAGGATATGGATACTGATAAAGGTATCTCTAGATTTTAGGGAAAAAAGCGAATAAACTGCATCTTCATCATGGAATTCTCTCCTTTGTGAGAAATGACAGAAACATATTTGTCATCCTCAAGGGGATATGATTATTTGTAGTATTTGACCCTCCGTTACTTCTCTGCAAGTGTTAAAGCTTGAATCTAATGAGGATGGGATATATGATGTTATTCAGGGGCTAAATGTTCGCATAATGTGGTGCGCAGTGTGAGAAAATTATTATATCAGACATAGATCTAAGATGAAAGGGCATATGTATTCTAATTGTTATTCTTTGTTTGCTTCGCTTAGAATCTTTCATAGGTCTTTTTGGGAGTGGAATGTTGATATTCTCTACTCCAATTTTTTTTTCCTATGTGAAATTGTACCAAGGCACCAAGGTTATTGTCCCACCAGAGGCAATACCGGTGAAATCTCTCCATCTACTTAAGTCTTGGCAGATAAAGTTATCGGGTATGTGTGCTGCTAGGAAGTACTCTATGCCTAGTGGGCTAGTGAGGTGCACGTAAGTTGGCCCGAATACCACCATTATCCAAAAGATTGTACTAGGGAACCTACTGATAGACAGACCATTTCGAGTCTTAATGGCCTCTGCTAATGGTTAAGGCATTGGTTAAGTTTTTTGAGAACATTTTACAAGAGTTCCAAGATTCCGTAAGTAGTGATTACTACTTGTATGAGACATTGAATAACCTTTCCTATATATTTCTTTGATTAAGGAATGTTTTTGTTTCGAGAGTTCAGTCGCTCAGTATGAGCTCTAGCAGAATTTAGCTGCTGTTGCATTGAAATCTTCTCATTCTTGAGTGGGAGAATTACTTCTTAAGCAGGTTCAGGAGGCTCCGTTACGCCCGAGTATTGCCGTTGCTATGATTATTGGGGATTTTTCCCACTCTTGCTAGTGTACTAAACATGAATATGGTAGTTATCTCAGAGTTATCTGGCAGTTCCTCTAGATGCATGGCTGTTCATCTTTCTAACTTATTATCTTCTATGAATTAACGGGTTCTCGTAACTATTTGAAAATCTGGTGCATTTGTTCATATATAAGGTTATACAGGTGATGCATATTGTTTTTCCCTCCAGTTTTGCAGGAAAAGAAACTCTTAGATGCTTAGCACTAGCCTTGAAAAGAATGCCTATGGGTCAACAATCACTCTCCTTTGATGACGAAAATGACCTTACATTTATTGGGTTGGTATGCTCTCTCTTCTTTATGTCAGTCTTACAACTTCTTGATTTGTTTACTAATTTTTGTGTGAATTATGGAGTACTTCCTTTAAAGACAAAGTATTTAGTATCGGAATGAGATGGATCTGAGTAGAGTGGAACGGATGCATAGGATTGAAATAGTTGACTCCAAATAATTTGGTGTAGAGGCGTTGTTGATTGATATATGTATATACACACATATATATGTACATGGAATACCTTTTTAGCAGTTATTAATGCCTGTAACTGCCACTGATAATGATCTTTTTGCACCCATTCTTTCTAATACATGGCGAAAGTTTCTTCTATCAGAGGTTTAAGTTCATGAAATGCTAAGATTTTAAACTATCCAATCTGAACTTAAGGACACTGCTCTGAATTCTTCTAAATAATGAGAATCTCTATGGAATTTCTCTGGCAGAGATGTTCTGAAATTTCTCTGACATTCTAACACAGTCTGTATTTTCATACAAACATACTGAAAGAGAAGTTTTCCATTTCTTATATTTATGTGGGATAAAGACCTTGCTCTTAAAATTATATCTCATTTACCCTATTTGGCTACAAATGATTTATTTCACTGCGAAATTATTTCATATGGTCTGGATAGGTTCTCTTTTATTGCACTACCAGTTTGTTTAAAAGAATTTTAGATTTTAACTATGATCTAGCCTAAGCGAGTGAAAATTTTAACTTCTTCTATCTCTATCTGCTCACCTATCACTTAATAGATTGTGAAAGGGACATACCACTTTATCCCAAAAGTTGTATACGCAGATTTTTTTATCACTTTCTTCATTTGCGCCTTTCTTCATTAAAGTCACGCTCTATTTTGCACATTTAAAGCGCCAATAGATTTGTTAGATAGTTATGTAAATAACCCTAGTCCCACATGGAATAAGAGTAGAATAGGTGTTGTGTATAGTTATAAATAGGGCTATTGTAAAACACTTAATAGAAAAATCAATAATATATTTTTCTCCCGTGCTTTCTCACATGGTATTAGAGAATTAGTGAGAAACTTATCGCTGTACATTCCAGCGATTTCTGGGAAGAAAGACCTCGTCGCCGTGCAATTTTCCGGCGACCTAAGAGGCTGTCCGCAACAAAATCTTTTTTCCTTGGTGTTGTGCAAAATCCAACACTACCACAAGGTTCCTAAGACAGGCGACAAACCCCAGAAAAAATCTCCAGCAAAGCCTCCTCCATGCGCTTGTCAGAGACAAGTTTCGGGTGGCACGTCTGTCCCACGCGCCGACGCGTGAGCCTATTTCCGGCCATTGTTTGGCCGACTTTCAGGACAGATTGTTCGCAAGGCTTTTCCGAGCCTACCCATCAAGGTTACACCAGATTCCGACGAATTTTTTATTTTTCGGTGAGCCACAGTGTTTTCCGGTGAACAGTCCAATGAACAGTGAAAAGTGGACAGTAGTTTCTCTTATACTTTGGGAGTCAGCTAGGGCTCACGGAGGTTGTTAGAATTTTGGTCGAAACAAAATGGGAACCGATACTTTAAATGGTTTCTTTACCAGATTATATTGAGTTCCTTCAGTACAAAACATGTAAGCAAACTTCTTCTGAGATAGCTTCTGCTGTTCAAATAGGTAATAACGTGACTTGTGTCTCCCATTCTTCGTCCTCTGAGTCTAGGGTGATTGATTCAGGTGCATCTGTTCACATTTCTGGTATCAAATCTCGTTTCACTACTATTTCATGTTCTCAATCTCTTCCAACAGTTACAATTGCCAACGGGTCTCAAACCATGACAACTGTAATAGGTCAAGCAAGTCCACTTCTCCTTGCCTTTAGATTCAGTTCTTTATGTTTCCAGTAGTCTTTTTAATCTTATAGTCGTTAGTCACTTAGCCAAATCACCTAAATGCTATGATTTGTTTCTTGATGACCTTGTTTTTACATAGGAACGCAGTATTGGGCGGATCCTTGGTACCGGGCATGAATCAAATGGACTTTATTACCTTATCCTTGAAAAATCACATGGACTCACATCTTGTCTTCCTTCAACAACTTCTCATGTTACTGATTCACCCGATTTATTACATAAACAGTTGGGACATTTGAGTTTGTCAAAACTTCAGAAAATGGTGCCTGGTGTATCTCACTTGTCCACTCTAGAGTGTGAGTCATGTCAGTTCGGTAAGCATACTCTCTCCCATTTCTCTCTGCGTCCTGATAATCGAGCAGTGTCACCTTTCACTTTAGTCTATTCAGATGTTTGGGGTCCTAGTCGGGTCGGTTCTACCTTGGGATTCCGCTACTTGTCAATGTCATTGATGATTATTCCTAGGTGCACTTGGATATTTTTGATGAAAAATCGATTTGAGTTATTTTCTATTTTCCAGACCTTTCACGCTGAAATTCAAAATCAATTTGCGGTTTCTATCTGCACATTTCATAGTGATAGTGCCCTAGAGTATTTGTCTTCCCCATTTCAGCAGTTTATGAACTCTCGTGGGATTATTCATCAAACATCTTGTCCGTATACATCTCAATAAAATGGGGTAGCTGTAAGAAAGAATAGATATTTTATTGAAACTGCTCGTACCCTACTCTTACAATCTCATGTTCCGTTGCGTTTTTTGGGGATGCAGTTGTTACATCTTGCTATCTAATTAATCGTATGTCATCCTCAGCTATCCAGAATCAAGTTCCATTCTCTATCTTGTTTCCCCACTTACCTTTGTTCTTTCTTACACCCCGTGTCTTTGGGAGCACGTGTTTTGTTTATAACCTTTCTCCAGGAAAAGATAAATTAGCTCCCTGTGCTCTTAAATGCATATTTTTGAGTTACTCGAGAACGCAAAAAGGGATATAGATGCTATTCACCTGACCTCCAGCGGTACCTTATGTTTGCTGATGTCACCTTCTTTGAAACCCAATCATACTTAACAGGTTCAGATAATCACTTAGATATTTCTGAGGTGCTACTAGTTCCATCTTTTGGAGATTCAATCACTATCTCCCATTCATCTTCCTCTACAACTGCAGCTTCACCACCTACATTTCCAATTCTAGCTCCACCACCTATAACTCCAAGCTCACCACCTAGTTCAACTCAACCTTCTACCGCTCCACCACTCCTGACTTATCATCGTCGTCCGCGCCCATCAACAGGCCCAGCTGATTCACGTCATGCACCTGACCTTGCTAATACTGCGGACTTGTCTACTCTTAGTCAACCGATTGCACTACGGAAAGGTATACGACCCACACTTAATCCTAATCCCCATAATGTCGGTTTAAATTACCATCGTCTGTCATTACCCCATTATGCATTTGCATCATCTTTGTCCTTCGTTTCCACCCCTACCTCTACATGCGATGATTGACGAGATGTCTGCTTTATATATGAATGGTACTTGGGAGCTTGTTCCTCTTCCTTCGGGTAAATCGACTGTTGGTTATCATTGGGTGTATGCAGTCAAAGTTGGTCCAGATGGCCAGGTTGATCGACTTAAGGCTCGTCTTGTTGCCAAAGGGAATACTCAGATATTTGGGCTCGATTATAGTGATAATTTCTCTCCCATGGCTAAAATAGCATCAATCTGTATTTTTCTATACATGGGTGCTGTTCGCCATTGGCTTCTCTATCAATTGGACATTAAGAATGCTTTTCTTCATAGTGACCTTGAGGATGAGGTTTATATGGAGCAACCACCTGGTTTTGTTTTTGTGGGGGAGTCTAGTGGCTTTGTATGTCGGTTTTGCCACTCTATGGTCTAAAGCAGTCTCCTCGAGCCTGGTTTGGTAAGTTTAGCACAATTATTCAGGAGTTTGGCATGACTCGTAATGAAACTAATCACTTTGTGTTTTATCGGTATTCTGCTTCAAATATCTGTATTTATCTGGTGGTTTATGTTGATGTTATTCCGACAATGATTAGGATGGTATTACTAAGTTGAAGCAACATCTCTTTCAACACTTTCAGACTAAGGATCTGGGCGGATTAAAGTATTTTCTGGGTATTGAGGTTGCTTAGTCTAGCTCAGGTATTGTGATCTTATAACAGAAGTATACCTTGGACATTCTTGAGGAGACAAGAATGACAGGCTGGAGACCTGTTGACACTCCCATGGATCCGAATTCTAAAATTTTGCCAGGACCAGGGGAGCCGCTTAGCGATCCTGCAAGATATATCCGGCTAGTTGGTAAATTAAATTACCGCACAGTGACTAAACTTGACATTGCTTTTCATGTGAGTGTAGTGAGTCAATTATGGATTCTCCTTGTGATAGTTATTGGGATGCAATTGTTTGCATTCTTCGATATATAAAATCAGCTCTAGGCAAACAAAAGATTAATGTTTGAAGATTGAGGCCATGAGCAAATTATTGGATATTCAGATGCTGACTGGGCAGGATCACCTTTTGATAGACGTTCTACGTTTGGATATTGTGTTTTAGTACGAGGTAATTGGTGTCTTGAAAGAGCAAGAAACAGAATGTGGTTGCTCGGTCTAGTGCAGAAGCAGAATATCGAGCAACGGCTGTGGCAACATGTGAGCTAGTTTGGATCAAACATTTGCTCAAGGATTTGAAATTTGGTGAAATCAGCAAGATGAAACTTGTGTGATAATCAAGCTGCCCTTCATATTGCATCAAATTCGGTATTCCATGAGAGAACTAAACACATTGAGGTTGGCCGTCACTTCGACAGAGAAAAGATATTCTCAGGAGATATTGCTACAAAATTTGTGATGTCAAATGATCAGCTTGCAGATATTTTCACCAAGTCCCTTACTAGTCCTCGTATTAGTAACATATGTAACAAGTTAGGTACATATGATTTGTATGCACCGGCTTGAGGGGGTCGGGGGGGGGGTTAGATAGTTATGTAGATATCCCTAATCCCACATGGAATAAGAGTAGAATATGTATAGTTATAAATAGGGCTATTGTAAAATACTTAATAGAGGATATCAATAATATATTTTTCTCCCGTGCTTTCACTCAAGATTTAACCAACTTTTCGCCTTTTATTACACTGCATAGGCTCTACACCAGACTCTGTATTTTCCCTTGAATTAAAAGTCAAGAACACGTGGGTATTGAAGTGCATGGCTTAGTACCTCGATGCTTACATTAAAGCACCACCTATGTGAGTTAAATTGCTTACTCTGTGCTGCATGGAATACGAGTAGAATATGTGTAGTTTATAGTTATAAATAGGGCTATTGTAAAACACTTAATAGAAGATATCAATAATATATTTTTCTCTCGTGCTTTCACGCAAGATTTAACCAACTTTTCGCCTTTTTCCCTTGAATTAAAAGTCAAGAACACGTGGGTGTTGAAGTGCATGTCTTAGTACCTCGTTGTTTACATTAAAGCACCACCTATGTGAGTTAAATTGCTTACTCTGTGCTACATATAAGTTCAAGGTTTAAGTGCGCCTCAAAGGTACCTTTAAGATCATAGCCCTGGAGTTGTTTATAAATGGTTTTTCTAGTAAAGATCTTATGTTTCGGTTAAGGTTGAAATACATGTGTGGATATGGGACGGAAGAGGTTCATTTGGACGTGTGCTTCTTAGGTATTGCCTGATACAAATGCCTTGAAATTAATAGTATAGATTGACAATGAAGGAGTCTTTTTTCAATTAGGTTGTCTTACTTTAATTTGTTCAACGCAACAAGTTCCTTTGAAGGAATAGCTCCTCTAGATACAGAAAGAGATTAGGGAGCTTACTCTTATTTGTGTATACAATGTCACTACTGTTATGTTCCCTTTTGTCCTACTATGAATATTCTGTCATTCAAAATTAGTATCGGCTAAATTCTTATATATCACAAGTTGGCATTAATAAAATAGACAGTATTCAGACCTCCAGGGCTAGACCAGCTATGGTCTAATGGTAAGAGTGCATCGCGTGATGTGTTGGCTAGCCAAGGGACTGGATGTAATTGATTCAAAAGTTGAACCCGACTCATCTGGGATAGAGGCATAGTGTTTATTTATTTATTTTGGTGACATTTAGCTGCTGAAACATTGATGTAGTAGATTTGCATCCAAAGAGCCTTTTTCCAACTGTGCATCCATGTTCCTACTATAAATCATACTCCTTCCGTTCCAATTTATGTGAACCTGTTTGATTGGGAACATAATTTAAAAAAAATGGAGACTTTTTGAATTTATAGTCCTAAACAAGTCAAAAAGGGTCCAGAGTATTTGTGTGGTTATAAAAGTTTCTCATTAAGTGTAGAATTGAAAGTTTAAGCTAAATTGTTTCCAAATTTAGAAATGGGTCATTCTTTTTGGAACGAACCAGAAAGGAAATAGGATCACATAAACCGGAACGGAGGGAATAGTATGATTTAAGAAATTTTCTTTGTGGTGCCTCCTACCCTCTCACTATCCGATTAAGTCAGATGTTTGATGGACATGTTGTTGTTGTAGTTTACTTGTCCAGGCAAAACTTTACCAATTTACATTTATGCTGCTCTCATTTTAATATTGATCATATAGCATGTGTTCACGAGACTAAGTGGGCAGGATCGAAGGTGAGGAATATAGATGGGTTTAAACTGTGGTACTCTGGACGCTCGAAGGGTAAGAACGGAGTGGGTATTCTGGTGGATAAGGATCTTAGAGAGTCAGTGGTTGAGGTTAGACGAGTGAGTGATAGACTAATGTTTATTAAGTTAGTGGTTGGAGGGCTCACTCTAAATGTCATTAGCGCCTACGCGCCCCAAGCGGGTTTGGATGAAGAGGTTAAGAGGTGTTTTGGGAGGGTTTAGATGAAGTGGTGCGTGGTATTCCGCCCACAGAGAAGTTATTTATAGGAGGGGATTTCAACGGGCATATCGGCGCGTCTGCCAGTAGTTATGGCGAGGTGCATGGCGGCTGTGGCTTTGGGGTTAGGAACGGAGGTAGAACTTCTCTATTGGATTTCGCTAAGGCTTTTGAGTTGGTGATTGCGAACTCTATGTTCCCGAAGAGAGAGGAGCATTTGGTTACTTTTCAGAGTACGGTGGCTAAGACTCAGATCGATTATCTTCGCCTAAGGAACTATGATAAAGGGTTGTGCAAGGATTGCAAGGTTATCCCGAGTGAGTCACTCGCGACCCAACATCGGCTCTTGGTGGTGGACGTCAGCATCCCGATAAGGAGGAAGAGGAGGGTGGTTCGGGGTAGTCCGAGGATTAGGTGGGGTGCCTTGACGAAGGAGAAAGCTCACGAGCTGGGGAGGTGGCTATTGGCTATGGGGGCCTGGAGAAGCAGTGGGGAAGCTAGCGGTATGTGGACGATGATGGCGAACAGTATTAGGAAGGCGGCACGAGAGGTACTAGGGGTCTCGAAGGGTTACTCGGGCGGGCACAAGGATGACTGGTGGTGGAATGCCGAGGTCTAGGGTAAGGTGGAGTTAAAGAAAGCGGCGTATCGACGGTTAGTGGAGAGTACGGATGGGGAAGAGAGGCAGAGGAACAGAGTAAGTTATAAGGAAGCTAAGAAGGTGGCGAAGTTAGCGGTCACGGAAGCGAAGAGTGTAGCATTTGGTTCACTTATACGAAGAATTGGGGGAAAAACCGGAGATAAGAAGTTGTTCCGGCTGGCCAAGGCGAGAGAGAAGACGGCTCGGGATCTAGACCAAGTGAGGTGCATCAAGGACGAGGAAGGCCAAATGTTAATAGAGGACGCACAGATTAAGCGGAGGTGACAGACGTACTTCCATAAGCTGCTAAATGATGAAGGGGACGGAGACATTGTGCTAGGGGAATTGGAGCACTCCGAGTGTCACCGAGATTTTAGCTACTGTAGGCGCATTAGAGTCGAGGAGGTTGTCGGGGCTATGCGTAAGATGAGCAGGGGCAGAGCGACAGGGCCAGATGAAATTCCAATAGAATTTTGGAAGTATGTGGGTAGAGCAGGATTGAAGTGGCTAGCTGGGCTGTTTAATGTTATTTTCAAGATGAAGAAGATGCTAGAGGAATGGAGGTGGAGTACGATGATTCCGCTATACAAGAACAAAGGCGATATCCAGAACTGTAACAACTATAGGGGCATCAAGCTATTGAGTCATACCATGAAAGGGAGGAGGCTTCTGAGAATCAGTTTGGGTTCATGCCTGGTCGTTCCACTACGGAAGCGATCCATCTTATTCGGAGGTTGGTGGAACTGTACAGGGATAGGAGGAGGGATTTGCGCACGGTGTTTATTGACCTAGAGAAAGCTTATGATAAGGTACCTAGGGAAGTTCTTTGGAGATGCCTGGAGGTGAAAGGTGTTCCGGCGGCTTATATTACGGTGATTAAGGATATGTATGATTGAGCTAAGACTCGGCTAAGGATAGTGGGGGGTGACTCGGAGCATTTCCCGGTTGTTATGGGGCTACACCAAGGATCTGCGATCAGCCCGTTCTTATTTGCCCTGACGATAGATGCACTGACACACCATATCCAAGGGGAAATGCCATGGTGTATGTTATTCGCTGATGATATAGTACTGATTAATGAGACGCGAGGCAGTGTTAACGAGAGGTTGGAGGTTTGGAGACGGACCCTTGAGTCTAAAGGTTTCAAGTTGAGCAGGACTAAGACTGAATACGTGGATTTCAAGTTCAGCAGCGTGCCGGGTGAAGCGGACGTGGACGTGAGGCTGGACTCACAAGTCATCCCCAAGAAAGGGAGCTTTAAGTACCTGGGGTCGATTATACAGGGGGATGGGGATATTGACGAGGATGTCACGCACCGTGTAGGAGTGGGGTGGATCAATGGAGGCTAGCGTCTAGTGTCCTGTGTGACAGGAAGGTGCCTCCGGAACTTAAAGGAAAGTTCTATCGAACGGTTGTTAGGCCGACCATGTTGTATGGTGCAGAGTGCTGGCCAGTGAAGAATTCTCATATCCAGAAGATGAAAGTTGCAGAGATGAGGATGCTGAGATGGATGTGCGGACACAGTAAGCTAGATAAGATTAGGAATGACGATATTCGGGTGAAGGTGGGCGTGGCTCCCATAGAAGACAAGATGCGGGAAGCTAGGCTTAGATGGTTCGAGCACATGAAGAGGAGAAGCCTGGATGCACCGGTGAGGAGGTGTGAACGGTTGGCCTTGACGGGTATGAGGAGAGATAGAGGGCGGCCTAAGAAATATTGGGGAGAGGTGATCAGGCAGGACATGGTGCGGATGCAGATTTCCGAGGACATGGCTCTTGATAGGAAGTTGTGGAGGTCGAGCACTAGGGTTGTAGGTTAGGAGATAGGAGGCTAGTGTGATAATGTTTTGTTTTAGGCTGCTAGGGGCTTCAGTTATGTTCTTAATACTTCTTTAAGGTCGAAAGTTAGGCTATAGTATGTTTAGCGGCCCTGTATGTACATATTATTCCCTTGCGTATGTAGTATTGTGCCTTTGTTGATGCTTAGTGTTAATACTTTGCTCTCTATTTTCTGGTTATCCTTTGCTGCTACTGATACATTGTCTCTTTCCTTCTTGTGCCGAGGGTCTACCAGAAACAGCCTCTCTACTCCTCCGGAGTAGGGGTAAGGTCTGCGTACACACTACCCTCCGCAGACCCCACATGTGGGGTCTCACTGGGTTGTTGTTGTTGTTGTTGTTGTATACTACTCTAATATTTGCTTAATTAAAGGTTGGGATGCTTGATCCACCAAGGGATGAAGTAAGAAATGCCATCCTTTCATGTATGAATGCGGGCATACGTGTAATCGTTGTTACTGGGGATAACAAGGTAAAATGAAGAGTCTGGTGAATACTGAATAGTTTAAGCTGCAATAATCTGCTTTGACCCAATTTAGTTTCTGCATAATTTTAGACAACTGCAGAATCTTTGTGCCAAAAAATCGGTGCCTTTGATCACTTGGGAGATTTTACTGGGTTTTCTTACACTGCTTCTGAGTTTGAAGAACTTCCGGCATTGCAGAAGTCAGTGGCATTACAGCGAATGACAATTTTATCCAGGTAATACCTTTGCTTCTTGTTAGAACCCTTTTTAATTTTTAATTTATATATATAAATTTATTGACTCTTGGTTCTAGCTTATCTTTTTCTGCCATTTATAGTGGTTGATTTCCTTCCATTGACAGATATCTTTTATGATGTCAGGGTAGAACCATCCCACAAGAGGATGCTTGTTGAAGCATTACAGAATCAAAATGAAGTGGTAACTCTCCCCTCTTTTGGTTGTCGCTTTGATCTTTCCTCAAATGAAAATGTGCTTGCACAGGTCCTCTGTTTTAGACTAGAAAGGAACGACATAAAATATGGTTCGTAACTTCGTCATGAGTACATTTTTTTTTTTTTTAAAGTATGCATCATGATAAACTGTTTTGAACTGGTAGTATGATGGCACGTGTAGTAAGGCTGGTGAAGTTGCATTTGTACGGCCAATCATTTGTTTGCAAATCATTATCTCTTTGTCTATATGCTGGGGCAACTTCTAGTTCTGCCTGTTAACTTGCTTATTAATCTGCATGGGTTTGGGTACTTTGGCATCTTGAGTGCTTTAACTTGCTTATTAACCTGCATGGAGGGGTACTTTGGCATCTTGAGTGCTTCTTTTGGTTAGTCTCTGATATGTTGTGTCTTCGCATGTCCTATAGGTTTAGTTTACCTTCTCGAGTACTTTTTAATGTAAGATTACTTGACAACTCCTCCCATTGAAATGGTTAGTAGCAATGACAAGCGTATACCTCTGTTTTGAGCTGTTTTAAATACAGAGTACGAGGTACAGGATTCCTTCTGTTATTACCTCTTTCCAAACTTTTTATATGAATATTCTCTTGTCCTTGTGTAAATTTGCTGTCTTCTAGCCTCTTGTCAAGTATTTTCACCGCCTGAGTTTGCTTAACAATTGTTATCATTGAAATGGACCATAACTACGTTGATTGGTTTCCTCGATCATTACTTCTTTCTAATACTTTGCATGTGAAACTTGTTTTATCCTTGTTTAAATGAACAGGGTCCCTTAGCCTTGTCGTGAGTGTTTTGATTATCAAAGCTTGCTAATATTCTTCATATTGGAATGCACCATAAATTTGCAGAAAGAGACTTAGATTTTTCGTTCTTTTAGTTCCATGCTTGTGAAATATCTTTCCGGCCAAATTATTCTTGTGTTGACAAATTTAGTTCTTTCTCTTTTCTTTTCATATTGATATGTTTTTCTGATATTTTAATTCTAAGGTTGCTATGACTGGAGATGGAGTCAATGATGCACCTGCATTGAAGAAAGCAAACATTGGAATTGCCATGGGATCTGGAACTGCAGTTGCGAAGGTACTTGCTTTTTTTTGCATAGCTTATTTCTGGTGATGAATTAAAAAGCTTGCTAGAAGTCTAGTGAAATGTTAAAACTCCCACTTGCCAATTTGAATTTCAGAACCAAGATGCACTCTAACCCTCCCCTTGTAGATAGTCGAGGATTTAATGTAGTTGTATGTTAAGAGTATATCTAGGTAATATGCTTTATTCTTTCTGGTTGCCCATGATTAGGAATTCCAGTGATTAGGAAAGTTTTCTTAGCTTAAAATTTTCTGATTTTATGTAATCTAAACTCCTATATCATGAATACTGTTTAATGTATTGTCTAAAATCAATTCAACACGAGTTTTTCTCTTTGACTATATGGTATCAGCCTCTACAATCTTAAGTAAACATAATTAGCTTCCACATACTGGAAGAAGGCATAATTGCAAAGTTTTTTGTTTCTCCATAATATTGTTGTCTTTTGGTGATGTTTGGTGGCACTATCTCCTTTGACCATTATTCTGGCTGTTTTTCAGGTGAATTTTCTAGTAAAACATTTTCGAACTTCTTTTCTGTCTTCAGGGGATGAGTATTTGGGTATTGAGTCCTCCTCTGAACATAATTTTACGGTCATAGTTCTGAAAAAAATATCTTTTCTTCTTTTTCTTCATGATTCAGAATTTGGATATTCAGTCCCTCATTTGAACATTAAATTTGGATATTTGTTCCAGGAAAGTCGTGTTGCCTTCTTTTTCCTCATATGGTCTCAGAACATGAATTGAGTCTCTATTGTGCACATTAAATTTCAGATCACTGTTTCGAGAAATAAATGAAGAATGGAGCATTGATTATCGAACTTAATCAGGTGTCTGCAAAAATAGGATAATTTATTATATATCAAACCATAAGTTTCAGTTTTCCATTCCCAAAAGGGAAAGCTCTTTTTTCTTTCTGAGGGACTAGGAGATTGGATCTAGTTGTAAGAAGAATGCTTAGTTCATTTTTCTCCTTATAAGGAGGTTCCAGTTATCAAGAAAATGCCTCCAGTTGTTTTTGTTGTTTTAATTGCAAAACATTGAATATCTATTCATGCCATTTGAATCAAGGAACCCTAGATGCTGCTGGAGTAAGGGATTGTCAACTAGGATGTTCTTGCATGTCATAGATTCTTATTCAAGACTTGTATCATTTCTTGATACCATGGTATTAAAGTTTGGGTATTGCATTGTATCATTATTGTGGAAATTTATTTGGCTATTCTCCAGCTATCATTTCTGTGGAAAGAGTAAGAAACTTGAATAATTTCATTCATATTTTTGAATGTCATATACATGGCTTTATATACAAGAAGAGGTTAGAAACAAAATCCCATAAAATCTTACAAAATCCCATAAAATCTGGGATAAAATAAAACAAAGAATCAAAATTTGATATAGAAAGATCTTAGAGAATCAAAACTTGATATGGACAAATCTTAGAGGATCAAATCTTGATATGGAGAATATCTTCTTGGAAATCCTCTATCATTCAATACTCCCCTCAAGCTGGTGAATGGATATCTTCCATTCCTAGCTTGCTTATCAGGTCTTGAAACACATTGTTTGACAGTCCTTTTGTTAAAACATCGGCCAACTAATCTTTTGTAGATACAAATGGTGTACAGATGAGTCCACTATCTAATTTCTCCTTAATGAAGTGTCTATCTACCTCAATATGCTTAGTGCGATCAAGCTGTACAGGATTATGAGCTATATTTATTGCTGATTTATTGTCACAATATAGTCTCATAAGTCCTTCCCATCTTATCTTCAAATCATCAAGGATTATCTTTAACCATAACAACTCACAAACTCCCATCGCCATAGATCTGAACTCGGATTCTGCACTTGATCTGGCCACCACATTCTGTTTTTTACTTCTCCAAGTCACAAGATTTCCTCCTAAAAAGGTACAGTATCCAGAAGTTGACCTTCGATCCACTAATGAACCAGCATAATCCGCATCAATATAAGCCTCTAAAACCATGTCTCCTCCTCTTCTGAATAATATTCCTTTTCCGGGGCTTCCTTTAAGATATTGTAGAATCCTGTTCGCCGCTTGAAGATGCATTTCTCTAGGGTCATGCATAAATTGGCTAACGACACTTACAGCAAAAGCAATGTCTGGCCTTGTATGAGACAAGTAGATCAATTTCCCTACAAGCCTTTGATATGAGCCTTTATCTACCACAAAATCTTCTGGAGAATTACACAACCCATGATTATATTCAATTGGTGTGGCCACTGGTTTACACCCTAATTTTCCTGTTTCTTTCAACAAATCAAGCACATATTTTTGTTGGGAAATAAAGATTCCTTGTTTAGAATGTGCTACATCAATTCCCAAAAAATACTTTAATTTTCCATGATCTTTGATATCAAATTCCTTGAGTAAACAATTCTTCAAATTGTGTATCTCCTCTGAATCATCACCCGTTACTATGATATCATCTACATAGACCTTACCTTTCTTGTTTTTGAGTGCCTTATGAACAAGGTGTGGTCTCCTTGACTCTGCCGATAGCCTAGCTTGATCATAACCTTTGTAAATCTTCCAAACCATGCACAGGGTGATTGCTTTAGTCCATAGAGTGCCTTCTTCAGTCTACATACCATTCCCTTCTTGCTTTCAAAACCAGGTGGTACCTCCATATAGATCTCCTCATCTAAATCTCCATGTAGAAAAGCATTTTTAACATCAAATTGCTGTAGGTTCCAATTAAAAATCTCAGCCAATGACAATAAGATCCTCACTGTATTCATTTTTGCCACTGGGGCAAAAGTCTCCAAATAATCAATTCCATAGGTCTGTGTGTAACCCTTTGCTACCAAACGTGCTTTAAATCTTTCTATAGACCCATCAGACTTGTATTTCACGGTAAACACCCATCTACACCCTACCGGCTTTTTCCCTTTTGGTAATTCCACCATTTCCCAAGTTTTATTCTTCTGCAATGTTTCCATTTCCACCCTCATAGCTTCTTCCCACTCTTTGTTGCCTAATGCTTCAAACAAATTTTTTGGAACAGGAATTGTGTGGAGGTTACTGAGAAAAGTTTTATGGCTTGGGGATAGGTTTTGATATGTCAAGGAAAGGCACAAAGGGTGTTGTGTGCAGGGTCTGGTTCCCTTTCTAAGTGCAATGGGAAGATCAAGATCATTTGGTTGGTTATGATCTTTATGATCAGTTTGGTTTGGTGTTTCTGATTGTTCAACAGGTTCAGGATAGGTATTAGGAGCAGGAACATGAGGAGATAATTGTGGTTGAGTAGTTTGATCAGTTAGCCTCTTTCTTCTGGAATAGACCAGCAATGGTGGATTACTTTCTTGAATTCCTTTATCTATATCAAGATTAGAAGACTCAATAGGTTCATTAGGATTTAGAGACTCATATGAGTCACGCAAGGACATAGATAAGGATTTGTCATGGCTAGGAATAGACAAATCAAGTAGTGATAAGTCTAGAGATCCTTTTCCATCCAATAACTCCCCCTGAATGTAAGAATTTTTAAAAAATGACTCACTTTCATCAAATGTGACATCAGCTGAAACAAAAAACTTCTTGGTTGATGGTTGGTAACACTTATATCCTTTTTGAGTAGGAGAATATCCAATGAAAACACACTTAAGAGCACGTGGATCTAATTTGCCTCTATTCTGAGAATGAATGTGAACGTAGGCAATACTCCCAAAGATTCTAGGAATCAATTTACTGTAATTTTCGAAATTCAGGAAGAAACTCCTAAGAATATTAAGTGGGCTCTTAAAATTCAGAATTCTTGATGGTATTCTGTTACTAAGATATGCAGCAGTTAGGACAGCTTCCCCCCAATACTGATTTGGAACCCTTTTGTGAAACAATAGTGATCTAGTAATGTCAAGTAACAAACCGTTTCTTCTCTCCGCTATCCCATTTTGTTTGAGGAGTATTGACACATGAAGATTCGTGAATAATTCCCTCATTTTTGAAGAAAATAGAGAGGTTTTGATTGAAGTAGTCCTTGGCATTATCAGAACGAAATCTTTTAATTGTCATATCAAATTGGGTTTTAACCGGATTAAAAAAGGTAGGAAGAACGTGGCTGACATCTGATTTTTGCTTTAACAAATAGATCCATGTTACTTTTGTACAATCATCAATGAATGACACAAACCATCTAGCACCGGAAATATTAGGAATGGAAGAGGGTCCCCATACATCACTATGAATAAGAGAAAATGGAGTCTGACATCTTTTGTTGCTTATTGGAAAGGAAACACGTTTATGTTTTGCGATTTCACAATCTTCACAATGAAAAAACTCAACAACCAAATTTTTGAATAACGATGGAAACATTAGCTTGATTACATAAAAAGAAGGATGACCTAAGCGACGATGATAGAGCCAAACTCTCTCTTTATTGGATATAACAGATTCAGACAAGAATGAACTAGATAAAGAATTCTTAATTGTATCTCACTAGCACGCCCAATCATCTCCTTCGTGTCCTGTTTCTGAAATGCACAATATGAAGAGAAAAAGGTTACTTTGCATTTGGAATCTTTGGTGACTTTGTGGACAGAAATGAGATTTGCAAATAACTTTGGGACATGAAGAACATTCTTAAGTATCAAAGATTTTCCCAGTTGTATGTCTCCTTGGCCAGCTACAGTAATAACTGAACCATCGGCTATAGTTATTTTTTTATAGCTAGGGCAAGGTGAATATGATATAAAGAGATGGGAGGAACAAGTCATATGATCAGTTGCCCCGGAATCAACCACCCACATTGGAGAAAATTTGTCTCTAACATTAGCAACAAAAGTGGAAGAAATACCTGCAAAGGCCATTGAACAACTACCTGCCAAAGATGATATCTCCAGAGATTCCAGCAATGTCTTCAATTTCTCAATATCTTCTTTGTTGAATTCTGGGACTAATGGACTTTTTTTATCAACTTGAGTGCTGCTAGCAATGTGTGCCTGCGTTCCATCAAAATTATTTTTGGTTGGAGGTTTACCATTGAGTTTCCAACATCTCTCTCGTGTGCCGGTACTTTTTGCAGTAAGTGCAGTAAAGATTGTCCCTGTTGACAATCGGTTTGAATGAACTTGCGGGCTTGATGGTGCTCTCCAATTGTGAAACTCCAGATTCCTTTTTATTTGTCCCTTTTGTCATAAGAGCTGATCCTTCATTTATTTGAGTTTCAAGCATAACACTCATCCGTCCTTCCTCTGTCCGTATAATGGCCATTGTCTCATTCAATGATGGCAGATCTTCTTTCCCTAAAATTTGCACTCGTACAACATCAAACTCTGCATTTAGCCTGCAAGAAAATCATAAATTCTTTCTTTTTCAATAAATTTTTTCAAAATTACAGCATCGTCTGTTCAACGCATTTGAATGCATTGATAGTGATCCATCTCTTGCCATAACCCTTGTAAAAGGTTAGAAAATTCAGTGACAGATCGAGCTCCCTGTTTTGTTGCAGATAATTTTGTTTATATTTCATGGATCCTGGCAGCATCATGAACTTTAGAGTATGTCTCCTTCACTGCATCCCAAATTTCCTTAGCAGTATTCAGAAACATAACAGTATCACTAATTTCTGGAAGCATGGAGTTCCATAACCATGACATCACCATTGAATCATGTTCATCCCATGCATCAAATTTGGGGTCTTATTTGGATGGTCCTGTACCGAGGAGATGTCCTAATTTCCTTTTACCTTTTAGAAAGGTACGAACAAGCTGAGACCATTTTAGATAATTTTTCCCATTCAACCGATAAGAGGCTTGAATATTTTGTAAATCTTCGGTTGAAACTGTAGAGCTATGCTCTACAGTGGCAGAAACATTTTCAGAGACCGGAGTATTCGCAATAGTACTCTCTTCGGACATGGTTTTCAAATGGTATCAACCCTTGGGCGGAATAAAGAGGACAAATGTGATGAAAAGCTGGATGAATGAAAACAATCTGTCAGTAATAAGCCCAAGGCTCTGATACCATGTGGAAAGAGTAAGAAACTTGAATAATTTCATTCATATTTTTGAATGTCATATACATGGCTTTACATACAAGAAGAGGTTAGAAACAAAATCCCATAAAATCTAACAAAATCCCATAAAATCTGGGATTATACAAAATAAAATAAAACAAAGAATCAAAATTTGATATGGAAAGATCTTAGAGAATCAAAACTTGATATGGACAAATCTTAGAGGATCAAATCTTGATACGGAGAATATCTTCTTGGAAATCCTCTATCATTCAACAAAACTATGCCGATGATGTCGTGGAAATTTTATTATCATATCTCTTATTGGTAATTGGGAGGAGATTCCTTTTAGTGTGATATGAGAAGCACTTATCTGTGACTTTCAGTGGATGATAATTTCAACACTTCTTGTCTTTCTGGTGACACTATATCGGCGACGCTATTTTAATGATGTTTTACAAATCATTGTTCCTTTGAGAATAACTTTTTGTGGCAGCGTGCCAGTTTGGATTTACAAATTCCTTCTCTACCTTGAGTTTGAGGGAGCACGGTGAGAATCAAGAGATTTAATGCTGATATATGCCCGGGTGTATCTAGAGCCCATTGGGATTAGCTGAATAATAGTAGCTTTACTTGGGCTTAAAAGCACTTTTGAAGTGCTGGAGCTGAGTTAAAAAAAGAAGTAGTTACGTGTTTGGCTAGAAGTGATGAAGCTTAAAATAAGTAGTTGATGTGTTTGGTGGAAAAGTGCTGATAAGAACCTTTTTCTGTTAAAATGACTAAAATCCCTGTAATATCTTTGTCTCCTTATATGATCTTGGACAATCATCACCTCACAAGCTAGTTTTTGGGGTTGAGTTAGGCCCAAGGTTCATTCTTATCACGGTATCAGAGCCAGGCCCATCCCAATTTATTGTTACCGATGTTGGGCCCCCATTTATATTGTCCACGCTCCAGTTGCAGGCCTGGGCGTGGGGGGGGGGAGGGGGTGTTTAGTTGTGTCCCACATCGGTGAGTAATGGGTATCTTGGTCTCCTTATATGATCTTGGGCAATCATCACCTCACAAGCTAGCTTTTGGGGTTGAGTTAAGCCCAAGGTACATTCTTATCAACACTAAAATAAACTAATTATTGCTAGATTATAATCCATTTTCAGTTCTAAATTAATTAGATAAGATTATTTTTAACAAATATAAATTATTTATTGGAATACAACAACAACAACAACAACAACAACAACAACGACCCAGTATAATCCCACAAGTGGGGTTTGGGGAGGGTAATATGTACGCAGACCTTACCCCTACCCCGAAGGGTAGATAGGCTGTTTCCAGGAGACCCTCGGCTCAACAAAACAACAGGAGCCGATATATTAGTACCATAAAAATGCATAATAAAATAACAACATAATAAGAGATATGAAATACAGAATACGAAATACGAAATAGATGACTGGTATAGTAAAACTAGTAGGTAAAGCCCTGCATCAATAGACGACCAATGACATTCTCAGTCTAACTCCTAACTGGCTAGTCTCACTCTATTGTGCTGTAGAAATATTCATAACTCTCCCCTAACCTACAACCTTAATGCTCGACCTCCATAATTCCCTGTCAAGGGCCATGTCCTCAGTAATCCTAAGTCGCGCCATGTCATGTCTGATCACTTCTCCCCAATACTTCTTAGGTCGTCCTCTACCTCTCCGCATGCCCACTACAGCCAGTCGCTCACACCTCCTCACCGGTGCATCAGTGCTCCTCCTCTGAATGTGACCGAACCATCTGAGTCTTACTTCCCGCATTTTGTCCTCCATGGGGGCCACGCCCACCTTCTCTCGAATATCTTCATTCCTAATCTTATCCATCCCCGCACATCCACCTCAACATCCTCATCTCTGCTACTTTCATCTTCTGGATGTGTGAGTTCTTTACCGGCCAACATTCAGTTCCATATAACATGACAGGCCTAACCACTGCTCTATAAAACTTACCTTTTAGTAATGGTGACACTTTCTTGTCACACAAGACTCCCGACGCTAACCGCCACTTCATCCACCCCACCCCTATACGGTGTGTGACATCCTCGTCAATCTCCCCGATCCCCTGAATAACCGATCCAAGGTACTTGAAACTACACCTCTTGGGAATGACTTGAGAGTCAAGCCTCACTTCAACTCCCGCTTCCGTCGGCTCAACTCCAAATTTGCACTCGAGGTATTCCGTCTTCGTCCTGCTCAACTTGAAACCTTTAGACTCAAGAGCATGTCTCCAAATCTCTAGCCTCTCGTTGACGCCGCCTCGTGTCTCGTCAATTAGAATAATGTCATCAGCAAATAGCATGCACCATGGCACCTCCCCTTGAATATGATGAGTCAGTGCATCCATCACCAGGGCAAATAGGAATGGGCTGAGCGCAGACCCTTGGTGCAACCCCGTAATAACTGGAAAGTGTTCAGAGTCGCCTCCTACTGTCCTAACCCGAGTCTTAGCTCCATCATACATGTCTTTAATCACCCTAATATAGTCAATCGGGACCCCTTTATCCTCTAAGCAGCTCCATAAGACCTCCCTAGGAACCCTATCGTACGCTTTTTCCAGATCAATAAACACCATGTGGAGATCCTTCTTCCTATCCCTGTACTGTTCCACCATCCTCCTAATAAGGTGGATAGCTTCTGTGGTAGATCGTCCCGGCATAAACCCGAACTGGTTGTCTGAAATAGACACCGTCCTTCGCACTCTCATTTCTACCACTCTCTCTCAAACTTTCATGGTATGACTTAGTAATTTGATGCCCCTATAGTTGTTACAGCTCTGGACATCACCTTTGTTCTTATACAACAGGACCATTGTACTCCACCTCCACTCTTCAGGCATCCTATTAGTCTTGAATATAACACTAAACAATGCAGTAAGCCATTCCAAGCCTGCTCTACCCACACACCTCCACAGTTCAACCGGAATTTCGTCTGGCCCGGTAGCTCTGCCCCTTCTCATCTTACGCATTGCCTCCATGACTTCATCGATCTCAATGTCCCTACAATTACTTAATTCATGGTGACTGTCGTCATTCCTCGATTCCCCAAGTATAATATCCTGATCCCCTTCTTCACTTAGAAGTTTATGAAAGTAGGTCTGCCACCTCCTCTTAATCTGGTCATCTCCCATCAAAACTTTGCCATCATCATCTTTTATGCACCTCACTTGGTCCAGATCCCGAGTTGTCCTCTCTCTCGCCTTAGTGAGTCGGAATAACTTCTTCTCCTCACCTTTGTTCCTTAGTTCCTCATACAGACGAGCAAAAGCTGTCGTCTTAGCCTCCGTCACTGCCATCTTCGCCTCCTTCCTAGCTACCTTATACCTTTGGCCGTTCTCTCTCTTCTCCTCCTCGTTAGTGCTCCCTACTAACCGCAGGTAAGCCGCCTTCTTTGCTTCCACTTTACCTTGGACAACTGCATTCCACCACCAATCTCCTTTGTGGCCACCATTGTGGCCCGTAGATATCCCTAACACCTCTCTCGCCGCCTTTCTTATACAGTCCGCCGTCGTCGACCACATTGTGTTTGCGTCCCCACTACTTCTCCAAGCTCCCATTGCCGATAACCTTCCTTCCAACTCCTTAGCTTTATCCTTAGTTAAGGCGCCCCACCTAATCCTGGGGCGTCCTTGTACTGACCTCTTCTTCCTCCTTATCCTAATACAAATGTCCATCACCAAAAGCCTATGCTGCGTTGAGAGGGTCTCACCTGGGATAACCTTGCAGTCCTCGCACAACCTTCTGTCGCATCTCCTGAGGAGGAGATAGTCAATCTGAGTCTTCGCCACCGAACTTTGGTAAGTAACCAAATGTTCATCCCGCTTCGTAAAACTCGAGTTTGCAATGACTAGATCGAAAGCCTTGGCAAAGTCCAACAGCGCAATACATAACAGTTCGGTACATTTAGAATCTGCGAAATATTGGGTGAACTTTCTTTACGTGATAAATTGTTTTACGATATTTTAAGTGAGAAAATCCACTCAACTTGAACTAATAAGGAATGCAGAGATAGAAGGCAGCTGAGGAAGAAGAAAGAAAAGAAACAAATAGAGTTAGGGCCTTTCATTGTGAAGGGTATTTAGGGAATTTATAAAGTGTAAGGGATAAGAATGTGAATACTTGGTCAAACCTAAATTACCAGCTTTTAAGGCAATCCAAACACCCTCCTAGATTAGTCTTGTGGTATATAATTATGCTCTTTATTATTGTGTCATAAGTAGGAATTCTGGTAGTTGGAAATTTTTTCTCATGATAAAGTTTTCTTATTTTATGTAGTCTAAAATGATCGTATTTCTAGTAGCGTAAACTCCTATATAATGGGCGCTCTTGTATATTGTCTAGACGAGTTTTATTGTCCCTCTTTCTCGCCTTCATTACTTTTCTGGTTAGCTCAGGTAATATAGTGCCAGAAAGGGTTTCACTGAGTAAGACCGTATATTATTGATGCTACCTGATTCTCTTAGGCCTACGTATTTGTCTGTTATTTTTTTAAATATGAAAGTTGTACTAAAGAATTCACCTTAATATGATTTTACTGCTTTAGAGGTGGGCTGGATCCTCTCCTCCTTTTCCTTCTGTTTGTACCTCAGAGTTTCAGGATTTTATATTTTGTAATTAGCAGATGAATTTGTTACAATTTACAGTAAAGGTAGACAAAATTCCTATGAGCTGTTTGAAGCAAGTAATATAGCGTTAAATGCTTAAATATGTGAAAATGAATATGGCTTCTGCCCATAAGGTTTTCCCGTGGAAAATATTTTCTTTGGAGAAATTCTTTTCACAATAAAAATAACCAAACTGGACAAAACTTGCCACTGCTTAAATAAATTAGTGAATATGCAAAACACTAATCATATCCTACAGTACATTGGTGCAACCACCTTTTTGTTACCCCTCTGCAGTTTCGAATGACTTTACCAAGAAATTCATTGTTTAATGACATAGTGGGCTTTGTTTTAAGATTTTCTGGTCTGTCATAAATTGTTTATATTGGATTCCCGAAATTGGCATGTGAACTTAATCTCTTTCATCCTGGTCTCAACTTGCAGAGTGCTTCAGATATGGTTTTAGCAGATGATAACTTTGCCACTGTTGTTGCTGTAAGCTGATATTCTATTTTCATCAAATTCTCCTAAATCTCTTACCTTTAAAATTATATTCCTTTGGTTTATTGAATTATGTTTTCTGAACAGGCGGTTGCTGAAGGAAGGGCTATATACAACAATACGAAACAATTTATTAGATACATGATATCTTCAAATATTGGTGAAGTGGTCTGTATTTTTGTGGCAGCTATGCTTGGGATTCCTGATACTCTTGTCCCTGTGAGTTTGTAGCCTATAACTTCTGTAACATGTTCATACCCGTTCTTAAACATCTCAAATGCATATTTTCCCCTGCTAATCTGCATTTTAGCCCTCCTCACTCCCCCCCTACCCCCCTTCTGCCCACCCTCGGAGTAGTGTTTGTTATATTTCTAAAGAAGCAGTCATGATATGTTACTGTCTCAAAGTGTTGAGAGCTTTTGATGGGGTAGAGAAGGGTTTTGTACAGTTGAGGAGTAGCCTTTTTTTCTCTTATTATGTTTGTGCACCCACGAGACTCCCTTAAGCATAGAAGATTGAGTGTCTTTTGTAGAGAACCATATTTTGTTGCAAGGTTCTCTTTTTTTGGTATACTTCTTGTATACGGGCATTTATACCCTTCTTTTAAGGAAATTTTTATTACTTTATCCAAAAAAAAAGTCCCTATTTCGCAAGCAAGAGGTTCGAGGAAAGTGATGCAATAGCGGTCCACCTTGAACATTTTTTTGGGGTAAAAGTTTCAGTAATTTGCACCAAGAAAGTGCTAAATATGTACACAAACAAGGACTTAGCTTCCCTTAAATATTAAAGGAATCCAGAAAGTCTGCAAAAAGAAAATACATCAGTTCTGCTTAAATCACACCAAGAGTATGGCAGATTAATAGCCCTAGACTATACAAAAGGCGAAAGCATAAAGTTTTTCCGCGAGCATCTGTCCTCTCCAGCTTCTTACTGCAGATTTAAAGGTTGGAAGAACTACCCAATGCACTCCAAATACATTCAGGAACATAGCCCAAATGTCCCAACACAAAATGGTAATGCAAAAATAATTGTATAGGGGATTCTACTTTTGCTTCAGCTTCATATAGGTAGCATCTAATACCTACTCTGAGTCCTCTTTTTTTAAGTCATCTTTGCTCTCAGTCCTCCTGTAGTATCCATTTCTGTCACTATAAATAATCATCCATATCCATTTTTTAATAACACGGCTCCAGCCTTCTTTTGAAGGCTGGGAAGCTAGTTTGATGCTTTATATGTTTCTCTTCTAAGTATGTTAAGTTGGCTCGTTTCTATTAAATGGACCTTGGGCCTAACCCAACCCCAAAAGCTAGCTCAAGAGGTGAGGATTGCCCAAGGCCATATAAGGAGACCACCCATCCCCTTCATTGTCGATGTGGGACTCAACACCCCTTCTCACGCCCCGGACTGGACATCTGGAGCGTGGACAATTATGGGGGCCCAACATCGGAAAATCGGGATGGGTTCTGCGCTGGTACCATGTTAAATGGACCTTGGGCCTAACTCAACCCCAAAAGCTAGCTCAAGAGGTGAGGATTGCCCAAGGCCATATAAGGAGACCACCCATCCCCTCTTCATTGTCGATGTGGGACTCAGTAACTTCTAATTTCCTTATTACTCTCAAGCTTAGTTTTTTCAGATTTATCAGGTTATTTTGTTGATAACAGGTCCAACTGCTATGGGTAAATCTAGTCACTGATGGATTGCCTGCCACTGCTATTGGGTTTAATAAACAAGACTCAGATGTTATGAAGTCCAAACCTCGGAAGGTATTATCTTCTCTTTCCGTCTTAGTTGACTCATGTCGTTGTGTTTCTAGGTAATATGGTCTTTTGTGTGCATTTGCTACTGCTGTTTTGTTGTTTGTTTCAAGTTGTTTACTGCAAGGCTTAGATGGCGTACTTGCTTTGACTTTAGAAGCTCTGTTTCCTCGTGCTTTTGTCCAGTTCTTTCTGCTACCAGGCTGGTGAATCAGGCTGGTATTTTTATAACTTTATGGTGATTAAGGGCTGCTTGATAGTGCTTGTTAAGTTATGAGATATTATTATGTTATTAGCCCCAAACATGAAACATATATTTTAAGGTGATGAATTATATCAGAGACAGCCTATGTAGTGTTGAACTTTTTCTGTTCTTCCTGGTTGAAAACTAAACAGAGAGGCTGTTTGAATGAATTATTTAATTCTGGAAGTTAAGTTGGGATGCTATTGCATTTACAATATTCTAGGTCAACACATACTGGATTGTCAAAGTGGTTTATAACATGTGGAAAAGATACTACATGAAGACATGCACTCAAATTTCTGGTTAAAAAATAAAGCATTGCATGTTTTTTTTCTGGGGTGATCACATTTAACAAATTGCTTATCTATTTTTATCTTTAGAGCAAGCTAGAATTGATTTCTTTGTGATATGTAAATGCAATCAAACATAAAATGCATGTTCTTTTCTAGGGTGATCAAATTTAACAAATTGATTCTCCAACTTTATCTTTAGAGCAAGTGAGAGTTGATTTTTGTGTGACATATATGTTAGATAGTTATGTAATCAATCCTAGTCTCACATGGAATAGGAGTAGAATATGTATTGTGTTTAATTATAAATAGGGTCCATTGTATTATTATAGTTAATAGATGTATAATATTTTTTCCCGTTCTAATTCTCACATGGTATCAGAGCGGAACTGAGAAAATTATCGTTGTGTGTTATTTCAACGACATCCGGAAGAAAGACTTGCCGTCGTGCAATTTTTCCTGTGACTTAAGGCTGTCCAATTTAGAAAAGTCATTCTCCGTCAGTGCTGTGCAAAAACAAATACCATAACAAAATAGATCCGCCTCTGGTGACCAACCCATAAGTAGAAACCTCCTCACACGCCCACACGCCGCCATAATTTTTTTTTTGTGAGATTCTTTCTCACGCGTCGACGCGTGCGGTCCCTTCCGGCCATTTTCCAGTGACGACTCTTCATGACAGTTGGCTCACAAGGCAATTTCGAGCCTACCATTCAGGTTACACCAAATGATAACTTGTTTTATTTTTCGGCGACTTGTTGCAGATTCTGGCAGTTGTTTCTAGTTTCCGACGACTAGTCCTTTTTCTACTGCATCTTAACTGCTTATATGACTTCTTAATTATTTGGTCCAACAATGTCTTTGGGAGTTGATGTTTTTGGTTCCAAAAGCATGGGTGATTGAAATTCAAGTGTTATAATTACTTCGGAACCCTTAATGGGAAGTTCAAACTATTTAGTTTGGCTTTCCTCGGTTGAGTTGTGGTGCAAGAGTCAAGGTGTTCAAGGCTACTTAACCAAAAAGACCAGCGATGGAGACGAAAAAGCCAAAGCATATTTGGATAAGATTGATTCTCAGTTATGTAGTCTCTTGTGGTGATCAATTGATTCCAAGTTAATGCATTTGTTTAATCCATTTCAGACATGCTATTCCATTTAGAAAAAAGGTTCGCACTTTATACACTAATGACATATCTCGCTTTATGAGGTGATATCTCGGATGACAAACTTAAAGAAACAAGAACTGGATATGTCTATTTACTCGGGATAAGTACAAGAGTCATTGAGGAATTTGAGAAGTTGCTGCTAGTTTCTGCAAGTGTTTCAAAGCAATAAGAGCAACGACAAAGATGTTTCTAGTTCTTACTTCTTACACTCGCTGGACTTCCTAATGACCTTGATTCAGTATGCGACTAGATTTTGGCTAGTCCGACTGATCCTACAGTTGATGAATTATTCTCTCGATTACTTCGCCTTGCTGCAGCATCCAGTCACACAGTGATCCCATCACAGACAGTTGATTCCTCTGTTCTCGCATCTCAGATAGTGAAAAATCGGACATCTCAGCATATGGAGAATCGACGAAGAGGAGGTCGCTTTGGGAGATCTCGACCTAGGTATAGTCATTGTAATAAACTTGTACACACTCGTAAAACATGCTATCCATTACATGGTCGACCACCTAGAAAATGTTCATGTTGCGCAGACCGATACTACAGGTAACCAAAGATTTTCTTTATCTGAAAAGGAACATAATGAGTTCCTTCAGTATCGAGCAAATAAGCAGACATCTCCACAAGTAGCCTCTGTTGCTCAGATTGATACTTCTGTTGATGATAATTCTTTTGCTTGTGTAATCCAATTTAGTACTCTTGGACCGTGAGTCATGAACTGGACCTAGGGGATTCTGATCATATCTCTGGTAATAAATCATTTTTGTCGAATATTGTGTATTCACAGTCTCTTCCCACTTTTACTTTAGCCAATGGGTTCCAAACTAAAGCAACAAGAGTTGGACAAGCTAATCCCCTATCTTCTGTCACCCTAGATTCTGTTTTTTTATGTCCCTAGCTGTCCTTTTAGTCTTGCATCTATTAGGCGTTTGACTAGTGACCTCCATTGTGGTATATATTTTATTGATGATTCTTTTGTTATGCATGATCGCAGTACGGGACAGACGATTGGCACAGGGCGTGAGTCACAAGGCCTTTACTACCTTAACTCACTCAATCCCTTTACAACATGTCCAGTAACAGATTCTCCAGACCTAATTCACAGACGTTTAGGATATCCAAGTTTAACCAAACTTCAGCAGATAATGCCTAGTTTGTCTAGCTTGTCTATATTAGATTGTGAGTCGTGTCAGCTTGGGAAACATACCAGAGCCACCTTTCCGCGTAGTGTTGACTTGTCATACTGAGTTTGTTTTCTCTTTAGTTCATTCTGATATATGGGGTTCTAGTAGAATCGGTTCAACCTTAGGATTTCGTTATTTTGGTAGTTTCATTGATGATTATTGAAGGTGTACTTGGCTTTTCTTAATGAAAGATCATTGTGAGTTTTCTTTATTCCAGAGTTTTTTGTCCTGAAATAAATAATCAATTTGGTATTTCTATTCGCACTTTTCGCAGTGATAATGCCTTAGAATATTTATCCTCTGAGTTTCAGCAGTTCATGACTTCTCAAGATATTATTCATCAGACATCTTGTCCTTATACCCTTCAGTAGAATGGAATTGCAGAGAGAGGATAGGCATCTCATTGAGATTGCTCGAGCACTTCTCATTCAATCCCATGTTCCGTTGCGTTTTTGGGGCGATGTAGTTCTCACAGCTTGTTACTTGATTAATCGGATGCCTGCATCTCCCATCCATCTAGAATCAAGTCCTGCATTTAGTATTGCTTCCCCTGTCATCCTTATACTCTTTTTCCCTCGTGTTTTTGGGAGAACATATTTCGTTCATAATTTAGCCCCCGGGAAAGATAAGTTAGCTCCTTGTGCTCTCAAGTGTGTCTTCCTTGGTTATTTTCGTGTTCAGAAGGGATATCGTTGCTATACACCTGATTTTGTAGGTTCCTTATGTCAGCCGATATCACATTTTTTAGTCTCATCCTTACTTTACTTTTTCTGATTATATTGATATATCTGAGGTCTTACCTATACCAACTTTTAAGGAGTCTACTATTGCTTCTCCTATATCCCCAGCCACAGAAGTCTTACCATACCAACTTTTAAGGAGTCTATTGTCGCTTCTCCGACATCCCCTACTGCAGGAACACCACTCTTGATTTATCGTCGCCATCCGCGTTCAGTATCAGACTCTGCTGATTCATGTCCTGCACCTGACCCTGCTCCTATTGCGGACTTATCTTCTCCTTGTCCACCGATTGCCCTTCGGAAAGGTATACGATCCACACTTCGTAATATCCATTATGTCAGTTTAAGTTATCATCGTTTGTCATCACCCCATTATGCGTTTGTATCATCTTTGTCCTTTGTTTCCATCCCTAAGTCTATAGGTGAAACACTGTCTCATCCAGGATGGCGACAAGCTATGATTGGCGAGATGTCTGTTTTACATATGAATAGTACTTGGGAGCTTGTTCCTCTTCCTTCAGGTAAATCTACTGTTAGTTGTCGTTGAGTTTATGCAGTCAAATTTGGTCCACATGGCCAGGTTAATCGACTTAAGGCCCGTTTTGTAGCCAAAGGGTATACTTAGATACTTGGGCTCGATTATAGTGATACTTCCTCCTGTGGCTAAAATAACATCATTCCGCCTTTTTCTATCCATGGTTGTTGTTCGCCACTGGCCTCTCTATCAGTTTGTCACTAAGAATGTTTTTCTTCACGGTGACTTTGAGGATGAAGTTTATTTGGAGCAACCACTTGGTTTTGCTGGTCAGGCGGTGTCTAATGGCCTTGAATGTCAGTTGCGCCGGTCACTCTATAGTCTAAGTAGTCTCCTCGAGCTTGGTTTCGTAGGTTCAACACAGTTATTCGAGAGTTTAGCACGACTCGTCGTGAAGCAGATCACTCTGTATTTTATCGGCATTCTGCTTCAAGTCTCGGTATTTATCTAGTGATTTATGTTGACAATATTATTATTAACGGCAATGATCAGGATGATATTACTAAGTTGAAGCAACATCTCTTTCATCACTTTCAGACTAAGAACTTGGGTAGATTAAAGTATTTCTTAGGTATTGAGGTCGCTCAGTCTAGCTCAGGTTTTGGGATCTCACAATGGAAGTATGCCTAGACATTCTTGAGAAGACAGGAATGACAGGCTGTATACCTGTTGATACTCCTATGTATCCGAATTCTAAACTTCTGGGAGGGGGGGGCGCTTAGCGATCTTGCAAGATATAGGTGGTTGGTAAATTAAATTACCTCACAATGACTACACCTGCTATTTCCTTTCGTGTGAGTGTTGTGAGTTAGTTTGTGGATTCTCCATGTGATAATCATTGGGATGTAGTTATCCGTATTCTGCGGTATATAAAATTAGCACCAAGCAAAGGATTATTTGTTTGAGGATCGAGGCCATGAGCAGTTTGTTGGATACTTAGATCCTAATTGGGTAGGATCACCTTCTGATAGACGTACTACGTCTGGATATTGTGTTTTAGTAGGAGGTAATTTTGTGTCTTGGAAGAGCAAGAAACAGAATGTGGTTGTTCGGTCTAGTGCAGAAGCAGAATATCGAGCAATGGTTATAGCAATATGGGAGCTAGTTTGGATCAAACAATTGCTCAAAATGTTGACATTTGGTGAGATCAACACGATGGAACTTTTGTATGATAATCAAGCTGCCATTCACATTGCATCAAATCCGGTGTTTCATGAGAGAACTAAACACATTGAGATTGACTGTCACTTTGTCAGAGAAAAGATACTCTTAAGAGATATTGCTACAAAGTTTGTGAAGTCGAATGATCAATTGCACATATGTTCACCAAGTCCCTCAGTGGTCTTCATATTAGTTACATATGTAACAAGCTCGGTTAAATATGATTTGTATACCGGCTTGAGTGGGAGTGTTAGATAATTATATAATTAATATGTTATTAATCCTAGTCCCACATGGAATAGGAGCAGAATATGAATTGTGTATAGTTATAAATAGGGCTCATCGTACGATAATTAATAGATTAATAATATTCTTTTCCCGTTCTAATTCTCAGAATATAAATGCAATCAAACATAAATAACTGGAAAATCCTGTCTGAGAGATATAATGTTGTTAGATGATTACTTAACAATTCTATGTAATAAGATCTAACGGATACAAAAGTAAGACGGGTCTATCTTAATCCATTCTAGTACTTCTATTGAGATGTACTCACATATAGCTTATCCTTTTTAACAAACTTATGTATTTTGCAAGAGCAGAATCATGGTCGTTGATTGACCTTTTCAGGAGTTCTTGACAATATCCAAGTTTGGCAAGTTTGAAATAGAATATATGAATTTCTGCTTTCCCAGTTCCCCCCCCCCCTCTCTCTCTCTTTAATATCTTCCATCACTTTGAAACAAGCTTTTGTAGCATCTCCTTCACATATATCTCCGATGAAGTTTCTGATCCTACATACTTGGGACATATGCTTGTCAATGCAACTTGGAAATGCACTTATTTTCACTTTTTCTTGTATTATTCAATTTGACTGATGTAGTAAGGTGTCAAATGTCCTTAATGTGTCAAAGTTGATTGTATTCTTTCTGCTTTGTATCCTCGATATGAAGCCTTTGTTCCTCATCTTTGTTTGTTGGACTGGAAATGCATTAAATTTTTGACCTTTTATATGAATTAAAAAACTAAGATGCTGAAAAATTGTTAAATTTGAAACTTACTTCACTTGTTTATGACAGGTCAATGAAGCAGTAGTTTCCGGGTGGCTGTTTTTTCGTTATCTAGTTATTGGAGGTAGCACACATTCCTTGTTCACTTTTATTACAACCCTAGTATTTGCAGGTTTATGGCCTCTGTTTTTAGTTGAGTCTTGTAGCTTCTTCTTCGCGCTTTTTGTGTCTGATTTTTTGTTTTTCCCCTTATTTTAAAATTGTCGTAGGTTTTCCTTGGTGAAGCTAATATCTAAAATATTTCTAACACGATTAAATGAGGGTGAATACAATGCGTATGTTATTAGTGCACACCGGCACTAGTATTTGGAGATAAAAATTCGCTTCAGTAATTTAATGCTTTATATGATACTTGGTCCTATATTTGCTTTCCTCGACTTCATTGTTGATCATAATTCCCATTCATGCAGCATATGTTGGACTTGCCACTGTTGCGGGATTCATATGGTGGTTTGTTTATTATGATAATGGACCCAAACTCCCATACAATGAATTGGTAAGTTCACTCCAAGAAGCCATTGGGTGCATCCTATTCAGTTCTCTCCAGTTTATGTTGTTTTCTACTTTTCTTTCTTATATTGATGGAGTTGGAGTGTTCTCAAGTACCTCTGGTCACAAAAAGTTTTACATTTAAAACCGGCAATCACTGTGCTCTCCTCCAGCTTCAAACCTTTGTCAGTAAGAATCTAGCTCTAACACCTCCCTTGAGGGCCGAACAGAAAACAAATGAGTTATGGGTGAATGAAAGTTCTTTCTCTTCTCATTTGTGCATGTAAGAGGGCCGCACTGAAGCACTGGTTTCATAGTGTTAATCTAAGTTGCTCCGACACGGCAATTTAGGTGCCGCACCCGTGTCGACACGACACTAGTATGGGTGTGGGTATAGGATCCGTACGAATTTGGTCAAATAATTTTGGGTACTTTGACCACGACGGATGAAAATATCCGAGACGAGATATAATTTGATTCCCGAAATCAGAACCAAAACTAGGGTAAATTTGAAGAAAATAGCATACCTTTTCTAGGAAATCAATCTTTTACTTATCTACAATTTGAGAATAAAAATAAAATCTACACTTTACAAGCTATACGTAAGTATTCCACAAAATTTCTCATAATTTAGAGATATTTTTGTTTTTTTAGTTTTTGAATTATTTTTAGCCGGATCCCCGCACCCGTATCCATACATCTCGAAGGATCCGACCTCTAGATCCTCACCCGTGTCCGAGCAACTTAGGTGTTAATATGTGGTTTGGCGGGAACATTCAGATTCAGGGACTTGATGACTTGGAATGTGTCCTTGAATTTCCTTTAAAATAAAACTAACTCTTTCATGTTTATTTTTTCAGATGAATTTTGACAGTTGTTCAACCAGGGAAGCAAATTATCCATGTAGTATATTCAGTAATCGCCACCCATCTACTGTTTCAATGACGGTGCTTGTTGTTGTTGAGATGTTCAATGCATTGAATAATCTCAGTGAAAATCAATCCTTACTGTAAGCATGCTACTGAAACTGTTGCTGATCTAATTTATTATCTTGCATTTTTAAAAAGTATAACCCTACACCTTTTTCTCTTTTAATTTGAGGAAATGGTAGTCTATTCTTTTAAACAATTGCATCTGCACCCAACGATGTGGCCTATTGGTCAATGAAGTGGGTGAGAACCCTAAGGTTGCGGGTCCAAATCCCAGCGGAAGCAAAAAATACTACTCCCTCCGTTCCAATTTATGTGAACCTGTTTGACTAGGCACGGAGTTTAAGAAAAAATGAAGACTTTTGGAATTTGTGGTCATAAACAAGTAAAAAAGGAGCCCAAAGTATTTGTGTGGTTATAAAAGCTTCTCATTATGAATAGATTTGGAAGTTTAATTAAATTGTTTCCAAATTTAGAAATAGGTCATTCTTTGGAACGGACCAAAAAGGAAATAGGTTCACATAAACTGGAACGGAGGGAGTATGTGATTTCTTCCCATCTATCCAAGCCTTAGTGGATAGAGTTACCCGGTACATGTTGCTGGTGGGAGGTGGCAGGTATCCCGTGGAATTAGTCGAGGTGCGCGCAAGTTGGCTCGGATGCTACAGTTATTAAAATAAAGAATTGCATCTAACGAATGCCTCCACCAATTGCAGTAATACTGAATTACGGTGACTCGGATTTAAGATTTAACTTCTTGTGAACCTGGAAATTCATGGTGCTCCTCATAGGCAGTTGTACTGTCATTTTCCTATTGCTTATGATTCCTTAGCTTTGTTCTTACCAACTTTTCAATTCTGTTCTATATCAAAAATACTTTGCTAAAAGTAAATATTTGATTGACATGTTTCTCTGAGTTCTTTTCTGACGAATCCTTACAACTTATATTCTGAAAGTTAATTTAAAGCCACTCAAAGTCCTGTGTACCTCATCCACTTGGTGGTCCTTTTGGCCATTCTATAATTTTAAGAGAGAGATTTCTTTAGAGATCGAAAACCCCTTCCTAAATTCCAGAATCCCTCTTAGAAATGATAAAAATAGTATTTTAGGATTTTATTGAAGGTGGGTATGAATTTTTGAATATTTTCTCTGACTGATGAAAGTTGTTTTTGTTCTTTACATTAATTATCACCTTGTGATCTACTCATCTACTCTTTTTGGTTCTCAAGAAGTAAATGTATGTACAAGGGGCAGTTACTTGTCCTTCTCAAGATGTGGATGGCGGTCCACCTTTTGTCATATTCTATGTCGAATTAACTTGTCTTTTTAAAGCTTCTAGAGACATTGTTTGCTGAGGCTCTGTTTTGTTTCTAGATCTTGTTGTCTTGCCATTTCTGTATAGAATGCCGACAATATTTAGACATTACATCAGAATAACTTTATGTCCTTTCAGGACTGACTATGTTTTTTTGGTTCTTAAGTGTCATCCCTCCATGGAGTAATTTATGGCTTGTTGGTTCAATTATCTTCACCATGATCCTTCACATCCTCATTCTTTATGTGCAACCATTATCCGCTCTATTCTCTGTAAGTGACCTCTTGTTCTTCTGACTTCAGCATAAGTTCTTTCAGTTTGATGATGCTTCTTTGTGCTGGACATGTTATTTAAAAAGATTCTGATATGTGAATTGCAGGTGACACCGTTAAGCTGGGCAGAGTGGACAGCTGTGCTATATCTTTCATTTCCTGTAAGAGAATTGACCATCGAAATCCTGCACTGTGAACTCCTTATTCTTATTTATGTTTGTGAGCTGCAAAAATTCTTTTTGTGCTGTATCGCAATGTAGATATTCTTTTATCGTAAATGTTTGAAGACAGCCAAGTGTCTGATTTGGTGGAGAGATGTTCTAGTTTTAAATGAGGGAAAGTATTGCTAAGGTTGGTGCCACATGTATCAAATATGTCATTTTTAGGAGACCAAAAGGTGATCTTTAGTTGATCTCTATAGCTCGTATCCAATCTTAAATGCAATCTGCGTTACGTGCCCAGCTGCTGCCTAGATAGAGTCTCTGTTAACTGCAGATATATATAGATACATTAGAAGTCAAGCATCTGAAAGAAAATATGGTGGAGATATATTTTATGCTGTTTCTCTCTTTTGCTGATTCTCTGTATTTCAAGCCTCAAAACCATGCATTGTGGCCAAGTTTCTCGAGCTTAAAATGATCAACGGGGACCAAAAAGAGTTGCTGAATTATCGTTATCATTTGCTATGTTTCTGTGTTCATGTGATCATGTTGACATTTTGTCTGACCTTTCCCCATCGTGCTTTGGGTGATTTCTTTTGCCAGTAGCTTGATTCTTCTGTTCTCCTTCATAAATGTTCTTTCCATTTATCATGATTTCTATATGACTGCTGCTACTCTTCTTGTTAGGTGATAATAATTGATGAAATACTGAAGTTCTTCTCTCGGAATTCAGGTAATACTGTTCAACCTGTTCTTTTAAATGATTAGAAAATAAAAACTTCCATTTGGCAATCCCCAATACGCTCTTAGGCTCTCCACTCATAATTTATTAAGTGAAATTGAGAAGGATAACACTACCTATTGTAAGACTCGAACTCAACCTACGCCTTTGATCATGAACATCTGGTTTACCTTTCGTTTTTGCTCCTCTAAACAACTTTAGAGGTCGTACATTCTACAATGAAGTGAACAACAGAAATTAAGATACACTGGTAACAAGTTTGAGCTTGTATTTCTAGTATTACTGCTGGAGAAGGCATTATCAACTTGTAGACATTGAGAATGAAGCATCTAAAAACTAAATGAGGACTGAGTTTTACCGTACAAGTGAAATTTATGTATAATTTTTGTTACTTCCTTGTTTATAGGTATAAGGTTCACTTTCAGATTCAGACGTGCTGACTTACTTCCAAAAAGAGAAGTACGCGACAAGTAAGCTGAATGCTGCTTAGACATTGCATAGACTGTACAATGGGAGTATGGATATTATACAACTGAGACCCCAATACACCTCATTCTATATTCATGTGAGCATATTGGAAGTAAGTGACTAAATGTAGCTCAAGCATCACATGTCATTAGGTTGCAGCTGAAAGATCAGATACGCCCTCATATCCTTAGACTTCCTGTTGGAAAATTTTTTGTTTCACGATCTATAGAGGGAGTTAGTGTTGTCATAGCAGAAAAGTGATTGCAACTTTTGCTAATTAATAATCTTTCATGGTCAACTGCTGTTAGAGTTAGTTGAACCAATAAGTTTGTTGATTTTCAATCGAACTTTTCACTGCTATACCTCAATTCTTTTGCAGTCGTATACATCTTTCTTCTGAATTTCTTTTGTATCCATTTTAAGGTATTTTCTTATATGTCTGGCCAATTCATTGTTGTCTTTACTTGCCAAGGATTAGGCGTTTAACGATCTCTTGGAAGGTTGGAGCACTCTTTACTGGCCTACTAACACAATGGAGAAACAACTTGAAAAAAAAAAAAACAATAAATAGGTAATTTTACTAAGTTTATGAATTTGGTACACTTAAATAAAGTTTTCCGAGGCTGGATCTTTTGCTACTTTGATTGTTTCGTCAATGCTGTTATATTTCAAGTTGGCGGCCACAAACCCCTTCACCTCAGCTGAGAACATTCAGTAACTAAACCTTTGAACTTACCATAATTTTCATTGACATTCGGAAAAACAAACTTGGGATACACAGTCCAAGGTAAGACCGGTTCAGGATCAGCATAAATTGCTATTTTTGGAGGATTTGTTCCTTTGTTTTTATGATTTGAGATTTCTCAAGCTACGTCCCCCTGTGCTCACCTCAACATTCATTTAAAGCCTTTCCCCTTAATAATAAGGTAAGCAGAAGAGTCCAATCATTTTTTTCCTTGATGTCAGTCTGGAATCTATACATATACACTAAACTCAGTCGTTTGGTTGGGGTTTAGGATGCCCTTTTGAGTACTATTTATTATATTATATTATATAAGCTTCTTAAGAATAAGAATTCACTAAGAGAGTTTCACATAATTGTCTTGATTATGAGATATTATTGACAAAAGAAATAGAAAATATATCTACAACAACAACAACAACCCAGTATAATCCCACAAGTGGGGTCTGGGGAGGGTAATATGTACGCAAACCTTACCCCTACCCCGAAGGGTAGAGAACCTGTTTCCAGGAGACCCTCGGCTCAAAAAAGCAACAGGAGACGATATATTAGTACCATAAAAATGCATAATAGAATAACAACAATATAGGAGATATGAAATACAGAATACGAAATACGAAATAGATATCTGGTATAGTAAAAATTAGCAGGTAAAGCCCTGCATTAATAGACGAGCAATGACATTCTTAGTCTAACTCCTAACTGGCTAGTCTCACTCTATTGTGCTGTAGAAATATTCACAATTTTTCCCTAACCTACAACCTTAATGCTCGACCTCCATAATTCCCTGTCAAGGGCCATGTCCTCGGTATATCTACAAACATTAGGAAATATGTGCACACATGCATTATGCATACGTGCACAGATATGCATGTGATGCTTGCTCAATTCATGAAGAATATATTACCGTTTTATGAAGGTAATGCGACAAATAAGAAGTAGAGTTGCAAATCTTCAACTATATTTCTGCCTAGAACAATCACCAAGAGTCTCAGCTAGTAGGGATGGTAATAGCTTCAAAGCTAATCTTTGCACGTCAATATTGGAAAAGATTAATGCTTTAGAGACAACTGCTTATAAAGGATCATTAGATATCCATCTCTTAAACGTAAGAATGCATTCTTCTCGCTTGTAATCTGCAGCTACGTGCCCTGCTCCCTGTTTAAAACAATCCAACATGTATTAAGGAAAGGGGGGAATAAAAAGGAATAAGTTAATTGAAATGATATTAAGGTTCTTACCTTTACTGTGACATAGGTCATTTTATTATTGGAGTATTGTCTCATGTAACTACCGACAAGCCATAAAGAGTGTGAGCTCAGTATTTATGGAGAAAAAAATCTGATGTAGTAATTCAATATAAAGATATAGTAAATGAGAATGACTGAATCTAGAAAGTACCCAACAATTTTTTTTTAATTTATTTTTTTGGTGAAAGGGATTAGCATATATTAATAATTACTAGATGGCCCGAGCCCGTGCACAGCACGAGCATTTACCCGACATAATTAGTTTTATTACTCACAGAATTACAAGATTGCCACAAAAATGTAAACACTACTCAGTATAAAATTACATCTTTATCCAATTGCAGAAAGAAAAGAAAGGAAAAAATAAAAAATTCAAGCCTTTAACAGAATTTCAAAAGATGGGAGCAATTTTCTCAAATGCTTGAACGTCCATACATATGAAACATCTCAGAGGAAAGAATTTGAGAGGTTCCTCTTTATTGGTCTTCATTCTCTTTAAAGCACGTCTATACACTTAGCAATAGCAGGTACCGCCAAATAAGGCTGCAATAGCGTCATGCATAGACTGTAAAATTCGCTTCTCTGTGAAAACACAAAGTTAGGAAGAAAATAAAAATAAAAACTGTTAGAAGGAAAAAACTGGAAAGAAATATTCCGAGTCCACAATTTTCTTGTGCGTCCTTAAGGAATTTTAACCCCCTCACACGTTGACAAGGTAATGGATTAAATCCTCCCAGGATAAAACGGAATAAACCTTCCTGTAACAGTGGCAATACAAACTGCAGGATACCAACGAACTCAAAGAACGGAGCAAAATCACACTAACGAATTTGAGAGAGAGAGACTGCGAATTAGGATGCAGTGTATTCAGAAAGAAAGAAGTTCTGGAGTGTTTTTCGTATATAGAAAATGGAGCCTTGCCTCAGAATTTATAGGCAATTATCAGAAGAGGTGTCTGGAAAAGGTGCCTTTTCAGAAGAATACGCTGCCTGCCGCGGTTCTACCGCGACTGAGGCAGAACCGCGGTCAGAGAGGCTCTCTGAATCTGCCTGCCGCGGTTCCACCGCGGTCGCGGTAGAACCGCGGCCAGAGAGACCCTCTGAATCTTCAGCAGGATTCTGGCGTATTTTCAGCAGTGATTTGGCATTTAATTAATTATTAAATAATTAAATAAATTTTGTCCAAAAAATAATCTAATCGATCGTTTGACAAATCCGAAGCCGAAGCCGAGCGAGCAACGACGACGACGGCGCGAGGGTTCATTCTCTTCAACTCCTTTTAAGAGCTTTAAGAAGTGATTCTATATATAAGCACACAAATGTGGTTGTCCCTCACCAATGAGGGACAAAGTGCAAGACAAAAGTTCACTTCTTCAAATTTTTCATTTTCCCTCCATTTTATTTCCCTCCATTTCCAATTCACACTTCTTCTACTTTAAAGCCCAATGGCTTAAAGTCCAACAATCCCCCACATGAATGGGAATGGCTGTATCAAGAAAGATCATAGATGAAAGCTATGTGATTTTGCAAGTAAGGATTAATTGCATCTGGATAAGTAGGTTTCCCTTTGAACTTTCCGTAGTGAACATATGTCGGATATACTCGGTCAATCGGTAGATTTGATATCTTTGAACCGTCGAACTTTAGTGTATACCTAGACAACCATATGTCACACAACCAACCCTTAACCGTCTTTTGGTTCTCATTGTTGTGTTCGTTTTAGCCATGAACACCGCCTGGTCTCATAAGTGCGTAGAGAATTGGCCTTACAGAATTCTCCTTGAAGCGGCTTACACTTCACACTTACGTAGGTGATTCCTAAACGTGTAATCCTTTAGATTGACACTATTTGATAGATACCTCATCAAACTTTGGTAATCATTAAAGAACGTGTAAAGTTCTATCCTTGTTACTGAACATTGTCTTCATCACGAGAATGGACCAAAGATTTTATTTTGACAATGTTGAACCGGTCAATCACAACTTTGTTTGAGCTCCTTGAACCTAGATCTCGGAACATCCAAAATTCTAGGTAGAGTTACCGCCATGTTGACTTGTCCTCGGCCATAGTCCCATTCCCTTAGATGATTTCTCAACTCCCTCTCTAGTTAAACCTTTTGTAAGCGGATCCGCCACATTATCCTTTGATCTTACATAATCAATAGTGATAATTCCACTAGAAAGTAGTTGTCTAACGGTGTTATGTCTTCGTCGTATATGACGAGACTTTTCGTTGTACATAACGCTCCCTGCCCGTCCTATAGCAGCCTCACTATCACAATGTATGCAAATAGGAGCCAAAGGCTTTGGCCAGAACGGAATGTCTTCTAAGAAATTTCGAAGCCATTCAGTTTCTTCACCATCTTTATCCAAAGCTATAAACTCTGATTCCATTGTAGAACGAGCGATACACGTCTGTTTGGAAGATTTCCAAGATACTGCTCCTCTACCAACAGTAAAAACATATCCACTTGTGGACTTTATTTCTGTTGAGCCGGTTATCCAATTTGCATCACTATATCCTTCGATAACCGCAAGATATTTATTGTAGTGCAAAGCGTAGTCTTGGGTATACTCCAAGTATCCCAGAACTCGTTTCATTGCCACCCAGTGATGTTTATTGGGATTACTTCTGAATCGACTAAGTTTACTTATTGCACAAGCTATATTAGGTCGTGTACAGTTCATGATGTACATTAAGCTTCCCAACACATGAGCATACTCCAATCGAGACATACTTTCACCTTTATTCTTTATAAGATGATGGTTTAAGTCCATTGGAGTTCTTGCACTTTTAAATTCCAAGTGTTTGAATTTTTCCAGTACCATTTTCACGTAATGTGACTGAGACAAAGCTAGACCTTGAGGAGTCCTCTGGATTTTAATTCCTAAAATTACATCGGCAACTCCTAAGTCTTTCATATCAAACTTACTAGCAAACATACGTTTAGTAGCTTGAATGTCGGCAATGTCTTTGCTCATTATCATCATATCATCAACATATAAGCAAACAATGAATATATGATTTGGAACGTTCTTAATGTAAACACATTTATCACATTCATTAATCTTAAAACTATTTGACAACATTGTTTGGTCAAATTTCGCATGCCATTGCTTGGGTGCTTGTTTTAGTCCATAAAGGGACTTGACAAGTCGACACACCTTCTTTTCTTTTTCCGGAACCACAAACCCTTCAGGTTGGTTCATGTAAATTTCTTCCTCAAGATCACCATTTAAGAATGCTGTTTTTACATCCATTTGATGGATTTGAAGACCATACAAGGCGGCTAACGCTATTAGCATCCGAATGGATGTAATTCTTTGTTACCGGCGAGTATGTGTCAAAATAGTCAAGACCTTCTCGTTGTCTAAATCCTTTGACAACAAGTCTTGCCTTGTATTTGTCAATAGTACCATCGTCCTTCATTTTCTTCTTGAAAATCCATTTAGAACCCAACGTTTTGTTACCTGGAGGAAGATCAACCAATTCCCAGGTATGGTTGCTCAATATGGATTCTATTTCACTATTGACAGCTTCTTTCCAATATTGTGCTTCTGAGGAAGACATTGCTTCCTTGAAGGTACGAGGCTCATTTTCTAACAGAAAAGTCAGAAAATCTGGACCGAATGAAGTAGATATCCTTTGACGTTTACTTCTTCTTGGATTTTCTTCATTAGGCATACCATCTGTTATTTCCTCCCGAGGTCGTTTTGACTTTTGGCAGGTCACTTCACTTTCCTTTTTATACGGATAAATAGTTTCAAAGAATTCAGCATTATCTGATTCTATTATCGTATTAATGTGAATCTCAGGATTTTCTGATTTATGAACCAGAAAACGATATGCCTTGCTATTGGTTACATATCCAATAAACACACAATCAACCGTTTTTGGACCTATCTTAACCCTTTTAGGTTTAGGAACTTGTACCTTAGCTAAACACCCCCACACTTTGAAGTATTTCAAGCTAGGCTTCCTTCCTTTCCACTTTTCATAAGGAATGGACTGTGTTTTACTATGAGGTACACGGTTGATTATCCGGTTAGCTGTAAGTATAGCTTCCCCCACAAGTTTTGTGGTAAGCCAGAACTTATTAGCAATGCATTCATCATCTCCTTCAACGTTCGATTCTTCCTCTCCGCAATTCCATTAGATTGTGGAGAGTAAGGGGCAGTTGTTTGGTGAATAATGCCATTTTCCAAACAAATTTCTTCAAAAGGAGATTCATATTCGCCACCCCGATCACTTCTTATCATTTTGATCTTTTTATTTAGTTGCGTTTCAACTTCACTCTTGTATTGCTTGAAAGCATCAATTGCCTCATCTTTACTATTAAGTAAATAAACATAGCAGTATCTCGTGCTATCGTCAATAAAAGTAATAAAATACTTTTTCCCACCGCGAGATGGTGTTGACTTCATGTCGCAAATATCTGTGTGAATTAAGTCTAAAGGACTTGAATTCCTTTCAACGGACTTATAAGGATGCTTAGCATACTTTGATTCCACACATATTTGACATTTGGAATTAATGCAATCAAATTTTGGCAATACTTCTAGATTTATCATCTTCCGCAATGTTTTGAAGTTTACGTGACCTAAACGCGAATGCCATAAAGTGTTTGACTCAAGTAAGTAAGAAGAAACATTCACTTTATTGATAGGAACTGCTATTACATTTAGCTTAAAAAGGCCCTCATTTAGGTAACCTTTTCCTACATATACATCGTTCTTACTAAGTACAACACTATTAGAAACAAAAATACATTTGAATCCATTCTTGACAAGAAGTGAGGTAGACACAAGATTCTTGCGAATTTCTGGAACATGGAGGACTTGGTTTAGAGTCACTATTTTTCCCGACGTCATCTTCAACGCAATCTTGCCAACTCCTTCAATTTTGGCCGTAGATGAATTTCCCATGAAGATTGTCTCGTTGGGTCCTGCGGGGGCATAAGAAGAAAATAACTCCTTGTTAGCACAAACATGGCGGGTGGCTCCAGAATCTATCCACCATTCTTTTGGATTTCCTACCAAGTTGCATTCAGACAACATGGCACATAAGTCCTCCATTTCATCTTCAACCATGTTAGCTTGATTCTTTTTCTTCTTATCATTCTTTGGCGCATGACAATCCACGGCCTTATGCCTAGATTTTCCACAGTTGTGGCAATTACCCTTGAACCTTTTCTTGCTTGGGTAATTCTTTGGTCCAGAAGCCTTCTTCCTCTTCTTATTTTGTGGCGCCTCCTCAACATCGTTTGCCCCCATTATTGTCGAGTTTCCACGTGACTTCTTTTCAGCATTTTTGTTGTCTTCTTCTATCCTCAGACGAACAATCAAGTCTTCTAGTGTCATCTCCTTCCGCTTGTGTTTAAGATAGTTCTTAAAATCCTTCCACAACGGAGGTAACTTTTCAATGAAAGCAGCGACTTGAAAGGCCTCATTTATGACCATACCTTCAATAACAAATTCATAATTAATAATAAGATAAATCTTATTAATAAAATTATTGATTCGGGTCATACCTTCAGCAAGGAGGTCATGCACAATGACTTGTAATTCTTGGACTTGAGTTATGACGGACCTAGTGTCAATCATCTTGAAATCCAAAAACCTTGCAACCACGAACTTCTTAAGTCCGGCATCCTCAGTCTTGTACTTCTTCTCAAGCGCATTCCATAACGCTTTTGAAGTTTCCATGACACTATAGACATTGTACAAGCCATCTTCCAAACAACTCAATATGTAGTTTTTGCACAAGAAATCAGAATGTTTCCATGCTTCAGTTACAACAAGTCGTTCATCATCCGGAGTGCCTTCAGCCAGGAACGGAGGATCCTCCTTGATGAAACATTGCAAACTCAACGTAGTAAGATAGAAGAGCATCTTCATTTGCCAGCATTTGAAGTCAATACCAGAAAACTTTTCGGGTTTTTCTGTCGGTGCCATAGCATGGGCAGGAGTAGAACGGCTTGACGAGGCAGCAACACTCGTAACAGTAGCACCCGTTCCCGCAACACTTCCATTAGTTTGGTTTTCATTCGTCATATTTCTGTAGAGTTGGAAACAAAACAAAATTTTGTTAAATCAGTGAAGTTTTGATATCTTCAAACTGAATACCAAACCAAACACACAACACGTAATAATGCTGAAGTTTTTATATACTTCAAACCCGTACGTTTCTTATTCCGGTAAAGTTTTATTATACTTTAAATCGGACAGAACAATTATTGGAGTAGAAAGCACGAAGGCTTTAGTCTCCAAACCAGTATATATAGAAAACAGTTTAATAATCAACACAGAAACGTTAGTAATTGTAAAATTCCTTAAGCTTGTAAAATTCGCTTCTATGTGAAAACACAAAATTAGGAAGAAAATAAAAATAAAAACTGTTAGAAGGAAAAAACTGGAACAATAAAAAATAAAAAATATTCCGAGTCCACAATTTTCTTGTGCGTCCTTAAGGAATTTTAACCCCCTCACACGTTGCCAAGGTAATGGATTAATTCCTCCCAGGATAAAACGGAATAAACCTTCCTGCAACAGTGGTAATACAAACTGCAGGATACCAACGAACTCAAAAAACGGAGCAAAATCACACTTACGAATTTGAGAGAGAGACTGCGAATTAGGATGCAGTGTATTCAGAAAGAAAGAAGTTCTGGAGTGTTTTTCGTATATAGAAAATGGAGCCTTGCCTCAGAATTTATAGGCAATTATTAGAAGAGGTGTCTGGAAAAGGTGCCTTTTCAGAAGAATACGCTGCCTGCCGCGGTTCTACCGCGACCGCAGCAGAACCGCGGTCAGAGAGGCTCTCTGAATCTGCCTGCCGCGGTTCCACCGCGGTCGCAGTAGAACTGCGGCCAGAGAGACCCTCTGAATCTTCAGCAGGATTCTGGCGTATTTTCAGCAGTGATTTGACATTTAATTAATTATTAAATAATTAAATAAATTTTGTCCAAAAAATAATCTTATCGATCGTTTGACAAATCCGAAGCCGAAGCCGAGCGAGCAACGACGACGACGGCGCGAGGGTTCATTCTCTTCAACTCCTTTTAAGAGCTTTAAGAAGTGATTCTATATATAAGCACACAAATGTGGTTGTCCCTCACCAATGAGGGACAAAGTGCAAGACAAAAGTTCACTTCTTCAAATTTTTCATTTTCCCTCCATTTTATTTCCCTCCATTTCCAATTCACACTTCTTCTACTTTAAAGCCTAATGGCTTAAAGTCCAACATAGACTTGAGTTTAAACCTATGAAAAATAAACTATGTGTGGAAAACTAAACATTCCTAGTTCAAACCCTAGGGAAAATGGATTATTTATCAAATTTACATATACCTTGCTAGCTTCATGATTCCTCTAGACATGACTCTAAGAACTGATGGATATCAAGCTGCAATAATCTACAATAAAGCCAGATTGTATTGTGAATCGTTATCCCAAAGTTCAAGCATGAATTTCAGGAAGCATCTCTATCCCCACTAATCTCAAATTACCGGGCAGATTTACCAGTAGATATCATATATACAAAAAACGTTACAACAATAACATATTTAGTATAATCTCCCAAGTGGAGTTTGGGGAGGATTGTATGTACATAGTCCTTACCCCGACTTACCCTACTTTGTGCAGGTAGAAAAACTGTTTTTTGATAGACACTCGGCACAAGAAAAGCAAAGTCACTACATAAGAGAGTGATAAGTACCTTTTTGCCGAGTCTACTTTTTCGTGCTGCCTCTCTATTCTGAGCAAGTCTCCTTAGTGTATGTGAAGAAAATTAAATTAAAATTCCATAAGATAAACGCTTTGGATCTGGTGTTTCTGGTATGTCATGCTCGGAACTTGAAGTTGGATCCTTCCTGTGTTCTCTCTCATTGCCACCATATTGGAAGTAATGAGAAATTTTGAGTAAAAACTTTAAAAAGAAAGGAAAGCACTATATCTTGAAAGAAGAAACACAAAAATGAAATTTTTAATTGAGGATACCATAACTGCTTTAGGTGGACTTCTAGTTAGTTCCTACTTCTTTGCACATAACTTGCTTTTCTTCCATGAAAGATAATTCTTTTGGGAAGTTACCATAAATTTATAAATTTTCTATTTGTAGCTCTGTCTTTTTCTCTTTTCTAAATTGCACAATGATATGTCTAAATACTTCTTATTTTTATAAATCACACAAGATTTCAGAAATGTTCTCCAAGTACAAACATTAGTTGAAGACTATTGTTTAGTTGATTATAGAGGAAAAGAAAGATAGCCTTGTACCATTCATAACCACTTGGTAAATTGCATCTTACTGTTTTGCCTGCTTCACCAACTGAATCCCTCCAATATTAAACCTTCTCCAGATCTGTCTTTCAAAATGTACTCATTTATGGTAACAAATTTAGCAATATTTCCTCTACTACGTTTTCCCTTAAGTAGTTATTCTTGTAAGAAGTCAATTACACCTGCAGGCTGCAATAACCAAAGATTATGTTAGTATTAACTCGTTCACTGAAGAGCTACACCCAACCTTTAATATTGCATTTTAAGAAACTTTGTTTTGGACAAGAAAGAGAAAAAAGACTCAAATCATGCAATAATAATTTGTAACCATTACAAGTTTACACATTGTAATACTATTTTCATCTTTGATTCATCAAAACAAGCTATGATATACAAAAATGATCAACTGGTAATTAATGTTCCTATTATTGAATAAGTTTCCTGAAAAAATCAGAGTAAACCTTTAGTACTAAGAGTCAAGCTCTAAACCCACAAATTTAATTGGAAACAGTTAGCATACTTAGTTGAATAATTCGATCGCAAAACACCAATAAAAACAATAAATTGTCTTACTAGAAGGTGAAAGTAAAAAGTTTCTAAATTTGCACAGAGAATAAGCTCACCTTCATGATATAATCCAAGGCTGATACCTTTGTAATAATATTCTTATCTTTACTTGTGACATCGAATACTGCCAATATAGAATAGTTCATCATTTCATATCCCCAAAGATTGTAGTAATATTCTTTTTCCAAAATGAAAGGATAAATGCTAGAAGGAATAAAAAGGAAGGAATATGTTCTTGCCATCCTTGAACCATCCTATGTTACAGCAAATATACCAAGACTGATATAGTGAAAGGAGTTTCCTTCGGCAGATGAAATTAGAAGGACAATAGGTCAAGAAAAGGAAGCAACCCGCAACGATTCAATGCACGTCTGTTCGTCATCTAAGCATTTCTTGTTCTAAACTTCAATACATGGTACTAAATAAAATCTCAGATTACATTCAATTCACATGTACATGTAATAAGTTTTTACAAATGATAAAGCTCCTTCTTTTAAAATAATTTTGATATGTATTATACAATTCAGTCACGATCTGTCACTCTCTCGGTGACAGTAATATATGTGTCTTTAACAATATATCTTTATGGAGTTCTTGTTAAAAATTAGATTGAGTATAATCCTTGCAGCTAGCTGGAATTAAGGACATTTGAACAAACAGACACCATATAATTTTTCTCAATATTAACTTCAATATAATCTTTTATCTGTTTTACAATATTAGACGATGAAAGAATTGATAGTGAATATTTTTTATTCTTCATGGTATTTCGTTGTACCCTGTTTATCTTTTTTCCTTTAATCAATAAGATATAAATTTTACTGAGAAAAGACAAAACTAATTAGAAAGTGTTGTGAACTGTACAACCAAACAAAAAGTATAATTTTTTGTCAACAAAAAATATGAGAAGCTGCAGATGATAGAGGAGAAGCCAAAAGGATGGACAAAATATAAACCCACGTGGCATTTACAATTTGACACATAGTAATCTACAGAGCATTTACGAATTGAATGGTGTGGGGAGAATGGACTCAGCTACAATTACTGATATAGCCTTCGCCGTTCAAAGGATAATGTAAGAAATAACCTGCATTCAAGAAATAATAGAGTCATGAGTGTTATTTCTTGAGATTAGCATTTTTATTACCTCTGTTATCTGTGACTATTTCTAGTGGTGTTAGGCCCCTTTGTTCTGCAATTTGGAGACCCCTTAAAAGTGCGATCATCTCCTTCAGGGTGTTGGTGGTATGAAACATGTTTTCCATGAATCCAATGATCCAGTCTCCACTGGATGTCCTAAAGACACCTCCAATGCCACCTATCCTTGGGTTATCTAGAGCTGCCCCATCTATGTTAATCTTATAGTGACGCCCGTATGGAGGTTCCCATTTGACACCTATAGTAACTGTATTCCTCAAACTCTCCCTGACTGTTACTATGTAGAATTCAGCGATCATAGCAATGGTATTAGAAGTGGAGATGTGATCTTTCTTTTCGTTGAATAGGTTATGATTTTCTATTATCCATATGTACCAGAAGCAGAAGGGAAGGATAACCTTCCAGGATAGAATATCATTGAAGGGCACCCTTAGGTTGGTCCATGTATTAGACCAGGACTAGGATGTGAAGTTTGGGTACCACTATTGGTTCGCAGTTGTGCTTTTAGTGGTGAAATCATGCCAGAACAACTTAGCATTAGGAGTTGAAGAAAATATAGGTACTTGTTTCTAGAGTAGAGGAGCAGAAACAACAAGCAAGGTTACAGTTAACCCCAATTCTGTGAAGGAGGGCTCTCGTTGGCAGTCTATCATGGGACAGTAGCCAAATGAATGCTTTGATCTTATTGGGTACCTTTAACTTCCATATCCAGCTGATTTATTTCCATCCCTATTCTCAAATAAATCAGCTTTGCTGCTAAGAAAGGTGTAGGCTGATTTGGTGGTAAAAATATCATTGTGTGTCAGACCCCAAATCATCTTGTTTTCCTTGACTAAATTAGTAGGAATAAATGTGAATTTGATCAGGTTCATGATGTTGTTAGAAAGGTTGAGGGAGAGGGAAGAGGTATTCCATTCCCCATTATTGTAGATTGTGGCCACCTTGGCAGTAAGGTCATTAGTGTAAGAGAACCCCAAGCATTTTTCTGATGGATGTATTATTTGGTATCAATGCATCATTGAAAAAAAACCTACCCTGTCCCCTTTGTTAACAATCCACCTACTGGCCGACCTACATATATTCCATCCTTTGGATTATTTTGGGATATGGTTCCAATTACAGTGCTTGGAGATGAGAATTCTTGTCCAGAGAGATGAGGTATTATGAACTATCCTCCAGGCTAAACCAACATGGAATGTCCTATTATTGCATTCCACTTTTGCTAGCACAGCCGCCATGGCATCTTGGAGTTTTAACCCTTTTCCAGCCCGGTACATCATTTCCTATTGGAACCTTGTTTGTTGTTCCCTGGTTCTTCCGAGTGGATGACCTCTCAAGGGGCTGTCCTCTAGTGCTCGGGGTTGATTGCAAAAGAAGCTTTGAAAGCTTGTTGGATCCTCCTAAGGTATCACATGTACGTTTCCCCATTAAAAACCTTGCTGGTGAAACCCTCTTCGGGATAAAAGCTCGGCCGAAGGAAAAGAGTGCAACGGATGCCGTTAAGGCCTTGAGATCTTCGGGTTTAGCATTTTCAACTGCCCTGACCGGGCACCTGCATATGGGTTAGTGTAAAATGACGAAAGAGGGAGGTGGTCTTACCTTATCGTGGGATGCGCCGGCGATGTTCCGAGGTCCGATGTGTCCCTATTGTTTGGAGCGAGGACTCGGTATGGTCCTCCATTGTGTTTAATCGGGCTTAGCCGAATGTGTTGTTTAATTATCCTTTGACTCTTTCGAGAGTGGAGATATTGGTGCCAACGCTATGTTACGTAATGCGAACGCATCCCTTGCCACGCGTTGTTCCCCATAAAGGGTTTTAACCCCATCCTCCATCGGAAATTTCATCATTTGGTGGAGGGTAGACGGTGTCGTCCTCATGCAGTGTATCCTTAGTCGTTCGGATAAGGCGTAGTATTTCATGTCTCCTTCAATGACATGGAATTTTGGCAATTTGGGCTGCACTGGCCACGCCCACTAGGAGTGTGACCCCTCCTTTTATTGTTTCGACTGCCGTGTTGAATCCGTTAAGGATTCGAGAGGCAGGCACGATTTGGTCTAGCAGTCCGAGCTGCTCTATTACTCTTGGCTTGATAATATTGGTCGAGCTACCTGGATTCGCGGGCACATGTTTTATTTGAAATGAATAAATGAAAAAAAAGGTTACCAGTGTGTTGTTATGAGGTTGGGGCGAGGTTTCAGAGTCTTCCTTGTTGAATGTGAGGGCATCTTCGGGTACGTATCCTCGGGTTCGTCTTTGTCTGGTGGTAAATATTTTTGACCTCCTCGTCACGGGTTCCTAGGGAGTGCCGACGCCCCTCTAATATCACGCGGATAACGTGTTATGATTCATTTGCTTCGTTCTTCTTGGCTGCCTCTCTTTCTCGGAATTGGATTTTAGCCCGATCGCTAAAACATTCTCGGCAGTGACTTTTGTTGAGTAGCCTGGCTATTTCCTTTTGGAGCTGGTGGCAATCTTTGGTCTTATGGCCGTGTGTATTATGAAGTGCACACACTAAGTTGCGATTACTCTAGGAGGGATCCGACTGAATAGGTTTGGGCCATTCAATGTCCCTGGTTTTACTGATGGTGAACACGATGTCCGGCTCATCGACGTTGAAGTTGTATTATGATAGGCGAGGTGCCCTCACTGGCCCCGTATCCCCGTCGAATCCGCCTCGGATGATGGGTTCCTGAAGGTTCTGTCCTCGATTCACCAATCAATCATTGCAAGGCGGATTGCATCTCGGGACATTCCTCCTATCTTCGGGGTACGACTGATACCTCTCTTTGTTCGATTTCGACTCCTTTGCCAGGAGTCTGCTCGGATATACTGAGCTTGAGGGGGCTCCCAACTGGTCATCCTCGACCCAGATCTTTGACTAGTACCGGTTGTGGACGTCCGACCAGGTTACGGCGGGATACTCGATCAGATTCTCTTTCAGCTGCCTTGAGGCCACTGAGCTTTGTTCGTTCAGGCCTTGAGTGAAGGTCTGCACCACCCAGTTGTCGGAGATCGGGGGTAGTTCCATCCGTTTCATTTGGAAGCGAGATACGAACTCTCGTAGTGTTTCATTCTCCCTCTGCTTAATCTTGAATACGTAGGACTTCCTTGTTGCTACTGTGATGGCACTGGCGTGTGCCTTTATGAAGGAATCAACTAGCATGGCAAATGAATCTATGGAGTTGGGAGCTAGGTTGTGATACCACATCGTGGCCCCCTTCAAGAGCGTTTCCCCGAACTTCTTTAGTAAGACGGACTCGATCTCGTCCTATCAGGTGCATTTTCTTTCTATTTGGATACCAATCATCAATAATGGAATAGTTTAGAGCTCTAATCCACGCTTCAGTAGACATGAAAGGAACACCCATGTCATGATCACCACTCCTTCAACAAGCCGCGGATTCGGAATTTTAAGTTATCTAGTGCATAATATCATTACACTTACTATCTCATTTGTGAAAATTAAGTTTAGACCAATTATGTATATTGATAAGTTTAGACCAATTATGTATATTGAAAAATAAATTTAATATTATTACCCTTACTACCTCATTATAACTCGAAGCGGAAGTAGTTAATTTATATGTCCGTATCTACTGCCCTCAATATACATCCGTTGGTAAATCTTTAAATGAAAGGCTTCAATTTATAGAATTATAAGCAAATGAAGAGGAAACAAACTAACCTGAATATAAGCGCTCGATATCCTTTGGTGCTAAGATTTACATGACAGGAAAAACTATCCATAGAGGTATATGTGTAGGATATCTTTATACCATCTTGTTTACATCTTTCCCATCTTCTTATGGTTCCCTAGTATGTATAAGTAGAAAATCAAGGCAAAATAACACTTCAACATGGAGAGCTTCTTGGACTGCAGGGTCATTTGCCCAATGATCAGAAAGCTTGTGCCTTGACTCCTGCAATTATGGATAATTCGTTGTTTCTAAGTATTTTGACTACGACTTAATTCCTTAAATAGTCATACAACTTAATGAAATTGCCTAATAAAGTGTGTACGGTAGAAATCGGAGAGCTCGATTTTGGAGACTTGATTACACTCCGAGCCCGAGTTCGGGAAGCTCGAAGTACACCTCGAGAAGAAAATCGGGGACCCGTTATGATCTGCCTCGGGGGCAGTACAATTTCGAGGACACTCAAGAAAGAGCGGAAATTTCTCAAGGACACGTGGATCAGGTCATAAATTATGGGATAAGATTTGTATGAAATAGTATAAGTCCGTACTAGAATGTTATACAGCTGTACCAATAGAATTCTTTATCATAATTGGAAATGTACCATATTAGGGTTTTCCCCTCCTATATAAAGAGGACCTCAATCATTTGTAAGGATCATCTCATTCACTGCAATAGAACATTCCACTCTGCTTTTCTTGTTTACCGTGCTTAACAATTGTTCTTTAGCTTTATTGTCTTTACTTTATTGTTTATGCTTTATTGCTCTTAGCTCACCTCGAGGCCCCCGAGATAATCGAGCTCGAGGTCCTTATTGCTCTAACAATACTAGTTTGGTTCAACAATCCTTCTTACTTAAACTTATTATTATTTGTACATTCACTAGTATTGGAATAAATCACATATATTTAAAATCACAGATCATATTTAATTGTTACTTACATTTTTCGAGGTAAACAGTTTGGCGCCCATTGTGGGGCTAAAGATAATAATGATTATATTAGTGCGAGTTTTCTGATAATACACGTTATTCTTCATACTTTTTCTTGTCAAAGATTCTTTGATTTCGAGCTAAGATATGTCTAGCACACAAAATGCACCTACTCATGACAGTGAGGGACTCGGAGAAAACAGCGGTATAGGGGTCGGTGTACCACCCATAAACCCTGAGGGACTGCCAAATATGGAGCCAGTTGATATCAGTTCACATAACGCTCTACACACGGGCGCAGGCACAAACCCCGTAAGGAATGCACACAGGGAAGCCCAAGCCGGAGGCCAGGAAATACGAGGAATGGAAGAATGAGGAGTCAGCCTCCAAGTGATATTCGAGATGTTGCAAGCTTAGCAAGTCGCCATCGCTCAACTTTAGAGTCAGAACAGAACTCCAAACACCGCCGAACTAGTGAATGCTCGGCATACTGAACCAGCGCTTGAAAGGCCGATGAAAGCGGCTTGGGGATTGACCCAACAATCATGAAAATGATCGAGGAACTGACTAAAAGGATCGAGTCAGGAGAAAAGAATATAAAAGACAACGATAAGAAGGTGGAAACTTATAACTCCCGGGTAGACCAGATACCGGGAGAACCTCCAGTTTTGAAAGGTCTAGATGCCAAAAAATTTATACAAAAACCTTTCCCCCCAAGTGCGGCTCCAATGCCCATTCCCAAGAAGTTTCGCATGCCCGATATACTGAAATATAATGAAACAACTGACCCTAACGAACATATTACTTCATACACTTGTGGAATCAAAGGAAATAACTTGAATGGCGATGAAATCGAGTCAGTATTATTGAAAAAGTTTTTGGAAACACTATCACAAGGAGCTATGATCTGGTATCACAACTTAGCTCCTAACTCTATTGATTCATTTGCTATGTTGGCGGACGCCTTTGTGAAAGCACACACCGGGGCCATAAAAGTGGCCACAAGAAAATCGAACGTCTTCAAAATAAAATAAAGGGATGATGAGATGCTAAGGAAGTTCGTGTCCCGGTTTTAGATGGAAAGAATGGAATTACCAGCGGTCTCCGATGACTGGGCAGTTCGGGCCTTTATGCAAGGTTTGAATGAAAGAAGCTCGATTGCATCTCGACAGCTAATGCAAAACTTGATTGAATATACAACTGTGACATGGTCGGATGTGCACAATCGTTATCAGTCAAAAATTAGGGTCGAGGATGACTAGTTGGGAGCCCCCTCGGGCTCAGTTCATCCTAACAGATTCGTAGCCAAGCCCCCGAAGGACACAGACCAGGGATCGAGATTCAACAAAAAATGGTATCAACCATATGCCGATCAAAGGAACCTGAAGAACCTCAACATGTCATTCACATGATCATCGGTGGAGTCGACGTCCCACAGGAACCTATATTCAAACGTACCAAAGTATCCATCACAGGGGAGAAATGGACTCGGGATTACATGCCCGAGGACACCCTCACATTCAGCGAGGAAGACATCAAGGCCTTATCTCAGCCTCACATAATGCACTAGTAATTTCTATCCTTTTAAATAAAGTTCAAGTTAAACGTGTTATCGTGGATCCAGGTGGTTCGACAAATATAATCAGGTCAAGGGTCGTGAAGCAGCTCGAGCTGCTCGATCAAATCATACCGGCATCTCGAGTCTTGAATGGCTTTAACATGGCAAGTGAAACAACGAAGGGAGAAATCATCCTCCCAGTCAACGTGGCCGGAACCATACAAGACACTAAATTTCATGTCATCGAAGGTGACATGAGGTGTAATGCTTTGCTTGGAAGGCCGTGTAATGCAATGCCATCAACCCTTCATTAGATGATGAAGTTCCCAACAAAGGATGGCGTGAAAACAGTATATGGAGAGAAGCGTGGAGCTAGGGAGATGTTTGCAGTGCACGACTTGGCACCGGTATCGACACCATCCACATCGGAAAAGTCGAAGGACGAACAGGTGGCCAAATAACAATCATAGCCCGTGCCCTCGGCTGAGCCCGAGGGACAAGTGTCCAATGAACAGGTTGCTGAGGATGAAGAAGAAGATTTCCTCATTCCCCGAGCCTTCGTTACCCCGAGGAATCGGATGCGACGAAGTCCACGGTCGAAGAACTCGAACAGGCCATATTGATCGAGCATCTTCCAAAACGAAAGGTATACCTGGGGACGAGGTTAACCCCCAAACTCAGGAAAAAACTCATTCAATTTCTTATCGATAATATTGATTGCCTCGACTGGTCCTACTTAGATATGATAGGGATCCCACCGAAGATAACTACCCATCGACTAAGTGTCGATCCTAGATTTAAAACGGTGAAGCAAAAGAGGAGACCTCAGTCCGAGGTAAAGCATGCATTCATCAAAGAAGAGGTAACCAAACTTCTCAAAATAGGATCCATCAAAAAAGTACAATATCCTGAATGGCTAGCTAACGTAGTGGTAGTCCCTAAAAAGGGAATAAACTTAGAATGTGTGTAGACTACAAAGATTTGAACAAAACATGCCCTAAAGATTCTTTCCCATTGCCCAACATCGATCGTTTGATCAATGCTACAGCCGGCCACGAGATCCTTACCTTTCTCGATGCCTACTATGGGTACAACCAAATTCAAATGAACCTGGAGGACCAGGAAAAGACTTCATTCATCACGAGTATGGTACGTATTGTTATAATATAATGTCCTTCAGGCTAAAAATGCAGGAGCCACATATCAACGCCTAGTTAATAAGATGTTCGAACATTAAATAGGCAAATCCATGAAAGTTTATATTGATGACATGCTAGTTAAGTCCTGGTGTGCAGAGGAACATTTGAACCAATTACAGATGACGTTCGATATCTTAAGAAAGTACAACATGAAGCTTAACCTGGAGAAATGCGCTTTTGGAGTCGTCTCGGGCAAGTTCTTTGGCTTCATGGTGTCGAATAGGGGTATTGAGATCAACCCCGATAAAATCAAAGCCATCAAGGAAATCACCATAGTCAACAATGTGAAAGCTGTACAACGGTTGACCGGATGGATAGTTGCCCTAGGCCAATTTATCTTGAGGTCATCAGATCGGAGCCATCATGTCGTTTCCTTACTCAAGAAGAAGAACAACTTCGCATGGACTCTTTTCACAAAAAGTGCCTCGAATGTGAAGGGATCTTGGCTTGGCACTATTTTAAAACCACCTACGGGCAATGTCATTAGGCAACCTATCAAGACTTCTAAATTGACTAACAACAAGGCCGAGTATAAGGCCATGATTGTAGGTCTCGAACTAGCCAAGGGCCTTGGGGCAGAAGTCATCGAGGAAAAATGTGACTCCGTTTTTGGTAGTAAATCAAGTAAATGGGAGCTTCAAGACGATCGAATGAAGATATACTTTGACAAACTTCAAGTGACATTGCACCGCTTCAAGGAATAGACACTGGACCATGTACCTCGGGAGCAGAATAACGAAGCCGATGCACTTGCAAACTTGGGGTCTTCGGTAGAAGAAGATGATATTATCCCGGGGACTCTCGTCCAACTATCAAAGTTGGTGGTTGAAGAAGTCCATGCAGAGATTAGTTCAACAAGTTTAACGTGGGATTGGAGGAATAAGTATATCGACTACTTGAAGTATGGGAGGCTCCCCGCGGACCCAAAAGAGTCAAGAACACTTCGAGCCAAAGCAACTCGATTCTCACTCGATGAAAATGGAACGTTGTACAGAAGAACCTTCGATGGACTACTGGAAGTGTGCTTGGGACCCGGGGACACCGATTATGTATTACAGGAAATCCACGAGGGCACCTGTGGGAACCATTATGGTGCAGACTCTCTAGTTCGCAAGGTGATTAGAGCAGGGTATTATTGGGATAACATGGAAAAAGATACCAAGGAGTTCGTTCGAAAGTGTGATAAATGACAATGATTTGCACCGATGATCCATCAATCCGGTGAACAACTCCATTCGGTCTTATCCCCGTGGCCATTCATGAAATGGGGGATGGACATCGTCGCCCCTCTACCAACGGCGCCATGTAAAGCTAGATTTTTTTTGTTTATGACTAACTACTTCTCAAAATAGGTTGAAGCGCAGGCCTTCGAGAAGGTAAGAGAAAAAAAAAGTCATTGACTTCATATGGGACCACATCATATGTCGGTTCGGGACCCCCGCCGAAATAGCATGTGACAATGGGAAACAGTTCATCGGCAGCAAAGTAACAAAATTCCTTGAGGACCATAAAATCAAAAGGATCCTATCAGCACCTTACCACCCAAGTGAAAATGGTCAGTCCGAGTCCACAAACAAAACCATCATTCGAAACTTAAAGAAAAGGTTAGATGATGTAAAGGGCAAATGGAGAGAAGTTTTGCCCGAGGTGCTATGGGCATATCGAATGGCGTCGAAGTAGAGCACGTGGGAGACCCCATTTTCTTTGGTACATGGGTCTGAAGCTTTGATCCCAGTTAAAGTCGGGGAACCTAGCGTCAGGTTTCACTATGCCATTGAGGACTAAAATCACGAAGCTATGAACATTTATCTCGAACTACTCGATGAAAAACGTGAGGCCGCGTTAATTCGAATGGCCGCACAGAAACAAAGGATCGAAAGGTATTACAACAGAAGGACGAACCTTCGATATTTTAGAGTCGGGGACTTAGTCCTAAGGAAAGTCACTCTCAACACTCGAAATCCAAACGAAGGGAAACTAGGCCCTAATTGGGAAGGACCGTACCATGTCTTCGAAGTCGTAGGGAAAAGATCCTACAAACTTAGCACAATGGAAGGTGAGAAACTACCAAACAATTGGAATGTATCGTTGCTCAAGCGATATTATTGCTGAGGTATGACCTTCTCCCCTTTTCCATTTGTATTTATAACTAACTCCTTGCAGATGTTCGATTAAAGATATCGAAGCACCTTTCAGCTCGAAGACCTTGGGTTTTAAATCATGCGTTGCACTCTTTTTCCCTTAGATCGGGTTTTATCCCAAGTGGGTTTTTTCCGGCAAGGTTTTTAATGAGGCAACACCTATATGCTACCTAAGTAACATTTAACAAGTATTCAAGGATTCTTTTCAATCAACCTCGAATACTGGGGGGCATCACCCTCGGAGGTTATATTTCTTTTTGAGAAAGATACTTCATGCCTAAGAGGGCCTCGATAGGAGAACTTTGTAATGGGCCAAATGGTCAAATGAACCGTGTCCATATAGGATAGTCGAGCCCCGACGGCAAAACATGTACACATGAATCAACTATTTAAAGAAGTATTCTAGTTATATCAAAAACACTTTGTATCTCAAAGAAGTTTGGTATCTCAAAGTATTTCGGGGCCAAAGCACCCCGAAATACTCGGGGACTGGCACTGACAGTACATCCGAGTCATCGAAAGTTTGTACTCATAAGACCTCAAAGAGGTACCCCCTCGAAACACCCCTCAAAACAAAAGCCAAGGCCAATATACTCGAGGACTAAATTTTCGAACAAGTTCGAAAAGTTATTAGGAAACAAGTCCAAGTGACAAACCCCAAGGCTACGGCCATACTAAAGACTACGGTCACATAAAGGCTACGGCCAAAATAATGCGATTCGGAGATATACGACTTCCGCTATAAATTAAAGGCCTTCAAACATTGAAAAATCGGTTAAGTCAGGCTACCCCTAGCAAAAGTAAAATATAAAGGGCTTCGATAATTTCGTCCCCCGAAAAATCTAAGGGCTTCGATAAATTCAGCCGTCAAATAATCCAAAGGCTTTGATAACACCAGCCTTTGGAAAAACCTCAAGAGGTATTTGATTATGTCTACACAAACGAAATGACTAATATGGTTCTGATACATTGAGCCTTCGAAAAACCCAACGGGTACAAAAATACATGCTAAGGCATAACTAAAATTTCACTAAGTCTTTTAGCCGAAATGAGGGAAAACTTATATAGCCATTTTAGAGGCCGAAATGGCCCAACTCAAAGAGCCTAAGGGCCAATTTTAAAAGAGCCTTAGGGCCAGCTTAAAAGAGATATTGGGCCAAAAGCTTATGGGAGTCTGGGGCTCCGTTCTCATTCAACTCGGACCCAAAGGCCCTATTGTTCCGAGCTCACATCAAATTGATTTTAAAGCTTAGTTCGAGGATCATCTAAAACCTTAAGGGGCAGATCTTGAGCAATAAAAATCTAAGGGTTTATTACGAGTCTGAACAAATACTCGAGCTAAGTATTTGAATCATCGGAATTTTCCACAAACGGGGACAAAATAAAATTCAACACGAGTCGAGGATAGAGGAAAAAAATACTTTATATTCATAAGGGAAATTTACAAAACATATTTACAATGCCCACAAGGGGCCCTTGCACAAAAAGAAATCCTAATGTATTTTCGGGGTCACACCACTGAGAGCATCGTCTTCAGAAACTGCATCTTCAGCGGCTCTATCTTCGCGATCCTCCTTTCCTTCAGGAACATCTTCTTCACCTTCCTCGTCTCTAGAGCCACTCACCATATCCTTGTCATTGGAGGAGACAAGAAACCTAGCATCGGTTTCCTGCGCCTTTGCCTCAACTATCTCCCTGGCGAGGTTAAACCCTCGGGCATGAATTTCTTCGAGAGTCTCCCTCTGAGCTTGGCACTTAGCCAGTTCATTGCTCCGTCTTCCCCGGTCAGAGGCCTCCCTCAACTCAGCTTGAACGGCTGCGGATTCCCTCAAGTATATAGCAATGGATTTATCATCCACAGCCTTCGTCTTCTCAGCTTTGGCCTTAGCTTATACAGCTTCAACCTTAGCCTGCGCAGCTTCAGCCCGGGCTTTAGCCAACTCGGCCTCCAGCCCTTCGATTTTCCTATCTTGAGCCTGACCTTTCGCTTTAAAGCCTTGGAGCTGAGCCTCTATCAAGGCCAGTTGGGCCGTAACAGCTTCCTTATCGGCAGCAAGTTGATCCATGTTCTTCTTCCACTTATGACAATCAACCTGAACTTGATTTACCTCACCCCGGAGCTGCCCAATAATATTCAGCTTTTGTTGCAGCTGAGATATCAAAGTATTAGCCTCTGAAGTAGGGCCAAGAAGGTTGTACTCTGTTAAAATCACAATTACCTACTCATCTAGCTTGGAATCGCTTTTTTGAGCTTTGGCCAATGCGGTTCGGAGATCCTTAAGCTCCTCCTCCTTCTGGCTACAGAGGAGCCTCAGGGCCTTCTCTTCACCCGAAACTTTCTTTATCTTGGCCTCACATTGGTTCAGCTCATTTTAAACTTTGTGATGGCCTATACATGAAATGGAGACATATCAGTCGCAAGGAAAGAAAGAAAAAATTGTGATACTAAAGGTAAGTACTTACCCGGGAAAGGAGATATTAAGCCTTTTGGAAGATAGTGGACGCATCATTCAGGTCATTGGCATCCTCAAGCCCAGTGTAGAAACCCTGAAAAGGATCGTCCTCGATGACCTTGCTTGGATCGAGCTTACGCAGACCGTTGGCATCTTCAATTTCCCCCTCAAAATAAGTCACGACAAAGAAAGGGAATGACCTGTTGTCGCGGTCCCAAGCTCTTCACTCGGGGCGTTCTCATTAGCGTTGGGGGTCTTAGCATTTATCCCCTTCAGTATAGTTGTTGAGGATGGAGGGACAATCTCAACCTCCGGGGACACAGGTGCCTTGCCCGTTTCTTCCTTCGGGGCATCCTCACCACTGATGAGGTTTCCAGTTCGGAAGGCTTGGCGGCCTCGACTGGCTTCCAGGTCTGGGTCACCAGCAGCAACTCTTCATCATCATTTTCTTCATCATCCAGGGAATTATGGGTTGAATCTGCGCCCGTTTGAGCAAATCTTTTCTGCAGCCTTCGAGGGGGGGGGGGTTTCTTATCTTGAGGGTCCTCGGGCTTTGAAACCCTTTTCCTTTTGTTGTCCTTCTCGGACTTCGGATTGATGGCTTGGTCTTTTCTCCGGGCAGATCCGGCCTCATCTCGGATGCACCGCCAAGGCCTGTATAGGTAAGCATGAGTAAGTTAAACACCACCAATGTATGAAAGTGGTTGAAACCGTTGAAAGGCACTTACTGTGGTTCTTGGCCTCCCACTGGCCCCTCGATAATTCACGCCATTTGTGCTCATCGTAGGAAAAAGTGACAGCTAACTTTCGGACCCAATCCTCGAGGTCGGGCACCGCTGGGGGTGCCTAAGCATTGGCTGCCAAAAGAAGGATAACAACATTATGAAATATGTAAGCAGAATATGAATAGGTACAGGGAATACAAACTCCACTTACGGTTAAAGTTCCACCTCTCCGGGAACGACATTTTATCTTCGGGGATGACGTCCGAAGTCTTTACTCTAACGAACCAGCTCATCTAACTCGGATCTTTGGGTTCTTCAGTACTGGCAAAGAAGGATTTCGTTGTTCAACGCTACAACTTGATGAGCCCTCGAAATAACTAGGGCCGATATAATCGAATCAGGTGGCTGAGGGTGAATTCCAAACCCTTGGCCTTTTCAGAAAAATACTGCAACATGATCACGATACGCCAAAGGGAAGAGTGAATTTGACCGAGGGTGACTTCGTACATTTTGCAAAAGTCAATCATCACCGGATCGAGGGGACCCAGTATGAAGGAGTAAGTGTAAACACTCAAAAACACCTCCACGTGGGTAGTAATGCTTTCGTCGGGGTTCAGGATCTGAACCTTAACCTCATCTCCCCAGCAACAGTCCCTCTTTACATCCTTGATAAGCTTCTTTGTTATCAAGCTAATATATCGAGATGCGTGCTCGCATCGGCCTGGGACATCAGGAGGATTCTCGATATTGAAATCTTTTTTAATAATGCAATTACCGGGGGTAATTTCCTGAAGTGTAGGCGGCACCACCGGTTTGACCGGCCGGGAGGTAGAAGAAGACGATGATTTATCCTTTTTGGAGACTGTTTTGGAAGTTTTGGCCATGGTTGTAAGCTAAATAATAAGGGTTGCACAGGGATGTGGTGTTTCTGGCAAGAACTTGGCATTTTCCGGCACTTAAAGAGGCGGAGAAAATAGGTGATTGGAGAAAGAGATGAAGATGGAAAAGGGGTGAAGAAAGAGTAAAGTTCTTTACTTAGAGGAATTGCCTCATATTAATAGGAGGGCAATGACGGTTCGTCAGCATTATTGGCCGACCAATTCTGGCATGCATTCAATGTTTTTAGGGAAGTGAACTGACGGGACGTTTAGCTCACTTCGAACGCTTGCATCATGGGGATGATGTCATCACTAAGGACTTCGGGAATCCAAATCGTTTCATATCATTTCATTCTAAGAAATGCGGGGACTATCTGTGTACGGTAGAAATCAGAGAGCTCGATTTGGAGACTTGATTACACTCCGAGCTCGAGTTCGGGAACTTGAAGTACACCTCGAGAAGCAAATCAGGGACCCGTCATGATCTGCCTCGAGGGCAGTACAATTTCGAGGACACTCAAGAAAGTGCGGAAATTTCTCAAGGACACGTGAATCAGGTCATAAATTATGGGATAAGATTTGTATGAAATAATACAAGTCCGTACTAGGATGTTATACAGCTGTACCAATAGAATTATTTACCATAATTGAAAATGTACCATATTAGGGTTTTCCCTCCCATATAAAGGGGACCCCAATCATTTATGGGTCATCTCATTCACTGCAATAGAACATTCTACTCTGTTTTTGTTGTTTACCGTGCTTAACAATTGTTCTTCAGTTTTATTGTCTTTACTTTATTGCCCTTAGCTCACCTTGAGGCCCCCGTGATAATCGAGCTCGAGGTCCTTATTGCTCTAACAACAATGGTTTGGTTCATCAATCTTTCTTACTTAAACTTAATATTATTTGTACATTCACTAGTATTGAAATAAATCACGTATCTTTAAAACCACAAATCATATTTAATTATTACTCACATTTTTTGAGGTAAACATAAAGTTACTTCTTTTTTTTCTTTTGGTGAAGTCACTATAACAATGGATGGAAAACCACTTTAAAAGTGACTTGAAATGGTTTTTCTTTATAAAATCACTTACCATCCATATCATATAAAATAATAACAGGGGTTCCACATACTAAACAAATATGTAGAATCTTTTTAACTTTAATCCTAACCTTCCTTGTGATTTACACTTACATTTTCTATTATGATTTCTTTCCACTAATTCCTTAATCTATTTATTGTGATAAAGTGTGATTTGCTTATAAGCCATTTAATGTACTCTTTTGTTTAATAAATCTGTAAACATCTTTCTAAAAAGAATTCCTTTAAAATGAAAACGTAATAAATAAGTTAGCTCTACTACAAGGAGATCAAAGAATGTTTTCTGATGTATCTCTTTTAACTTAATACATAGGCTAATTTTACTACCTAGAAAAAACTTTCTTATGCGTCTTATAATTCTTGTAGTTTGTGTTACAGAGCCTCGCATAAGCTCTTAATTTTCTGAATGAAATTGGTTTTAATTAGTACTGGTCTTCAAGTACTATATTAAATTTAAATTTGCAAGAACACTTGCATACCCCTCATAGCCATACCCTAGATTGACGAAGGACTAGGTCTTCCTCTCTATTACCTTTTCTTCAATATGGCAGCATTAATAGGACAACTACCACATGCAATAGATGTTTTGAAATAACTATGACTATGTGTTTATAATGGCTAGAGATGGAAGCTAGCTGTAATTAATGAAACCGTGATGGGTCCTCCCATTATCGGCCTCATCGGGTTGAGCCTATACTCACCACCGTACTAGACCCACCAAGCACAAAGCATGGTCCAATAACCAATTATCACACTCATAAATGGGCTCACGTCTATGGATTATCATCAAATTCGAATGTATAATTATAAATAAAATAGAAGAATTAACGTAAATAGTCACATATCAAACCACTTAAACTAAAAAAGTAAAGAGTAATCCAGCCGGCTATTTGTATAAAGATTCCAATAAAATATTTAATAATGTAAGTCCATTTTTTTACATTCTCCCACTTGGGATATATTATCAAAAAAATTATTTTAAAACAAAACTAAAATGAACTAAAGAAAAATTAATTTTCTTAAAAAGAAAATTTCGGGATGATGAAAGAAAAACATTTGTGGCCACATTTTTTTAATTTTAAAATAAGTCCGTAAACTTTAATCGACCTTTATTAACTCAACCTTGAACATCAGACTATGATGATCTGTGTTTTTTTATCAACACATGACCTTACATAATCACAACATTCTTGAGTCAACAAGATCATGATCTAGTAGTGTGGCAAGAAATAGTATCACATGTAATATATACACAAAACAAAAGTATGCACTCATGCACTATTACCTTATTGGTCATCTATATGTCATAAAGTCATATAACAGGTGCACATTTTTGGGCGAACCATTTTTTAGCTCAAGATACCGTATTATAGAATTGCATCACATACCAAAAGTGAATGCCATCTTGGATGAACCAGTTTTCATCTCAAGATAGCGTATTACCGAAATACATCAAATATATATAGCAAATAAAGTTGCATATATTTGCACATCTGAAAAAGCCTTGGGCGAACCTATTTTTACCTCAAAATACAATGATATGTCTTAGAAATAATGTGAACAGAAATGATGCATCATAAAAATAATATATAAAAATAAATGAGCATTTCATTTCATATAATAAATATTCACAACCACAAAATATTAAAATTCCCACTAAACTAAAGAATCAAAAGGCTCTAAAATGCCCATATTTATAAAATGACATTTAAAATTAATGGGCATGAGACCTTTAGTTAGTGGATCATCTAGCATTTCGTTTGTATGAATATTTTGAATAATAATGTTTCCTTGCTTTACTAGATCTCTAATTATCGAAAACTTGATTTGCATGTATTTGATGTCACTATGTAGCTTATTATTCTTGGAAAAGAACACAACTGAACTATTATCATAATAGATTACAATGGGTCTCTGAATTGAGTCAACAACTCTAAGTTCTGAAATAAAATTTTGGAGCCAAACAACTTAAGTGGATGCTTTATAACAAATCACGAACTCAACATACATTGTCGATGATATAACCAACATCTATTTAATGCTCTTCCAAGAAATAACACCACTAGGAAGTGCGAAAATATAAACATATATGGACTTATAATCATCTGTTCACCCGCCAAAATCAGCATCTGAATAACGCACTATTTCAAGACTATCAACCCTTTTGTAGAATAACATATAGTCTTTATGTTATAGCCCGAACTTAGGGAGCGTGATCGGTGCTCAACTGAATTAAACCAGTCGAGCCAGCTTATGTTGCATCAACCTCTCATTATTACTCATGCATAATTTACCATACATAATTAGATCTTGACTTTTAAATTAAATATATTTGGCTTAATGGCCTAAAATTCTTCTCTCGATAGATACATAACTTTATAAATATCTATAAATATTATGAACATAAATACATGACAAAACTCAAAACTTGAGCACATGACCTACAATGTACATGGAGCTTCTATGACAATAGATACCTAAGTACATAAAACGAACTAGACTCAAATACCCACTAGAATGTAGCAGACTCACCATAAGCTGAGTAGTGAGGAAAGTCCCTATCAAAGATCTACATCATCCAATAGAAGTATACCTGCATCCACTAAAAGATGACGTGCCCCAGAAAAAGGGACATGAGTACATGTGGAATAGTACTCGTATGTAAGGCAAATAGAACAACATATGAAAATACGGTAACTCAAATAAGAAACAAATGAAGTACATCAAGAAACTACGAAATGACCCATAGAATCACATGCCAAGTCTTATTATACTTAAAAGAGATTTACAGTAATATGATTGAAAGACCTATTTTAGAAGCAGACACACTATGATTGAAACCATTGGAACATACAATACCTCTAAATTCTCATTTTGGCCAGCAGCCATATTTCATGTTCATACTATCACTCCCCTTTACTTTCCATGGGAGCCATTTAGAACATTTCGGAACACTTTAGCCTCTACTCATGAGGACGTAAGATCTTATGACACATTGAAAACATTTACAAGGAAGTTATACCCATTTCATCTGAAACATAAATTGGAGTCATAGACATTCGTTAAATCAACCTCATGTGAAGTATCTTTGTAGGAGAGAATAAGGATGAAAATTGAAACAAGACTTAAGCATATTGGCATATGATAAATCATATGTTCAAGATAATCTAACATCATAAGAATTGGTACTTTGAGCAAACGTACTTGGAGGTCACAGTGAGATCATAGAATCTGATTCTATAGAGGGAGTTTAGCCAACATGCCTTGCTTGAGCTTCCCTTATATTACCATAACGTCCCAACACTTCTAGAAATTCCAATAAACTAGAGATATGACATAATTGAACCATAATTAAGAAGAGATTCATGGTTTCGGCTCACCTAGGAATTTCATCAAGCACTAGGTGTGCAAATTCCACTACAAGGTTTCTATGGTATAATCCCTTTACCCCACAACAAATCATTCACCCAATTTATTTCAACAACCTCCCTACCACCCATTCATGCACAAAGACACAACTCCCACACCTAAGAATCATACTTTTCATTACCTACTTTCAGTCAAAATCCCGAAATTTAGGGCTAAGAAGAAGAACCTTACCTCTTAAATGAAGATCTTGTGATTTCCTCCCTTGAATCCCCAAAGCTTGCATAAGAATTTAAAGCATGAAGATGTTGATGCCCTTTCTTCTCTCTCTAGATCCCTTTCCTCTCTCTAAAATATCATATTTCTTTGCTCCCAAATGACCCATTATGCCTTTTTATTAAAATGGGGCCAGGTTAGAAAATCTCCAAAAAGAACCCTCCGAAGTCAATTATGTGGTGCAATTCCGTGGCAACAAAATAGATATGTGGCCAGCATAATGGCCACAAAATGGCATGTCAATTTCGCGATACAATTTCACGGTAGCAGAATGGTTATGCAGTCAACAGAATGGCCATAAAATAGTTTTTAAATTTGAGTTGCTTCTGATTCATTCTATGGTGATTTCATGGTCAGTGGAACAAATCCACTATAGCATAATGGACCACAAAATCTTTGTTCTCTATAAATTATTCTACCAACTCCACTATGCATTGCACAATCCAAAAATTCGTGTTGTGGCACATTAGCTTACCTTTGCACTATAAAAACTTAAATTCTTGGAAAATTTTACGGGGCCTGACACTTTAGTATTCAGAAGATATCTCATGACCTTCTTGGTTGCAACCCAATCATCATGACCATGATCGTATAAGTATCTACCAAGGACATTTACAGCAAAAGTTATATCAGGTCTAGTGCAAACATGATGTATCGACCCCACCGGTCGTTTTGAGCTTTAGAGTTTCGTTCGGTGGTTTAAGGTCTTGAGAAGATTCATATTATATATTATGAATTGTGTTTATGGTTGGTTTCGGTTTTCGGACGATTCGGGATTGATTTGGAATAATGATACTTGCTTTAGAAGCTTAAGTGATAAGAGTTGATCGGAGTTTCACTTTTATATAGACGACTATGAAATGATATTTTGATAATTCCAATAGCTTTTTATGGTTCTTTTCGACTTAGGCGTATGTCCGGATTTAGATTTGGAGGTCCGTATGTTTATTTGATGCTTTTGGCGAAAGTTGGAAAGTTGAAGGTTTGGAAGGTTGAGATGTCACGACCCCAAACCGGACCCGGTCATGATGACGCCTCTCGTGAAGACAAGACCAGCCGACACAATCCCCAAATCCATTTCAATAATTTTAATAGATCAATCTAGGCCTTTTTAATTAATCAGATATTGCATAATGTAAATTTAAATTGACAGTGTGGAAATAGATACATCCCAACATCAGGGTGTCACAAGTCACGAGCATCTACTAAGGCCTAAAATACAACGAAAATTCTGGAAATACTAAATACAGTCTAATGACATCAAGAGGGAGTAAAACAGTGTTGCGGACGCCGGGAAACTACCTCGCTAAACTCTAATGACTCTGCCTCTGCTCAACCAATACACGATACTGGGTGCAGAAATACTTGAATTTGCACACAAGGTACCGGGAGTAAAGTGAGTACTCCAACTCAGTAAGTAATAATCATAAATAAAGATTGAGCGATAAGAAATCACGAAAAGTGCATCAACATGCTATATAGAAGCAGTACAAAACCAGTAAGAAAGCAATGAAGCTATGAAATCTCTTTAAGCATCTTAGCTTAGTTTAAAACTTCTTTAGAAATATCTCTTTAACAGTTAAGCAATTAAATTCAAAGCAACTAGAACAGATAAGCACAGAAAATCTGCCCCTCGGGCAACAACATGGAACAACACCAGCCCCTCGGGCTATATCTCACATCACAATAGGTACCCGCGCTCACTGGGGGTGTGCAGACTCCTGGAGGGACCCCTTATGGACCAAGCTCAATATCAAGCCATCTCGTGGCATCATCACTAGGCCCTCGGCCTCATATCAACAAGCCACCTCGTGGCCTATATATCTCAGGCCCTCGGTCTCATAATCAATATCAAATGTTTCCTCACAACATAGGCCCTCAGCCTTACTCAGTCAAAGTTCTCACAAGCCACTCGGGCAATAGTAAAAACATGATTCTCATTCCAAAATATCATTTAAAAGATCACTTAAGTGTTAAAACAGAGTAAGCATGGCTGAGTACGAAAACAATGAAATATAACATGACTGAGTTCAAGTATAAAGTCAAAACAGTGAGGAAATATCAATAAAAGTCCCCCAAGGGTTCAAATAGTTGGCACGAAGCCCAAATATGGCATTCAACCCAAATAATGATGATAGCAAATAGATTTCAGTCAAATACGTGGTAAAATAGTCATTCGGGATGGACTAAGTCACAATCCCCAACAGGGCACGACCCCACGCTTGTCATCTAGCATGTGCGTCACATCAATATACACAGTGATATGCAAATCCGGGGTTTCATACCCTCAGGACAACATTTACAATCATTACTCACCTCGATCCAGTCCAAACTCTAGCCTGCGATGCCTTACCCGCACGAATCGACCTCCGAATGCTCCAAATCTAGCCACAATCAGTACATAATCATTAAAATATGCTAAGGGAACAAAGCACACTTGAAAATATCCAATTTACATCAAAAATCCCGAAAATTCTCAAACCCGACCCCCGGGCCCACGTCTCAGATTCCGAAAAAGTCACATCAATAGAATCCTCATCCTCTCACGAGTCTAAACATACCAAAAACATCAAAATCGGACCTCAATTGCCCCTTCAAATTCCCAATTTACACTCTCCAAAGTCAAGCCTTAATATTCCAATTTTAGGCTTTAATTTCCACACATTTCATGATTAAATAAATAAGAATCAACATAGGATCGAGTATTGAGTTCAAAAATCTTACCTCCAGGTGTTATATCTTGAATCCCTCTTCAAATCCTCTCAAAAGCTCCAAAATCGCCCAAAAATGGTGAAAGTTAGCCCCAAAATCACGGACAATGGTTATTTAAACATTCTACCCAGGCATTAAAACCTTCTTCGCGAACGCAGTCAAAGCCTCGCGTTCGCGAAGCACAAAAATTCATTGACCAAAATTTCTCCTTATGCGAACGCGACCTCCAGCTCGCGAACGCGAAACGTCCGCTTTTCAAACCATCGCGAACGTGACCTCCTTACGCGACGCGTAGCACAAAAAGGCTGGGACCCCATCTGCTCCCACTTACTCTATGCGAATGCGACATAGGCCACACGAACGCGAAGAATAAAACATCCCAACATCGCGAATGCGACACACCAAATACGAACGCGAAGGTAAAAATCATTGCCTCAGAAAACACCCTTCGCGAACGCGGGTCCTTGACCGCGATCGTGAAGAATAAATTGTCTGCAACACAAAACCAGCAAAAACTACCAAGGCCAAAGTCCAAAATTGATCCGTTTAACCATCCGAAACTCACTCGAGGCCCTCGGGACCTCAACCAAACATGCAAACATATCCCATAACCTCATTCAAACTTGTTCCAACCTTCGGAATGCTCAAAACAACATCAAAACACCAAAATCACATCAGATTCAAGCTTAAGAGTTTTAAGAACTTCCAAATTACGCTTTTGATCAAAAACCCAACCAAACCACGTCCGAATGACCTGAAATTTTGCACAAACGTCAAAAATGACACAACGGAGCTACTGCAACTTTCTGTATTCCATTTCAACCCCTATATCAAAATCTCACCTATCAACCGGAAAACGCTAAAATCTCAATTTCGCCAATTCAAGCCTAAAACTTCCACGGACTTCCAAAATGCATTCTGCTCACGCTCCTAAGTCCCAAATCACCTAACGGAGCTAACTAAATCATAAAAATTCCGATCCGAGATCATATACCAACAAGTCAAATCTTGGTCAAACTTTCCAAATTTCAAGCTTGAAACTGAGAGCTATTCTTCCAAATTCATTCCAATTATCCTGAAAAACAAAACCAATGATTTACATAAGTCATAATCCATCACACGGGGCAAGTCATGCCCGAGATCTGACGAGTAAAGGGCAAAAGCTCAAAATGACTGGTCGGGTCGGTACATGAGAGGTTTAACCAAGAGTTGACTTTGTTGATATCGGGTTTAAATTGTGATTTTGGGAGTTGGTATAGATCCGTTGTGTCATTTTGTACTTGCATACAAAATTTAAAGTCATTCAAAGTTGATTTGATATGGTTCAACATGAGTTGTAGAAATTAAAAGTTCATAGTTCATTAGGATTTAATTGAGGTGCAATTCGTAGTTTTGATGTTATTTCATGTGATTTGAGGACTCGAACAGGTCCATGTTATGTTATGGGATTGGTTGGTATAATTGGACGGTCTCCTGCGGGCCTCAGGTGTGTTTCGGATGGGCTACGGTCCATTTCTCATTGTTTTGGGTTTGTTGTCAGCTGATATCTAGTGTTCTTCATCGCGAACGCGACTAAGGAGTCGCATTCACGTAGAGAGATTTTGGCAGCAGACATTTTGTTCTTCACATGGCGAAGAGACGATTGCGTTTGCGAAGCATGGAAGACTGTTACCTTCGCATTCACGTGCTAGATGTCGCGGCCATGCTTAAGGAAAGGCTGGTAGAGTAGGCAATTTCCCTTCGCGTTCGCGTGTTTGGAGACGCATTCGCATAGGGGCTGTGATCTTGGTTACCGCATTCGTGACATGTAGTTTGCATTCATGTAGAACGTTCTGGGCAGCCGTTGAGTTTTGTCTTCGCGATTGCAAAGGCCATTCCGTGACCGCGATGAGTAATACCTGGGCTGACTTATATTTACTCTTATTCGAGGGATTTTGTTATTTTAGCACTTTTTGAGTTAGAGAGCCCGGATTTGGGCGATTTTGGAGGGACTTTTCACGTTTTGGATTGGGATAAGTATTCTTGAACCGAGTTTGGTTATATTTCATGATTTCATCTTTCTTTATATCATTAAATTAGTGATTTAAATTGGAGAAATTGGAGGTTTTTTTAAAAACTTTCTAAAATATAAAATGATGATATAAAGGCCGATTTGAGCTCGTAATTGGATGATTTTGGTATGGTTGGACTCGCATCGGAATGGGTGTTCGGATTTTATTGGTTTTGCCGGGTTCCGAGGTGTGAGCCCAGCATTGACTTTCTGGGTCGACTTTTTGGTTTTCATTAAAGATCGAAGCTTTATTATTTGGAGTTATTTTCTATGGCTTTTATTTATTATATTAAGTTATTTTGGCTAGATTCGAGCCATCCAGAGGTTGTTTCACACGGGAACGACTTATTAGTGCATTGATTTAGTTTCTTTGAGGTAAGTATCTTGCCTAACTTTATGTGGTGGCAAACACCCCGTAGGATTTGGTCTAATTGCACCATTTGAATTATGTGAAAGATGTGTACATGAGGTGATGAATGTGTACTTAGGCTTATATGTGAAAAAATTGATAGATTTAGACTCTTAGGACACTTTTATGCATTTAATGAGAAGTTATTACTTGTTACATCTTTTGTTGTTGAATTCATTCTTGTATGCTTATACTGTAATCGTTATTTTATGTTCTATCTTCTATTGTCGAATTTTCTCTTATATATCTTAATTGAAGTTATTATTACATGCTATATCTCTCATTGTCTTGTTTATTCTTATATGCTTTAACTGAAGTTATTAGTACATGTTCTATCTTTCGTTGTCAAGTTACTCTTATATGTATTAATTGAGGTCACTAGTACACGTCACACATTTCATTGTTAAATTTATTCTTAAGCAAGTAATTGAAGTTGAAGTTAGTAAGAGTTATTAACCTGATTTAGTTGAAGTTGTTGTTTTGTGGAGTATCTTTCTTTATTGAGTTATTTCCCATTTCATTATGTTGATATTGAGATTCTTATACACATTGTGGTTGAGTCATGGGCTATGTCCTGTGGTGACATTGGTATTGCTATTTTGGAAATGTTGTGGCCTATGGGCACGTGTGGTACAAGTTGATATGTCGTGTTATGATCTTTGACACATGTGGATTTGTTATGTGAATTGATTGTTTCCATGCGGAGCATAAGGGTGGGATTTCACTGTTGTTGATTATACAGAGTGATACGAGTGACTTTTGATATATTGTGGGTGGAGTGATACAGGTGGCTTGCTGTGATATGTTATCTGGGCGGAGTGATACATGTAGCTATTGTGTTATTGTCTGGCGGAGCGATATGGGTGGTTATTATGATATTGTCAATACGGATATAAGGGTGGCTACATCAGGGAGTATACGTGATGGTCTGGGGGGAAAATTGTTGATGATATTCGTGTGATGGTGTAATTTACCTTGTGTGTGATATGTATATTACACGACTTGTTGTGTTGTTTCCAGTGAGTAGCTTGATGTCTTTGATATAACTTACTGACTTAGACTGTAATAGTATACTCACACATGCCTATATTGTAACATGTCCTTTATGCCAGTTTAGGAGTAAGAAAACTTGAAACTTATTGATCATGCACGTGTATTCTTGTATATCTGTTTTCATTGTGATATTGAGCATGTGACCATACTGGGGCAATTATGATGTTGAGCCTGTGATCACACCGAGTGGATTGTGATAATGAGCCTGTGACCATGTCAAGCAGATTGAGATATTGGCACGTGAATGTATGTGCAACACGTGAGTTGTCTGTGTGGTTGCATGAGGTGCCATAAGCATATGATTTGTGATTTGGGACTCGTGACTTAGGATTATGAGATGAGGTATCTCGAAGTAATTTTTGTTGAGGAATTTGTGTTAGAACGTCTTGATCATTATTTGGTTGTCATTTGTTTTTCCATAATTAGTTCCAATGAAACTTTAACTGTCTTTTGATTACCTTACTGTTTATTCACATGTTTATTCCTTGATGCCATCTATTAATTCTTTCTTCCATTATTAGATTTATACTTATATATCGCATAGGTTATTATGTCTAGTAGGTGTCTTGACTTGCACCTCATCACTACTCTACCGTGGTTAATCTTGATACTTAATGAGTATTGATTGTGGTGTACTCATACTATACTTTTGTACATTTTTGTGTAGATCTAGGTATCAGAGATAACAGACTCCAGAGTTAGTTTGTTGATCGCAAGGGTTTAAGGTAGAGTTGCTTGGTCAACGTAGTCCCTTGGAGTCCTTTTCCCTTTGATTGTACTGTTAATTCATTATCCGAACAATATTTTATTTTATTTTGAGATACTTCTATGTATTCATCTAGAGTTTGTGACTATGTACTACCTAGTCTTACGAGGATTGTTGTGACTATTGTCGCGTAGGTTTGTATCACCTTTACTTCGGTACTTTATTTTAAACTCGACTTTAAAAATATCTTGTTAACTGTTGTAATTGATCAACTTACCTAGTTGTAGAGACTAGGTTCCATAACGATCCTTAAGGTGGGAATTTGGGTCATGAAAAGTTGGTATCAGAGCTTTAGGTTCATGGGTTCTACGAGTCACGAGTAAGTTTAGTGGTGTCTTACGGATCGGTACAAATACGTCTGCATTTATTTTTTAGAGGTTACAAAACTATTAGGAAAATTCCACTTCTTTCATTCTTATCATGCAGATTTATTGATTTCGGTGTTTGAGCCTTTGTATTTCTATTCTCTCATAGAAGGTGAAAACACGCACTACTGAATCAGCTGAGCAGACACCTAAACCCCCTCCTAGAGCCGCGAGAGGTCGGGATCAAAGTAGAGGCAGAGGAAGGGTACGTGTCATAGCTAGAGCACCTGCCCGAGCAGCAACTGAGGAGCCACCAACAGTTTTGATTGGGGGACAGGCACCGGAGGCACCTGTTGCTACCCCTGAACTTTAGGAGACTTTAGCGCAGTTCCTGAACATGTTTGGTACATTGGCTCACACATGATTGATTTTGGTTTCACCAGCTACTTCACAGACTGGGGGAGGAGCTCAAACTCCCATCGCCCGTACTCTAGAGTAGCAGGCATATGTTGATCATACTCCGGGTGTGGTGCTAGTACAACCATTGCGGTTCAGCTTGAGGTCAGGACAGAGGCATCAGAGGAGGAGCAGAAGAGGCTTGAGAGGCTCAAAAAGTATGATCCTCCCACTTTCAGTGGTGCAGTTACTGAGGATGCACATGGTTTTCTAGATAAGTGCCCCCATATTCTCCGCACTATGGGTATTGTGGAGGTGAGCGAAGTTGTTTTTACTATATTTCAGTTGTCAAGAGTAGCATATAGGTCATGGCAGGATTACGAGGAGGGTAGTCCAGCTGATGTAGCCCGACTCACTTGAGCTCAGTTTTTCAGAGATGTTCTTGAGGGAGTGTATTCCCTAGACCCTCCAGGATGCGTGGAGCACATACTTCAAGTAGTTGCATCAGGTCCAATGATGGTGTTGGAGTATGCCATCAGGTTTAGTGAGTTATCCCGTCATGCACCTATTTTAGTTTCTACCGTTAGAGAGCGAGTCCACAGGTTTATCGAGGGGTTTAGTTATGGTCTCAGATTCAGCTTCACCCATCCTTTTGGAGGATCGTGATCCTCCTCCATCACTTTATTAATAACATGGAGGCACCTCATACCTTTTGCAAAAGTCGAGGACTATTGTATCCACCAGGCCAAGCGTGAAGGGGCATGTATAAACACTTATATACCCCTCCACATGTGTAGTAATGTACTCATCTGGGCCAGGGATGACCACTTCCTTACCTTCCCACTTGTTGTCCTCCTGAACCGTTAGGAGCGTGTCCTTGGTGATGGAGCATATGTACCTCAATACCTCCTCGCCTCGATCCCTTGCCCAGAGGTTTTTTCAACTTTAAAGTCGTTTTCTATAAAACAACCTCTAGGGATGAAATTCTTTAGAGGAGGTTCGAGGGCCACTTCAGATACGACCACTTCGATATCCGTGGCTGGGTTAGAAGTTGAAGGGGAAGTCTATTGGGGAACCAATTTCAAAGTCTTCGCCATCAAATTCTGGGAATATGAATGTACGAAGGCGGGAATGAAGTTTGAAGACGGGGATGAAGGTTTAAAGGTCAAACTTGAAGATTCAAGGATAAAGTATGAAGATTTAAAGATGGAAGATGAATATATGAGGATATGAAGAACATTGTATAAAGATTTGAAGTGGTTAAGATCAAGTAAGAAATTAGGGGGTAAATTAAGAAGTTGTGGAATCGAAAAGTAAAAAAGTGAAAAAAGAACTGGAGCTTTTATAGGGAAGAGGTAATAAATGCGTGACATTGCGCATTCGAGGACGGTCAACCAGTAGCTGACACATGTCCGATGTCAGAACAACAAGACTGATAGGACGTTTTACTGACCCATCGACCTGATTGCAGCACATAGAGAGAGGAGTCGAGGTCAATTAATCACTTCTCGTCGCTTCGATAAATCTGCTCTCCAAAAAGTGAGGGGACTATTTGTGTACATGTAAAATCGGGGATAATGTTACTCCCAATATTTCGGTATTGAAACGAGCGGGAATCATGTCCTGATACAACCTCGAGTAAAGCCGAAGGGCTATTTGTTTCTGAGACCGGAGAGGACGGAATATGCATCTAGAATCAGACACGGCTGAGCATCAGGTCTGAGTAGAATGGAGGTTCGAAACCAAGGAAAAAGAGGAACCGTTAATCACGAAAAGTGGGGAGCCATAATACCTCCCTCAACCAGGTATTACGATGCAAATCCTGCCCGATATCAATCGCAGATCAATATTTACCAAAAAAAGAAGTTTTTTTACCTTATTTAGACTTGTACTAAATTTGAAACTCGATATAAAGGGGAGAACCTTTTAATTTTAAACCAATGTTGGCACTCATATCAAAGCAATAAAGTTCATTTTTATCTTCTAGCTGTTGTTCAAAGTGTTCTTCAGTTCCTCTTTTCTTTAGTTACAACCGAGCTCATATCTAGGACTTGATCTAAGCTAGTTTTAGTATTCAATTCAAAGCCAGGATTAATTATTCCATCACCTTTGGTTTGATCATTCTATCTATTTTTAATTTAATTATTTGTTGTTCTTAGATCATTCCTGTTAAACTAAATCACATATCCTTTAAACCACGAACAAATTTAATTGTTACTCATTTTTAAGGCTAAATATATACCTCGGCTTTATGAAGTATTTAAATATGTGAACAAAAATAATACCAAAATAAACATAAAACTAAAGGGCACACCCAAGCCCGAAAGCAATTAAAATGGACACATCGCAATACTGAGGTAACGGTTGTTATTTTGTTTTCGGTGCAAAGGATAAGATTATATTAAAACAAAGTAGTAGTAGTACTAGAAGCAGTTGTAGTGAGCCTAGTCATTGTCCTAAGGGGGCTACCTCGTGATGGGTCGTAACAAAAAGGGGTGTCCAGGGAGAAACTACTTCTATTAGGGCCTATATTAGTAATAGTACATAAAGGTCGTAAAAGAGGTGTTTGCAAACGGTTTGAAGGTGAAAGAGTTGGTAGAGACACTCCTCTTACAAAACGCTTGCTTGTGCGATTATCTTCCAGTTTTGTTTTAACAAAACATGATGGTTGTGTATATACAATGATTCCTGCAGTGCTCTCCATTCGGCTACCGGACTTTGCAACTAGATCAGCAACTTGGTTTTGCTCCGTGTAGGTGTAAAGTATAGCTGAATCATCCAAGTGTGCAAGTAGAAACCTACAATCATTTATGATGTTAGTATATAAAGGATGCGATGTCTATAGGATAGTAATGATAGTCTTGGCATCTAAGTTCACTTCTAATGGCTTGTATCCATGTGTAAAAGCTAATTTCAATCCATAATAAAGTGCAAATAGTTCTGATTCCACACTCCTATGAGAGATATGGTAACCTGCAAAGCCCATAATCCAAGTCCTAAAGGATTCACGGATTACACCACCAATTCTGCCTTGCCCTAGTGTTAACTTGAATCATCAGTATTGAGTTTGAAAGGGGTAGAGCTAGGGGAATGCCATTTGATAGAAAGAGGTATACGATCATAAGAGGATGTTGGTGGAATATTAAGATAGTAGTATTCTGCGGTCATATTGAAAATATATGACGAGAAGGGTGGAGTTTATTGGGCGTGAAATATCTTTCCATTTCAAGATAGGCATATATGCTATACCAAAAAGGTATGAGAATGGAGTTTGGGATATTGAGTGGGTTGGAAACGTCATTGTGTAATATGAGTTTTTTCAGCCATTGAATGAGGGGGGGGTACTCATGACTGTGTATTGTAGCAATTTCCTGGGTAAGGTGAAGGTCAGACCATAAGCGTTCAACTATGGGGCATTGAAGGAGTAGATGTTTGATAGATTCCAAGCTGATCTGGCATTGAGCGCAAAAGTCAGTTGGGAAAATTTCTATATGATGGTAATGCGCCACAGTGGGTAACCGACAGACCACATTGCCCTAAGAAATAGTTTATTTTAGGAGATATTTGGAGTTTCCAAATCCATGTGATGGAGGGACTAATTGATTGCGGAATTAGCTGATAGTACAATGATTTAGTGGTAAAGATGTCATGCCTAGTGAGGGCCGAATCAAAGGTATCAGTTGAAGGTGGGTATGAAGGGATATGTGTGTTAGTTATATGTTGGAGTAGGGATGTGGGTAGTTCAAAAGGTAGGGCGTTGAGATTCCACTGATCCTTTGAAAAATAGGTAGAGACATTTTTGATTAGTGTATGTCGTGGTAGAGGCTCAACTAAAGAGTTACAAAGTGTTGTATTGCACTAGAGCCAAGGGTCTGTCCAAAAATTGATAAGGGAGCCACTATTGATAATCCATTGTATGCCTTGCTGGCAGAGTTTCTATTTGGCAATTAAGTTTAACCAAATAAAAGATTCTCATTAGGTTTGAGGGCTATGGTGGTAGAAGTATTTATGTAGTAGGGTAGTAGCCCATAGTAAGGATGTGTATTGTAGTAGTCTCCAGGCTTGGCTTGTGAGTAAAGTTTGATTCTTAAGGTGAATGGGCTAAATGCCTAAGACACCAAGCTGCTTAGGAATGGTCATTGTGCTCCATTTGATAATGTGAATTTTTTTTTGCGTTGGGGGGTTGTACCCCAAAGAAAATTGTGTTGGTATCGTTCGAGGTGGTGAATGATGTATTGAGGAAGTTCAATATATTGTAGGCATGATTTGGTAAAATGTTGAGAGTGGAGTTAATGAGAGTGGTCCATCATGTCAGGCTAAGGAAATTCGTTTTTCAACCAGCTAGCTTAGTTTTAAAATTATCGATTAAGAATAGAAAATCGTGTTTGGAGGGTCAGGTGGTAAACAGGGGAAATCCCAAGTATTTGGCAAAGGAGTATCCCTCTCTTTTTAGTATGAAAGTGAGAATAAAAATAATTTCTTGGGGGGGGGGGTTGTACAATATTTAGAGAAAACAATTTTTGGGTTTTTGAAAGTTAATTTTTTAGCCAAAGAGGTGATTGAACTCATTAAGGATGTCAATTATAGTATGGAAACTTTTGATGGAAGTGGTGTATGTAAGAATAATGTCATCTGCGAAGAACATGTGAGAAATTTTTGGTCCATGCCATGATAAATTGATAGGTGTCCACAACTGATAGTCGACAACCATATCAATTTTCCTAGTGAGTAATTCCATACATAATATAAAGAGATACGGGGATAATGGATCTCCCTGTTGAAGACCTCATGTGGGATTGAAAAAAGGTGTGTTTAATAAGGATTGAGAGGAAAGTAGTGGTGACACAGGACATGATGAGTTTGATAATAGTTAGAGGAAAATTAAAATATTGAAGGGCTTGTCGGACAAAGGACCATTCAATACGGTCAAAAGCCTTTTCTAAATCAAGTTTAAGGAGTATATAACTGGTTTCGCACGATTTGCGCTTGAAATGTGAGAGAATCTTGACAATAATGGCGTTATCCGCAGTTGGACGATTTTGTTGAAAGCTGGGTTGGGTAGGACTGATAATTTTGGCCATGAGTGGTTTGATCCTTTGGACTATAATTTTGGTGATGATTTTGTAGATAGTGGAACAAAAGCTAATAGGTCTATATTGTGAGATCATAGAAGCATGACGCATTTTTGGGATAAGGCAAAGGTATATTCTGTTTATATTAGCTGGAACTTTGCAATATGTAAATATTTGTATACAAAAAGTGATGACTTTAGGGCCCACATCTGACCAATAATGTTGATAAAAGAAAGGATGTAGGCCACCGAACCAGGTGTCTTAAAAGGTTTGAAGAATCTAATAGCAGTGGTAATTTCTAGGTCAGTTAGAGGACGTAAAAGAGAAATTTTTTCTGATGATGTGATTTTAGGGGAGTTAAACGGGATGTGGTGTAGCTGAGATTCAGAGGAATTCGTGGTATATAAAGTGCTGAAGTAGTCATTGATTAGAGCATTGATATGAGAGTCGTCAAAGTACGAGTTGCCTAGGTTGTGATACGATTTTTCCGACGATGTTGTAAGGTTGAAAGGTGAAAAATTTAGTAATTTACATCACCTTCTAGTAATCATTGAACACGTGATTTAAGCTTCCAAAATTCTTCTTCTAAGCGAAGAACATCATTATATTCATTTAACAGAGAATTTTTTAGATCTTGTAAAAATTGACTAGTGTGAAAGTGGGGGGATGATTGAATGCCTGCTAGTCTAGCTAGTAAATGCTATTTGCGATGGAATATATTGTCAAAGGATGTTTTATTCCAGTACTTTATATTTTATTGGAAGTATTCTATGGCTTCTAGTAAGGAAGGGGCGGGGTGCCAACTGTTACAGAGTATTTGTATAGAGTCATGCTGTGAAGTCCAGATAGTTTCAAATCTAAAGATGTTAAAATTATTTCTGCGTGTTGGTTGTAGTGTAAGGAGGAGTGGGGTGTGATTTGAGTGAGTTCGTGGTAAGTGTCTAACAGTAGATTCTATAAATAGGGTAACGTCGTAGTTTGCAAAGAGTCTATATAAACATTCTAAAATATAAAAACCATAACGTCGTTTATTAGTTCATATGTATTTACTACCCTTGAAACTAGTGTCAATTAGATTACAATAGTTTATACAATCTGCAAACATATTTGATCGTGATTTATTCAGATATCATCCACCAAATTTCTCAATGGAGTGCAATATTTCATTGAAGCCGCCCCCAAAGACCCATAGACTCTTATAATAATAAAAAAGACACATAAAGTTTTGCCATAATAACTTGTGGTTAACATAACAGGGGCTAGCATAAATAGCAGAAAAAGCTATTTTTGGGGATTAGGGAGTACCTGGATCATGACGTGAATCTCCTTCTTTATCATAGCTACATTATCATCAACACTCAACAGATGATCATGCCAGAGCATGACTATACCACCTGTTTGGCCGTTAGCAGGAACCTCATAAAAGTTGGTAAAACCAAAGTCGTCACATAGTATAGCATAGTTTTGCATGTGAGTTTCAAATAAAACTATTAAAGCTGGGCCACGGTAGTCCAATAGAGAACGAAAGTTATGACAAAAATTGGCATTGTTAGCACCTCGACTGTAACGACCCAACCGGTCGTTTTGAGCTTTTGCACTTTGACAAAAAAGTTATGACTTGCCCCGTGTGATGTATTATGACTTATGTAAATCATTGGTTTTGGTTTTCAGGAAAATCAGAATGAATTTGGAAGAACATTTCTCAGTTTGTAGCTTGAAATTGGAAAGGTTTGATCAAGATTTAACTTGCTTGTATATGATCTTGGATCGGTATTTTTATGATTTGGCTAGCTCCGTTGGGTGATTTGGAACTTAGGAGTGTGACCGGTATGTATTTTGGAAGTCCATGGAAGGTTTAAGCTTGAATTGGCGAAATTGAGATTTCGGCGTTTTCCGGTTGATAGGTGAGATTTTGATATAGAGGTTGGAATGAAATTCTGAGAGTTGCAGTAGCTTCGTGGTGTCATTTGGGATGTGTGTGTAAAATTTCAGGTCATTCGGGCGTGGTTTGGTTGGGTTTTTGATCAAAAATGTATTTCGGAAGATTTTAGAAACTTAGGCTTGAATCTGATGTAATTTGGTAAATTTGATGTCGTTTGAGGTGCTTTGATGATCGGAACAAGTTTGAATAAGATATTGGGTCATGTTTGTGCTTTTAGTTGAGGTTCCGGGGGCCTCGGGGTGATTTCGGATGGTTAGCGGGGAAATTGGAATTTGTGTTGCAGCTTCAGATTTGCTGCTTCTGGTATTTCCGTATCTGTGGTTTGTGGACCATAGATCTGCGGCGCCGCAGATGCGGGTGTTTAATAACAAAAGCGAAAATGGGTCAGGTGAGCTAGACCGCAGAAGCGGCTAAAGGGATCGCATTTGCAGAAGCGCAGATGCGGAAGAGGTTCGCAGATGCGGCTTAGGCAGGTTTAATGAACTCTGCAAAAGCGGATGTGTTGACCACATATGCGGTACCACAAAAGTGGATTTTGGACCGCATATGCGGTTATGTCTGGGCAGAATGTATATATGTCTTCCTTCGCGATTTTTGAAAGGTTTAACCATTTTTGCACTCGGAATTTGGAGCTTTGGGCGATTTTGAAGAGAGGAATGAAAGAGACTTTGTTGAGGTAAGGATTTTGGACTTAAAACACATTCCTATGGTAGAATTTCATGAATTAAGGCTGTAATTAATGGGTTTGTAGGGCTAAAAATGGAGGATTAGGGCTTGAGTTTAAGAGGCCTTTAATGGAGGATTTGAGGGGTCATTTGAACTCCGATTGTGATGTTGTTGATATGTATGAACTCGTGGGGCGACGAGGAATCTAATGATGCAAAAATTTCTGAGTTTCGAGAAGTGGGCTCGGGGCTCAGGTTTTGGTAATTTCGGGATTTGTGCCCGTTATTGATTGTTTTCACTTGGGCTTTGTTCCCTTAGCATATTTTGATGTTCTCGTTCTGATTTTGGATAGATTCGACGTGCATGGAGGATGATTTGAGGGGCAAAGGCATCACGAGCTAGAGATTTAGCCGGTTCGAGGTTAGTAATGATTGGAAATGATGCTTTGAGGGTTTGAAACCCCGGATTGCACATCGTAGTGCTATATTGAAGTGAGACACACGCTTGATGACGGGGGTGGGGTCATGCACTATTGGGGATTGTGAATTGGTCCGTAAATCTATTTGCTATCATCATTATTTGGGCTGAATGCCATATTTGGGCTTCGTGCCAACTATTTGACCCTTCGGGGATTTTTGTTGATGTTTCCTCACTATTTTGATTTTATGCTTGAACTCAGTCATGTTATTTTCCACTCTTTTCAAAACTCAGTCATGTTTACTCTGTTTTAACACTTGAAATGATATTTGAAATCATATTTTGGGCTGAGCATCATATTTTACTGTTGCCTGAGTGGCTTATGTGATTTTTGACTGAGAAAGGCTGAGGGCCTGTGTTTTGAAGATACTTTTGGGTCGGGATGCACGCCGTAGTGATGATACACTGATTTGATTACGAGGCCGTGGGCCTGAGATATGTGTGCTATGAGGTGGCTTGTTGATATTGATATGAGGCCAAGAGCCTGTTTATGATGCCACGAGGTAGCTTGATGTTGCGCTTGGGCCGTAAGGGGGCCCTCCCGGAGTCTGCACACCCCCAGTGAGCACGGGTACCCATTGTGATGTGAGATATAGCCCGAGGGGCTGGTATTGTTCTGAGATATTGCCCGAGGGGCGAACCTTATGTGTGCTTGTCTTTCTTGTTTGCTTGTCATGTACTTGTTTAATTATGTATTTGTGCCCGAGGGGAGGATTTCTGTATTTATCTGCGCTAATTGTTTTGCATTCATTTACACAACTATTGAGAAAGTCATTTTCAAAGAAGTTTAAACTGAGCTAAGATGTTTAAAGAGATTTTATAGCTTTACTACTTTCTTATTGGTTTTGAACTGCTTCTATACAGCATCCTGATATGCTTTACGTGATTTCTTACCATTCAGAGTTATGATTATTACTGACTGAGTTGGAGTACTCACTTTACTCCCTGCACCTTGTATGTAGATTCAGGTATTTGTACAACCGGTAGCGGGTTTTGGCTGATCAGAGGCAGAGTTATCAGAGTTTAGCAAGGTAGCTGCTAGCGTTCGCAACACTGCTTTCCTTTCTCTTCATTCATTAGTTTGTATTTAGCCTATTTTAGGACTTTGTTGTATTTTAGACCTTAGTAGATGCTTTTGACTTGTGACACCCCGGTTAGGGCTGTGTCGGGTTGGAATTCCGCTTTGTTATCTCTATTTCTGGTAATTGTGCTATTAAATCATGTTTGAACTATTCTTATGCTATTTAACTACTTAGAAGGATGAATTGTGTTAGACTGGCTGGCCTTGTTTTCATGAGAGGCGCCATCACGATCGGGTTCGGTGTTAGGGTCGTGACATCGACAGTTCCAGAGCACAAAATTCATGTTTGAAGAAGGGCGTAAGAGTTCTACAAATGAGTTAGAGGGAGGTTGAGGTGTCTCCCTGGGATTAGGGCAAGCTGGGTGTCCTGTTGTGGGGTGGCACATGGCTCAGAGTCGGAATTAACACTATGGTATATTTTCCTATTTCTAGGTTGAGTGTTGGCCTTACGGTGAGTGAACACTTTACGAGATTGGATGGGCATTTGAGACACATTTTTTTTTGCATATTGCTCATTTAACATGAAGTTGCGAAGGTTGTCTAGAGTTTCATGAGAGGTTTTCGTCTCTCTCATTTCTATTAGTGTGGTAGCTAGGTCTTGTTGTTAGGCTGTAGCATCTAGTTCTAGAGGAAATGGTTGAGGCGGGTTGATCGGGCTTAGAGGGCACAATAGTGTGCTCGAAGGACTGTGTGGTGGCATCAATATGTTCGGCGGGAAGGTTAGTTCCTGGTCATTCCAAGGTTTGAAGATCGGTCCCAGTATCGGGGGATGGTAGAAAGGGATTTCCAGTAAAGTGAATGGTGGTGAGTTCATCGACCAGTGGAATTGGCCAAATGCATCCATGCCTAGTCTCATGTCCTACGACACAACTTATGCTAGGTAGGAGGAGTTCTGGAGTACTACTATAATCTCCTGATTGTTGATGGTTAGCGAAAATAGTAGTGCTTGACTAGTGAGACCCTGTTCGAGCCATGACGCCCGGGGAAGGTCCGAGGTTTTTTGAATTACATATAGGGTCGGGTAGGGTGGTGGAGGATATGGTGAGTGATGTTGGTCCATGGTTACTTTTTTGTGTGGAAGGGGAGGCGTGAGGTTGAGTAGTAGTAGTAGTAGTAGTAGTATGTTCTGTTATTGTTGAACTGGAATGAGAGTTGGAGGAGTCGGGGAACGTTGCATGGGAATTATGGCTTGGTGGGGAAGTAGTATCATATTTAGGAAGAGGTTGTGTGTTAAAAAAAATTGATTGGGACTTGGTGTCTTTTGAGGAGAAAAAAAGGTGGGCTGGTCGTTTTTTCAGAGGGGAAAAAGACGGGTGATGCGCACAAATAGCCACTAAAAGAACTTGTCTTTATTTTAAAGTCAGTGTTTTAAATGTATTTAGTCTTTAACCACTGGTTTAATAAACTTATACCTGATTAGATGAAAATACCTTTCTACTATAACTTATACCTACGCTTTTATTAACGATCAGCAGCAGCAGCGCATGTAACTAACTTCACTGTGATCGTCGAATTTCAAAGTATAGAATTGCAGAAGCTTCTCTTCAGATTTCAAACTATAGAATTCAACTTTCTTGTCCAAAAATCGACATAAATTTACAGTAAGTTATACTTTTGTGTTTTTCTATTGATTTTTATTTCGTTACTAGGAATTTGATGCTAGAAACTTAATTTTTTTTTTTTGAATTTCTTGATTGATAAGGTTAAGGACATCGCGTCCTATGATAATCCTATAAAAATTGAGCACATAATGTTAAGGACATAGTGCCCTGATTTTGCAAATTGAATTGAAAAAGTTAAGGGCACAATGTCCTTAACTTTTTTGTTGTTCTTCTGTATATTAAGGACATACTGTCATAGTTTTGCAAATTGTTTTGAAAAGGTTAAGGACACTTGGTCCTGAAGTTTGAGTTTCAAGTTGAAAAGTTCAGGACACTTGGTCCTGAACATTGACTTACATGTTCAATAGTTAAGGACACTTGGTCCTTAACTTAGAGTTACAAGTTAAAAAGTTAAGGACAGGCAGTCCTTAACTTCAAGTTTCAAGTTCAAAAGTTAAGGACATTTGGTCCTGAACTTAGAGTTACATGTTCAATAGTTATAGACAGACACTCCTTAACTTCAAGTTTCAAGTTCAATAGTTAAGGACACTTCGTCCTGAACTTTGACTTGCATGTTGAATAGTTAAGGACACTTGGTCCTTAACTTAGAATTCCAAGTTAAAAAGTTAAGGACAGGCAGTCCTTAACTTCAAGTTTCAAGTTCAAAAGTTAAGGACACTTGGTCCTTCACTTTGAATTCCAAGTTCAAAAGTTAAGGACACTTGTTCCTTTACTTACAGTTTGAAGTTCATAACTTAAGGACACTTGGTCCTGAACTTTAAGTTACAAGTTCATAAGTTAAGGACACTTGGTCCTAAAATTTGAATTCCAAGTTCAAAAGTTAAGGACACTTGGTCCTTAACTTGGTCTTGAACTTACAGTACCCGTTCTTAACTATACAAAGATTGCTCTATAAAATATGTCCTGAGTTTCCCATTCTCTTGACTTGCAGGATGGAAACAGTATGCATTATAGTTGCTCTTAATGGTAGATGGACTGAAGACTATAAGTATCTTGATCATCAGACAAAGCTTGTTCTAGTACCTGAGGCAATTCGGTTTGAAGATTTCATTAAATAGATATTTGAAGTTATTGAATTGGATAGAGACAAGTTTGAAGTAGTGATAAGGTTTGATATCAACCTTGGAACAAGCAAGGGAATGCTTGTATCTGAAGATTTAGATCTTCACACATGTATAGAGTTACTAAAAACTCATTCACTCTTCAAGGGTTATCGTTTCCTTGTTGATATTTCGGAAAGAGTTTTTGGATCAACAAGCACCTTTGAACATGTCAACAGAGAAACTCAACATGACAATCAAAATAAATGCCAACAGATAATGGAAATAGATATGTTTGAAGCTCAACCAATAACTGAAGAGGTGCTACAAACACATGTCAACAGAGAAACTCAACATGATAATCAAAACAAATGCCGACAGATAATGGAAATAGATATGGTTGAAGCTCAACCAATAATTGAAGAGGTGCTTCAAACATTTGATTCTATTCAAGTAGAAGGACAACGCATTATAGAGATTGACAACGAATAAGCTTTGGGTATTCAAGTCTTAGAGAGTGCACCAGTAATCAAAGAAGTTGCTGAAAAAATCTCTACTCAACTAACTAGACGAAGGTCAAATTTGAAACAAAAAGAATCCCCAAATGATATTAAGAGAAAATGCTTTGTTGGATGAAATAAAAGTGGGATCAATATTGGACAAAAAGAAGAGTATAATTAACTGTTTTTCAAATATAGCAATTAAAGGACATTTTGAATTCAAGGTTGTTAGATCAAGCTCAAGAAGATATTCGTTGAAATGCAATGATGATAGGTGTGGGTGGTGTGTGTGTGCTTTCAGAATTAAAGATTCAACACTGTTCAAGATAGTAAAGATTGAGAAAAATCATGACTGCTCTGTTAACACTATGAAAGCTAATCAAAGGCATGCAACTTCAAAGTTGATTAGTGGTTACATTATCGACAATCTTCGAGACCCAAGGTTTGAAGTTACACTAGCTTTTGTCATGGTAGAAATGCAAAAATTGCATGGACTAGACATTGGGTATCACAAGGCGTGGTGTGCTATTCAACTTGCTTCCGCTTTAATAAGAGGAACTCCTGAAGAGAATTATGAATTATTGTCTTCATACTTGTATATGATGAGAAGTAAAAACCCGGGAACATATACTAACATAAAGATAGACGACAACAATAGGTAAACAATCAAAAAAAGGTTTTCTAGTCCGTTTTATAAAATTTAGGACATGATTTCTTTAACCAGTTAATTTTTGAGCTTGTAACCTGAAGCTCAGGATTGGATGTCCTTAACTTTATAACTTGTAACTGTAAGTTAAGGACTGCTCGTCCTTAACTTTTGACCTTGTTAGTCTAACTTCAAGATGTCCTTAACTTTTTGCTTTGTAACCTGAAGTTCAGGACTACCTGTACTTAACTTCTGTTAACCTTGTTTTATATTGTATTTTCAGGTTTCTTTATATGTTTTATGCATATAGATCATCAATATCTGGTTGGAATCATTGTAGACCAGTGATTGCTATTGATGCAACGTTTTTGAAGTCAAAATTTCGTGGTGTTTTAATAATTTCAGTTTCAAAGGATGCAAATAACCAAATTTTCTCACTAGCCTTTGGAATAGCAGAATCTGAAAATAATAATTCCTATGAGTGGTAATTTAGTCAGCTTTGCAATGCAATTAGGAGCCGTGAGAATTTAATTTTTTTATCAGACAAGCATCAAGCTATTGCATATGGCATTGCAAAGGTATATCTTGAAAGCCATCATGGGATTTGTATCTATCAGTTGAAGCAGAACCTAAAGCGAAGGAAAGTGAAAAGTGAGGTCATAAAACTTTTTCAAAGTGCTGCAAGAGTATACAGGTGCAAAGAATTTGATCTATACATGTCAGATATATCAAAAGTAGATAAGAAGACTTATGACTACTTGATGGAAGAACCACCGGAAAGGTGGGCACGTTCTTGTAGACCACGATGAAGATATGACATGCTCACAACAAACATAGTTGAGTCAATGAATTTTGTCCTATTAGAAGCAAGGAGGTGCCTATATTAAGAATGATGGATTTCATTCAAGTGAAGATACAACGTTGGTTTTATGAAAGAAGAAATGAAGCCGAAGGAACTTTTTATGATGTTTCTTGTTGGCTATAGGAGGAATTGAAGAAAAAGAGAGATTTAACATTTACTTTGAATGTAAGTATTATGTTCTATGTTTAGGTTATGATTTTAATATAATTTAACATAATATACTAACTTATAATTTTTCAACATTGAAGGTCTTCCATGTTGATTCATGGCGTTCTAGAGTTGAAGAAGAAGGAATAACTTTCTTGGTGGACTTAAACAAAAGAACATGTGACTGTTTTCAGTTTCAATTTGATGAATTATCATGCATACATGCAATTGCATCTATCGAGAAGAGAAACATCAAGAAGTCTAACTTTTGCTCGCATGGGTACTTAAAGGAATCTTGGCTGAAAACATATGAAAGACAAATACATCCTGTAGGACATACTAATTCTTGGATTGTACCAGAGAGTGTTAAGTCACAAATTGTTAAACCTCTAGATTTCAAAGTCACCGAGTCATCAAAAATAACATGCAAATGTGGTCGTTGCTGAAGAATTGGTCATAATAGAACAGTTTGTATATATTCTTCGGCAGTCCATCCATTTTCAAGAAAGCATAGAGAATAGTAGATATATCCACTTATGTTTATCGACTCTTTTAAGTTTTTGCTATAAATTGGATTCATTTAGATTATTCTTATTTGAGTAGATGTCTGAAATTTCAAAATTTCTTTCTGCTTACGTTCTTTTTGATACTTTTGAGTTCAAAGTTCAAAATTTAAGGACAGACAGTCCTTAAGGTTGACTTACAGGTTCAAAAGTTAAGGAAAGGCAGTCCTTAACTTTGACTTACAAGTTCAAAAGTTAAGGACATGTAGTCCTTAACTTTGAGTTCAAAGTTCAAAAGTTAAGGACTGTCTGTCCTTAACTTTGACTTACAAGTTCAAAAGTTAAAGACAGACAGTCCTTAACTTTGAGTTTCAAGTTCAAAAGTTAAGGACTGTCTGTCTTTAACTTTGACTTACAAGTTCAAAAGTTAAAGACAGACAGTCCTTAACTTTGAGTTTCAAGTTCAAAAGTTAAGGACATGCAATCCTTAACTTTGACTTACAAGTTGAAAAGTTAAGGATGTTTGGTCCTTAACTTACAGTTCCAAGTACAAAAAATAAGGACATTTAGTTCTGAAGTTTGAGTTCCAAGTTCAAAAGTTAAGGATTCAATTTCAAAAGTTGAGGACACATGGTCCTGAACTTAGACTTTCAAGTTCAAAAGTTAAGGACACTTGGTCCCGAAGTTTGAGTTTCAAGTTCAAAAGTTAAGAACACTTGGTCCTGAAGTTGCAGTTTCAAGTTCAAAAGTTAAGGACACATGCTCCTGAACTTTGACTTATAAGTTCAAAAGTTTAGGACACTTGGTCCTTAAAGTTCAATTACACTTGGTCCTGAACTAATACTAACTAGCTCAATGGACAAATCAATACTTGACAGAAACAAAGAAATTAATAACATGATGCCTTCATATTACTTCTGAAATTGTAATTTTGCATAGCTGTGACAAAATATTATGCTATGCAAACAAAATAAAAGTTCCTTTTGAGGATTTTACAGGATACTTCAAAATTCATATGGATTCTTTACAACAATTTTATACAAAAAATCAACCACAACTAACTTTCTTTACAACTAAACCACAGCTCCTTTGGACATAAAGTTTCATTTTCACTATCATAGTCGCCGCCAATATTTTCTGGTGGTGTATCATAACCAGAATTTCTTTTCCACTCTCCATGTGCCCAAAGATTTGCTGCAAGTTCTTTTCTAAAGTCTTTTATGTCTTTAGCTTGGAATTTCTGCACATCCTTTCCCATCATCAATAACTCCACATACTTGATTAGGAATGCACCACAATCAATCCTAAGAAAAATGTAAGATATGGATTCAATTAAACAATAAATCTAAAGTACATATAAATTATATAACAAATAACAACACGTACAATCCAGTTTGGTGTGGTGATCTTTGTCACTGAATATCAAATTTGTTGAATGCATTTCCAAAAGACTTGTGATGTTTGTCAAACTGTGAGAACTTTAGCAAGTGGGGGATCATGTGTGCATACATTTCAATGTGATTCATTCCTGCCTCATATGGCTCACTATATATGGAATCATACACATTAATCTTTTTTCTCATTCAAGTCCAATACCCCCAAAAGAAAATGTGTCACAGCATTATCATCTTCTGAAGGAAGCCGACGTGGAAAAAAGATTTTGTCAACCTCTGTCCAAGCAATTCCATATCTACGACTGTCACCCCACACATATGTTGTCAGAAACAATTGATTATCACCACACCAAAATTCATCTACAGCATCTTCATTGAAATCTTTATACACAAGCACCATATAGTTATCAAAAAGTATATTTGTAGTTGTGTAACGAAAAGGATAGTCGCGAGGGTGGTAGCATTCCTTCTTTCAGATAATATAGGACAATGTCAATATGCTTCATAAAAAGGAAAAAAATAAAACAAATCCATCAGTCATAAAATAATTAAAAAATGATAAACTAAGAATAAAGAAAATAAATGCCTTGCGAATTATCAAACCTTATCATCAGTACAAAACTACTATCTGAAAGCTCAAGGAAGAACATTTTGCTACTGATTTTTTGATGATACAATTTGTATGGATTCTTTCTCACACCATTATCATCAACATATATATCAGTTTGTCCCCTGAAAATTTTGAAAATATCAAAGTTAGAAGTTAGTCCTGAACTTAGACTTTCAAGTTGAAAAGTTAAGGACACTTGGTCCTGAAGTTTGAGTTTCAAGTTGAAAAGTTAAGGACACTTGGTCCTGAAGTTTGAGTTTCAAGTTCAAAAGTTAGGGACACATGGTCCTCAACTTTGACTTACAAGTTCAGGACACTTTGTCCTTAACTTAGACTACCAAGTATAAAAGTTAAGGACAAACACTCCTTAACTTATAGTTCCAACTTCAAAAGTTAAGGACAATTAGTCCTGAACTTCAAGTTTCAAGTTCACACATGGTCCTGGACTTAGACTTTCAACTTCAAAAGTTGAGGACACTTGGTCCTAAACTTTGACTTACAAGTTCAAAAGTTACGGACACATGGTCATGAACTTTGGCTTACAAGTTCAAAAGTTCAGGACACTTGGTCCTGAACTTTGAATTCCAAGTTGAAAAGTTAAGGACACTTGGTCCTTAACTTTGATTTCCAAATTCAAAAGTTAAGGAAATTTGGTCCTAAACTTAGACTTACAATCACAAAAGTTAACGACACTTAACTTTAGGAATTTCAATATCAATACACATAGTCCTAAATTTAAAATTACAAGTTATGGACACGAATTTAAGCAATTAACAAATAATGAAATACATTAAGGGACTTACTATATTTTGCGACCTTTCCTTTTCTCCTTTCCCAACCACCCAATGAAGTTCTTCAATAATTTTGCATCATCTTTGGCATAATGAAAAATACATCTACAAGTATATGTTGATTTTATCCAGCCCGAACTCTTGGGAGTATTTTCATTGTGCGTCATCGATGTTCCTATTTTTCTTTCCTGATCAAAAGGAGATTTCAATTGCCTACTAAGCTTCTTATTCCTTTTACCTCGACCAAGCTCTTCTTTAACATTTCTTTCAACCTCCATAGACAAACCCCCATCAATGCTCATTTGTGTAATTGGAGGAGTAGGAGTAAGAATAGAAAATTACGGACCATCATAACCAATACTATCTCTCTTTCTTTTCCTAGTATATTGGTTAAGAGCTTCATCTATGTTTTACTCTGCAGACAGCACTATATATATATTAGTTTGCTGCAAGTCGTCAAATGAAGAGACAAAAACTAAGAACATTATTTTTGAAATGTACTGGCATTTTTAATTATGAATATAATATTTAGGACACAATCAATACATGTCTTGTTCACACTACCTTCTTGTGTTATTTCAACAGACAATTGAGTTGACATATTGGTTGCATTTTCTTTATCTTCCAGCTGCACATTTTCTTTATCTTGCAACTGTCCTCCATGTTCTTCAGTTGTAAGTTCACAAGATTCTACAAAATATTTACAAGAGATAACATAATTAGTACTTGTTACTAATCTTTGATTAAAACAAACATGTATAAAATTTAAAAAATATATTGTCTAACCGTTTGCAATTGTCAAGATCATCCCAGTTAAATCATTATCTTCACTAGTATTTTTTGGCTTCCAATATTGTCGGTAAGAGAGCGAGGTGTAGAGAGATCACATGTTCCATCTATGCATTTGGAAACAATCTCACTTATGCTTGTTCCTTCGGTATTTTCTAGGTCTTGAGATTATACTCCATTTTTCTCTTGATACTCCACTCCAGCTTCTTCTTTTGCAGCTTCAAAAGATTCTGTAACAATTATAATTAATACCCATTCTAATAGTTCACTAAAACTAACATTCAACATATCATGAAAATTTCATCTAACCTTGATTGGCATAATTTTGAACTCCAAATTTCTCTTTATATGAGAGAGGTATAGGCATATCATATGTTACTTCTAAACATTTGCATACAATTTCACTGACACTTGTTCCCAATGGACTTTCTAAATCCTAAGATTGCACTCCACATTAACAAATTTTTTCTGTTATTCATGTCTCTTTTGGATTTTCCTGATCTTGACATTCTACTACATTTTGAACTTCCACTCCATCAATAGATTATACAAATATTTTTAATCACAAAAAAAGTTTATATGTATTACGCTATTGAATATAAATTTCAATGAAAAATTCAAAATCTATATCTAACCTCTCCCAATTTCAATGTCGATATCAGTTTCATCATCTAGATGTGCATCTCTATAATCGCTTTCATACTGAACTTCTGCATGCACATCTATATCATCACATTCATCAGTACCTGCATCTTTGTTAATTGTAACAGTAGGTTCTGTACCATGACAATGATCATCAACTCCATCTTTAGTAATTGGAACACTAGATTCTCTCTCTATGTTCCTTTCATCAGGTTTCACATAAATCTTCAACAAAGTATCAAACTTTGATCCTAGACTTTTCTTTAAATCCTGTGAAAGAAACTAAGTTAGAAAGTTAAGGACAGGTAGTCCTAAACTTCAAGTTACAAGCAAAGAAGTTAAGGACAGGCAATCCTTAACTTAGAGTAACAAGTTTAAAAGTTAAGGACATGCAGTCCTTAACTTTGAATTCCAAGTTAAAAAGTTAAGGACACTTGGTCCTGAACTTCAAGTTTCAAATTGAAAAGTTAAGGACACTTGGCCCTGTACTTCAAGTTTCAAGTTCAAAAGTTCAGGACAGATGGTCCTGAACTTACACTTACAAGTTCAAACGTTAAGGACACTTGGTCCTAAACTTCAAGTTTCAAGTTCAAAAATTAAGGGCAGGCAATCCTTAACTTATAGTTACAAGATCAAAAGTTAAGGACAATAGGTCATTAACTTCAAGTTTCAAGTTCAAAAGTTAAGGACAGGCAGTCCTTAACTTTGAATTCCAAGTTCAAAAGTTAAGGACAATGGTCCTGAACTTCAAGTTTCAAGTTCAAAAATTCAAGATAGATGGTCCTGAACTTAGACTTACAAGTAAAAAAGTTAAGGACATGCAGTCCTTAACTTTGAGTTACAAGTTCAAAAGTTAAGGGCACAAGGTCCTAAACTTAGACTAACTGAAATTAGTGATATTACCTTGATATCATTTTGAATCTTTTTTCTAATACAAATATTTTCTGTTTTATTATAGTAACTTCAGCATGCAGATCCTTTTTAAAACTCTCTGATAATCTTTGAATCAAAAACTATAAAAACAAAAAAGTCTCTTAAGCAAAAAATAATCAAATAAAAAACTAATGCTATTCAAGGGCAGAAAACCTACTTTAACAATTTCCTTAAGCATGGCTTCATCAAATTGTATGGAAGAAGGCATTGAACTTTGATCTTGAGAAATTGTCTCATGCACACTAATAGGCTCTGTATCTTCTTCAATAGGAATAAAATGGTGTCACCTCGATCAAATTATACAACTATTATATAACAAAAAATATAAGTTTCAGAATTAAACAAATAAACAAAAAATAGCTAGTAATTAGATTAACTTACATTTTCATTATGGAAGTATTTTTTACACAGAGAATCATACTGTGGAGATTTCATTTCCGAATAATATAACATCCGAGGAAAACCCATTCTCGGAAGTTCACAAATTGTTTTTCCTGGAAAATAGGCAATACTTCCATAATCCAAACACAAAAAGCAAAAGGAAAGCCAAGTATAGTATAGCTATCCTTGTCTTTCTCTTTCTCATTCCCATTCTCATTGGGCTTCAAACAACTCTTCAATGATTTTAATAACGTTTCATAAGAAAGAGAGCCCCGGTTGAAAGAAGAGCAGAGTTCATCATCGTCTACAATTTTCATTATCTGCTCTGAAACAGTCCTATTCTTCCGCTTCCCCATCAAAACAGATTCAACAAGATAAATTGCTGCCAACTTTACAGCATCATCATCGCTACCTACAAATGATGCAGTTGTACCATTTGGGTGATTAGTAATAAAATTAAACAAATCACCAACTCAACTCTATCCTTTCCGGGGAAATACACTTTCGAAAACCTGTTCTCTTTTTCATGCAAACCTTTGATGTCTAGTGAAGAATAACACTTCAAACCAGTAATTATATGAAATGCTTCACGTCTAAACTTAGTTTCATGGTCAAAAACCTTGAATGTCATCGAATCGGGGTCATTATTTACAATTTCTGAAAGCAATACATGTTGATACCCAATTTTTACCTATATATTTTCAATATGCAAAATACTTTCAAAATAACATATATAAGCGTGCCCAAGCATTTTATTTTTTTCCATAATTTTTAAGGTTTTTAAATTTATTTATTTCCCTTTTCATCCATAAAATCCCCAATAATTATTTTTAAAATTATTATTTTTGTTAATTAATCTATTGGATTTTCATATTTATGCCAAAATATGGCTAAGGTAATTTTTACATATTTTTACAATTTTATTAGTATTTTTTAAAGCTAAATTGCATATAATTGCAATATTAGCCCTTTCAAGGTTTAATTAGGTTTTATATTTATAAAGTGGGGTCCTGTATTTTTAAATTGTTAATTATATGTTATAAATCATTTTAGCTTTTTAAATTAATCTTCAGAAGCCATTTACTTTTGTATAATTTAAAAGGGGAAAAATTGGCGATTTAAATAACAGCCCCTTTGTATTTCAATTTCAGCATAAATTGAACCCCAATTCCCCAGCCCAATTTTAATTTAAACCCGACCCTTACCCAATTAAACCCTACCCAAATCTGAATCCCCACCTACCCCTTTTAATCTAGGCAGTTGATCACCACCGTTTCACCTACCTAAAATAAACCCAAACGACCCCCTTACCCTAAATAATTTCCACCAACCCGCCACCCTTGAATCCCCTTCCTCTCCAATTCTCTCTGCAACCTCACCTAAACCCTAGCCGCCACCACCCAAATCCACCCTAATCCCTTTCAATCCCTACCCAATCCATGGACTCACATGGCTGTTTGAGATGTGTACTCGTCTCTTATGTCCCCTTGTGACCTGTTTTCGTGATTCATGGAAAGATCTCAAAGAGATCTAATCCAGATCCTGATCGACTTCTGTCAGTGGTCTTTTTACGGCTATACATGGCCGATCAAGTCAGATCCATGGCTTTTTCGGCTATATCGGTAACTTTTCAAAGTTTTTCTCAGTTTTCTGGGTTCTCTGAAATCCTAACTTTTAAGATCTTTTGATTTTCTTTCAGATCTGTCTTAGATCTATGCATGTTATGAACTTCTTGGTTTTTTCTCAAAGCTTCTTCGATTTTCTTTCAAAGTGACTCTTCATTTTCAAATTAGGGTTTCTCAATCTCTTTTTAAAAAATCTCTCCTTCGATTTTCAGTGTTGTTTTATGATTTCACTGTGTTTAAACAATTTGTTCATGATGTTCTTCTACCTGGTTCATCGTGTTAAAACCCTAGGTATTTTTGGTTTTGAAGTTGTCTTTGTTTGTTTGTATGAATAATTGTTTCGATTAAGTTCTTTATGTTTGGATCCTCTTCTTTGTTGATTGATTCAGAGTTCTTACCATTTTTTTTAACTCGACTATTGTTAAAACCCTAATTTCTTAAAAGGTTTTCTTCACTTATTACTGTGAGTTCTTTACTTGTTTCTGATTTTCTTTACCTGTTAGATTGGTTTCTTCACTTTGGTTCTACGTGTGAGCCATGACTACTTGACCTTGCTGGTTACCATACTTTGAATAGTCCTTAGTAAGGGTGTCTAATGGGCTGGGTCGGCCCGGTTTTGGACCGGCCCGGACCGATAGAAGGGGGTTGGGTTGGGCTGGGTTAAGGGTGTAGGGGGTTTGGTCCGTTCACATTTTGACCTCCGATTAACCGGACCGGACCGGCCCAAACCTGTTTAAAGGTAACAAATATTTTTTTTAAATGTGGGCTCAGATTCTAACCATTGGCAACGGTCCATTTCACATTATGGTCGTTGCCAAATGGCTTAATTGCATTTTTAGCCGATTTTTGTTTTTTTTTTAAAACCCCCCCCCCTTTGAAAAACTATAAATACCCCCCCCCCCTTCCTCATTTATTCATTCATCTCTCAATTCTCAATCTAAATTCTCAAATCTTAATTCAAGTTAAATCATGCCTCGTATATCTGGAGTGCGCTCATATGTTTGGGAGCACTTTGAGGTGGTAGAAGAAAATGGAAGTTCAGAAAGTAAAGTGCAAGAACTGTGGTCAAGTCTTAAATCTTCGTTCAAAGTCTGACACAGGCAGTTTAAGGAGGCATATAAAGTATTGTCTTGAGCGTCCTCCGGAAATTTGTATTTAAGTTGATTTGAGACAATTTGTGTTATTTTAAAATTATTAGACGTATTTATGCTTAATGTTTTAGTTTGTTAGATTAATTTGAAGTATTATCAAATTATTATGCATGAAAATTTAGTTTTACTATTTTTTTGTTAATTTACTTGTTAAATGCAAACTTCAATTTTGTAATTTTGAAATAAATGTAGCACTTGCAATTTATAAGTGCAATTTTTTCCCATCTTCATTGTATTCTTTATATTTTTTACTTTATATTAATATAATTTACAATAGTTATACAAAAATAAAAATACAAAAAAAATTTAAAAAAACACTAAACCCGGCCCGACCTGGCCCCCTCAACCCGTAACCCTTACGGTTCAATTTTTACCCGGATGAACCCAAACCCGTTAAAACCGGTATGCCCCAACCCGTAACCGGCCCGGACCATAACCCGTACGGTACAAAAATTCCCTACCCAGCCCGGCCCGGCCAACCCGTTAAACACCCATAGTCCTTAGCCTATTCATGTCACTCTTGTATGTTTATGTTCATCTAGTTTGCTCCCTTTTGTCAATATAATTAACCCAGCATGTCTAATACGCCTGTTCATTCCTTTCTATTTATATGATGAAGTGCAGAATCATGACCACTTCTTGATTAATCTTTATTTCCTTAAGTGACGGTTTAATTGCGAGGTTTTCTTATAAACCCTAATTTTACTCGTTTGTTTAAATGATTGATTCCTTACTTTATTTGTTGTGACATTTCACCCTGTTGAATCCTTTCCCCAATTAAGTATATTTTGTACCTAGGCTCAATTGTATACTCTATATTTTACTATCCTCTATATGGTCAGAAATCAATCTTCCTCAAATTGATTTTCTTTCCTTAATTATCTCTGTTAGTATCCGTTAATCAGTAATTCCTTAATTAAAGGAAAGTACTTATATTAATTGATTCTGATTGTGATTATTTCCATGTTTGTATTAAAACTTTACTTGTTACCTTATTTTTCTACTTGTTTTCAAAGCTATAAATGCCCTACCCTTTCTTCTCTTAAACACGAACAACTGAGTTAAAAAAAACACACTCACACACTCAAAACTCTCTCTTCCTCTATTATTACTTGTGCTACTGCTTTGTCTAGCCGGCTGAAAGCCAAGGCTAGACTGTGGAATCCTACTTGCTTTACCTTTCTGCACCTTGCTTTCTCTTCTGGTATGTCTTAGTTAATTTTAAAGCTTCAACAACAATAACATATTTCTTTAATTGTTTTAGTTTTTCTCATTCTTGTCTACTTCTGCTTTTGGTTTTGCAGTCAAGTTACATCACCAGTATGCTACAATGTCTCCCCTTACCCTTTAGATTAATGCACTCCCCTATTTGTGTTTCAAGGCATACTTTGTAAGTCACTTATTGTGTACTTGCCATCCCAAATCCATATCCCTTCAATGTGCTTATATTCTTGCTGACTAGCCTATGATCATGCCAGTATCAGCTATTGTTGTGCATGTCCAACTAGTCCTAAGACCCTTGGTAGGGTCATGTGTTTACAATCAAATATCTGTGTGTCCCAAACTCCTTGACCCCTTGTATGACTATTGATTCTGTGTGTGATTCCATTTTGGGAGTTTTGAGTTTTACTACTACAACTGATTTCAATCACCTCTATTACTGATTGCTTTCAAAAAAGTACTATCAGTCCAGCTTTTTAAAATAAATCTCTTTCAACATGTGTTCTGCACTTCCACTATACTCTTAGATTCTAGGTTCTGCCCCTCTTGTGTGAGCCTTGCTTTGGGACCCTTGAGCTCCCTCTGAACCTGGACACATAAGGGTTGGCTCTTCCACATTGCACTCACTCTCTCTTGGTTATACAATCTAGGTGTGAGCACTGCCCGAGATCCCCTGAGGTCCTTAGGGAACTTTGACACACCCAGATATGAGAAAGGCTTTGGAATAATACTGGCATTAAAGTGGTTCATTACATAACTCAGAGAGGAAGTCAAGATCAGGCTTTCCTATGGTTGTAACTTCTTATTATTGCATTTTTCCTTATGTAATTCATCATTTGGTCTGTAATAATTTGTAAACAAGTATGGGGTTGGCTAGTGAAAAAGGGATGGGAAATATGCATGTTTTAGCTATCAAAAGGGGTATAAAGCATGTTATTAGGTTTACATTCCTACTTGCGTAATAGAATTCATGATTAGGACTCATTTCATGCATTAGAGATCATGCTCCTTAGGATTTACACTTATTGTTTTCAGCATGTCCATTTCACTGTCATATCACTTAGAAATTCCTGCGCTAAATGTGTTAATAACCATTGTTTCTGCGATCATGTTCCTACTGTCATGCACACTTAGAGATCCTGTTTTAGGCTAAACAACACTAACAAACATATCATCTCTACATATTCTGGTAATCATGTTTTAAACGTTGAAATATTTGTGCATATAGAAATCCTGCTTAGGATTCTGCATATACATCATTTTGCATTTTTGTACATTAGATATCATGTCTTTAGGATTTCATTTATATTCGCTTAAGCACACTTAGGCTAACTATGAATGTACAATGGGAGGAAAACAATTTTACTTAGTCTTTACAATCAACTGGCAATAATTCTATATGCTGAACACCTAGAACAACATGTTTTAGGTAATAATAATCTCCAAACCGTCTTATCAATTCTGAATAACTACTGAGTACTACTTACGCTTAGGCAAGCCTTAGGTAATAACCTGAATAAAAAAACTAGAATTGCCTTCGTTAATTATCAACTGCTACAACTAGCAGGCAGGCCTGATTCGGACTTCTTTTCTGAGTTATATAATGAATCTGGTTCTGTCTCAAACACCCTACTTTAGGATTTTAAAATTCAGACCTTAACTGTGTTTAAGTCATGCTATTTATATGCATTATTTGCGGAGGTGTACATGAGCCTTCTAATTGCTTATATGTTTCCCCTCTAAATGCAGTCCTACTTGTTTTTGTATGTCGCCTTAGAATTTTACCTTTAAACCTAAGAGCCAGCCTAGAACCTCCTTCTTATAGGAATAGATGTCCTAAATTCATCCGGGACTGATAGGAAAGGGACGGGTAACAGCATGCAATAGAGGTCGAGACCAATCCTCGCTTTAATACCTCCACGGGGTGGGAAGGGTTGATATGGATATGATGACCGGTACGCTAATACCACGTGTATCCCCTCTTTTGAGAAGTGTCATACCGGGTATTGCATTGATGTGATCCATATTGCAAACAAACCTAGGACGTTTTTTTTACATTCACAAGCATGTTTAGATTATAAATCTTTTCAAAACCTTTCAATAATTATTTTCAAACACTTGTGTGTTTAACTAAAATCCCCTCTTATTTGAGCCCTACTTGTCTACGTGCGAATTGTATAAAATCACAAGAAACCATCTGGCCGGGAACCACACTGGTGGATCCTGAAGGGTGCCTAATACCTTTCCCTTAGGATAATTTCAAACCCTTACCCTATTTCTAGTTATCAAACATAGTTGTAGTTGAACCATATAGGTGCTCTAACGTACCTTAAAATCGTTAGGTGGCGACTCTTCAAATATCCAATTCCCAAAAAGGAAATGAGTCATTACACCCCATGAATGTTGAAACCCGGACTCCTCTCCGATGGAAGGGGAAAAATGGGGCACGACAGCATGGCGACTCTACTGGGGATATTTAGGCTTTTACCATTTCAGATTGTTCTTGTGAATTTGTACCCCTCCCTTATGTGCAACTATTTGTTTAATTCTTTTAAGCATTTAATTTCTTTTTCAAAAGCTAAACTGACATATCTTCCTTGTTTCCTTCCTTTATTATTGCTTTAATTTATAAAAATGTTGTATTTATCGCTTTCTTAACGTGCAAATATATGTCAACATGCTTTTAATTATTGCATAATCATGCTCAACATCATACTCCACTTGTGTCAAACAAATATTATAACAACGGTTTTAATGAGTGGTTGCGCTCTTCCTATATTATTACCCCCTAAATTCGGAAAGGCATATTTGTGGTAAAACTAGTCGATCAGCGGTGCAGTCGACAGTTCCGTGCTTTCCCCCTTGAGTTGTCCGCTCAAGGGTACCAGTCCAAAACCCCATAAAAACCTTACTCTGTTTAAATTGTGCATGCATCATGGTCAAACCTAGCCGGATTAGTTATGTTGTCCACATAATGATCCTTTAAGATAGCCTTGTCCAAAGTCCACTGGGTTTCCCTAAACCCAAACGGATATCACCACGTTTTGTGCATTTATTTGGAGAACTAAATGCTTCATGCTAATTGTTGATATTAAATAGTCGAGTTTGGTGGGGGTAAGGGCTTAACCTTATTTGTCTTGCAGAAATATGAGGTACGAAGTCCCCAGAATCGACATGGTCACCAACATCCACCCAAGATTGCTAAGTTGGTGGAGAGATTTGCACTCTAGTGACCAAATTCTCGTCAGAAAATACCTGGGAAATCTACCATCCCTCCTGGAGATCCAACCTAACAACATGATCATAGAAGCTGCCACACTGTTTTGGGATTGTGAAAGGGTCGTGTTCTGCTTTGGGGACATTGAAATGACACCTTTGCTAGAGGAGATAGGAGGACTGGCCGGTCTAGTGTGGGAAACTCTGGGTTTGCTGATGCCTGAGAACCGTAAAGGTAGAGGTTTCCTCAAAATGATGGGTTTGAAGAAGAATACAGAATTGACATGCCTAAACAAATCATACATCCCTTTTGACTACCTGTATGAAAGGTATGGTCACAACAAATCCTACTGTACCTACCCTGATGAGTTTGCCATCACGTCCCTGGACACATCTATCGTAGGGTTTTCATCTTTATGTTTTGTTTCCTGGGTTTGATCATGTTTTCAATGAAGAAAGGGAGAATCCATACCAGGCTGACTATGGTAACTAATACCCTAATGAAAGGGATTGGTGGGCAGACATTCAGCATTGTGCCCATGATTATTGCAGACATATACCGAGCCTTAGAGAAGTGTCAACGAGGAGCAAAACACTTCGAAGGCTGCAATTTACTGCTTCAACTCTGGCTCATGGAACATCTCCAAAAGGGCGAATGCCAACAATAGATTCAGCGAAGGTACTGGGATGACCACATCGCTTTCCACCATCAAAAGCGAATGAATTACATCCCCGACATGTTCGCTCAGCCTGAGAAGGCCAAAGGATGGGTTGAACTATTTAATAATCTGACTGAAGAACAAATTCAATTGATGTTCGAGTGGTTTTCGACCGAGGTATTCATCGCCCGATCCAGAGACGCACCTTTCCTGATACTAATTGGTCTAAGAGGAACCTACCCTTACGTCCCTTTCCGAGTTATGAGGAAAGCTGGTAGGAAGCAAGTTATATCTAGGGTCGACAAGATGAGTCATTTCCGAGCTGACTTCCAAAATGATGATAGTCCCTACAGGTTCCAAGCTCAGCATATGTGGCACTACAAGATCATAATACGGAGAGATACCATCGAGCCAGAGAGGTATCATACTGGTTGCACTCCTTTCTACTCAGGTTGGTTGGAAGACAATCATGATGGTCTGGTCCAGCCAAGGTTTGTTCGAGGTCACAGGATTATAGATGAAAAGGCCGAGGCGCAGGTCAAGTACAACCAGCTGCGCAAAAGGATCTGTGAGTACGAAAGCGAACACCGTGAGATACAAGAGTCCAACCAGAAGCTGATTGAGAAATGGAAGGACATGGCTGTCAGTGCCAACAAGCGGATAGGATACTTGGAGTGAGGCATAGTAGAATTGGAGAGAAAATTTCTCATAAGGGTTGAAGATTGTCAAAATGCTGAAGGGACCGAAGGCGGACACCTAGCGAGAACGTACCTGTTGCTGGGACTTCGCGAGTTGGGGAAGCTTTTCGACGGAGCCAAGGATGCCGAATATGGGGAAGGTCCTTTGGGACCAAGTAGATAGGAGTTTATCTTTTCGCTTTATAAATGTAATAAGGCCAATGACCATTAGTTACTTTTATTTCTTGCTTATTTAAAGTCGATTTGGGATTCATCTATTTTTATCAATAAAATGAGGTATTTAGTATTCTAAGTTCTCCAAATCAATTTGTCCCTAGGCCTACCTCGGGCGCAAAGATGTTCCCAAATTAGGACACATTTTACATACCGCACTACATGTTTAAATACTGCAATACTTTTTATAATCCTCACTAACTTGATTACCTTTTTATTTTTGTTTTTGTTTTCTTTCTTTATTCCCCTCACTAAAGGTTAGTTCGTGCACTCTGGCATCATCATCTTATTCCACGAGATCCAAGGGCCCTCCACCCACTCCTCCTCTTAGTCCTGTCAAGAACAAGAACAAAGGCAAGATGGATGATTTGAACAATGTCAGGAAGGAGAACCCAACTGAACGGGTTGAGGCCATTGATGGCCATGGTATTCGGGTTCCCAATGAGAATGTATCCCAACTTGAACAGAAACTACTAAAATTCCAAGAAGAGCTCGATCTGGTTAGGAATCTGGCAAGCTTGTCATTTTCCCTCAGCATCCCAAATATCAACTTCCCCAACACTCAAAACCCTACACCTCCTCAAAATATCCCAAAGCAACAGAATCATCCCGCTCCTCACTATCACACTGTTCCACCAAAGAACCAATGTAATACCTGTCATACCTCTAACAACACTCCACTACTCATCCCAGAACCCTAAAACCCCACAAACGACCACTTTTACACCCATGCACCAGGCTACCATAACACCTCTATCTACGTGGAGACCATGCTACACTCCACCTCACCTTTTTCAAGCACACCTGAGTCTGATGAAAAGGATCTGCTTATCAGGAACCTGGCTAAAGTAGAAATTGACTAGCCGGATTCAGGGCGTTGAGGGAAGCAAAGGAATCTCTAAGCCCATAAAGCTCAAAAAGAATGGCACTACTTTCGGTCTGGGATATGATTACACCTGGGAGGAATTCAATAACTAGTCGCCACCATGGCGCGGTCCTTATTATCCACTAGAGCAGCCTATACCGCATCTGAAGCAGACTTTCCAACAGGATGACGTTATTTATGGGTCAGATAAAGAAGAAGCGTTTGCAGCAGTGAAGAACTTGTTCCTAGAAGACAGTGATATGGACTGTTGTGTTATTCTCGAGAGGGAGGAATGCCCTTCCTTACAGACTGTGAGTAGAGGGGCACGCCTCAATAATTAGACCATCAGGACAACCAATGGCCGACAAGCTTCGGGGTACCAAGGCTAAAACAAGCATCATTCATTGTTTTTATTTAATGACTTTCTTTTCGCATTTTCAATTCTCGCAATAAGATTTTCGATGTTCAAAGCAGTTGCTCAAATTATCAAAAGCATTTCTGATTTTCTTATGAATTAATATTTATTGTTATCATTTTATTTCCCTACTTTACCAATACAGCATTACTATTACTTATCTTGATGAACCAACGACTATGACATGCAATGAGACAATGCAACAGACGAACATTGATTTAGAGGAAGATGACATACCTGACGAGATTGTCAAAGAAGTTGAGAAATTTGAGAATAGACCTAAGTCCAACCTGGATGAAACCGAAATTGTAAACCTAGGAGATGCAGAAAACGTTAAGGAAACACGAATCAGCGTTCACCTATCACTATCAGAAAAGAAGTAATACACGGAATTTCAAAAGGAATATGAGGACATATTCGCCTAGTCGTATGATGACATGACTGGTCTGAGTACGTCTATTGTGGCTCACAAATTACCAACCGATCAAATGTGTCCATCGGTAAAGCAAAAGGTCAAAAAGTTCAAACCTGATATGAGTCTGAAAATCAAGGAAGAAGTCACCAAGTAGGTCAAAGCTAAGGTTCTTAGGGTAGTAGAATACCCGACATGGTTAGCCAACATTGTGCCAGTGCCAAAGAAGGATGGGAAGGTCAGAGTCTATGTTGACTACAGGGATCTCAACCGTGCCAGTCCGAAAGACGACTTCCCTTTGCCGAATATACACATCATGATTGACAATTGCACCAAGCATGAGCTTCAGTCATTTGTAGATTGTTTCGCTGGTTATCATCAGATCTGGATGGATGAAGAAGATGCAAAGAAAATGGCTTTCATTACGCCGTGGGGAATGTACTGTTACAAGATGATGTCGTTTGGCCTGAAGAATGCAGGGGCCACCTATATGAGGGCCATGACTACTATTTTCCATAATATGATACACAAGGAGATAGAGGGATATGTAGATGATGTTATCATCAAATCCAAGAAGGCCACTGATCACATGGAAGACCTGAGGAAGTTCTTCAATAGACTATGGAGGTACAACCTGAAACTAAACCCCGCGAAGTGCGCATTTAGGGTTCCTGCTAGGAAATTGCTTGGGTTTATTGTGAGTCGCCAAGGAATAGAACTGGATCCATCAAAAGTCAAACTAATTCAAGAATTACCACCACCAAAGAACAAGAGGGATGTGATGAGTTTCTTGGTAAGACTCAACTACATCAGCTGATTCATAACATAGTATACAGTTATTTGCGAGCCAATCTTTAAGATGATAAAGAAGGACGTTGTTACCAAATGGACCGATGACTGCCAAAAGGCCTTCGAGAGAATCAAAGAGTACCTATCAACACCGCCAGTCTTAGTCCCGCCCGAGCCAGGTAGACCCTTACTACTCTACCTCGCAGTGTTAGATGGAGCTTTCGGTTGTGTTTTGGGACAGCATGATGAAACGAGAAGGAAGGAACAAGCCATTTATTATCTCAGTAAGAAGTTCACCCCGTACGAGGCCCAATATTCTCTATTGGAGCGCACATGTTATGTTTTGACTTGGGTAGCTCAGAAGCTGAGACATTACTTCTGTGCCTATACTACATATCTCATATCAAGGATGGATCATTTGAAGTACATCTTTCAGAAGCCCATGTCCACCAGCAAGCTAGCCAAATGGCGAATCCTATTGAGTGAGTTCGACATTGTTTATGTAACTCAGAAAGCGGTCAAGGTACAGGCACTAGCAGACCACCTCGCTTAGAATCCTGTGGATGGAGAATACGAACCCCTAAAAACATATTTTCCTGATGAAGAGGTATCATTCATAGGAGAAGACATCGCAGAATCCTATGACAGTTGGAGAATGTTCTTCGATGGAGCAGCAAACTTCAAAAGAGTTGGCATAAGAGCAGTCCTAGTGTTAGAAATCGGTCAGCATTATCCGGTGTCTACCAAACTCAGGTTCTCGTGCACCAATAATATGGCTGAGTATGAAGCCTGCATCTTAAAACTCAAAATGGTCATTGACATGAACGTTCAAGAGTTGCTAGTGATTGGAGATTCAGACCTACTTATACATCAGGTGCGAGAAGAATGGGCAACCAAGAACTCCAAAATACTCTCATATCTGCATCATGTACAGGAATTGAGAAAGAGGTTCACAAAGACGGAATTTCAGCATGTTCCCAGGGTCCAGAATGAGTTTGTCGATGCATTGGTTACCTTGTCATCTATGATACAGCATCCAGACAAGAATTTCATTGATCCCATTCCAATAAAGATTAGTGATCAGCCATCTTACTGTGCCCATGTTGAAGAAGAAGCAGACGGAAAGCTTTGGTTTCATGATATCAAGGAATATTTAGCAAAAGGAGAGTACCTGGAGCTTGCAAATCCTACTCAGAAATGCACACTTCGGAGATTGTCCAACAACTTCTTTCACACCGGAGGGATCCTGTATAGAAGGACTCCTGATTTGGGACTATTAAGATGTGTTGACACAAAGGAAACATCCAAGCTACTAGAGGAAATTCATGATGGGGCCTGCGGTCCACATATGATCGGTTTTGTCTTAGCAAAGAAAATACTAAAGGCTGGTTACTTTTGGATGACTGTGGAAACAGACTGCATCCAATATGTCCAGAAATGCCATCACTATCAGATTCATGCAGACATGATAAAGGTACCTCCAAACGAGCCCAACGCAACAAGCTCCCTATGGCCGTTCACCGCTTGGGGAATTGACGTTATTGGACTAGTCGAGCCTGCTGCTTCCAACGGACACAAGTTTATCCTAGTAGCCATTGACTATTTCACCAAGTGGGTCGAAGCAGCATCTTACTGAGTAGTAACTAAGAAAGTCATGGCAGACTTTGTCCTCGACCGCATTGTTTGTCGATTCGGGATTCTAGAGTCAATCATTACCGATAATGGCTCCAACCTCAACAGCGACTTGATGAAAGCTATGTGTGAAACTTTTAGGATCAAATACAAGAATTCCATAGCCTACAGGCCTCAGATGAATGGAGTCGTAGAAGCCGCCAACAAGAATATCAAGAAGATATTGAGGAAAATAATAGAAAAGCATAAACAGTGGCACGAGAAGTTATCATTTGCTCTATTGGGGTATCGCACCACAGTTCGCACATCAACCGGGGCAAGCCCTTATATGCTGGTCTATAGTACAGAGGCTATCATTCCCGCTGAAGTAGAAATTCCTTCCCTAAGGATCATGCAAAAAGTTGAGCTCGACGACGCAGAGTGGGTAAAAAAGTCGTTATGAGCAACTAGCCCTTATAGACGAAAAGAGAATGAATGCAGTTTGCCATGGTCAACTCTACCAGAACAGAATGTCCAGATCCTTTAACAAAAGAGTCAAGCCAATACAGTTTACACCGGGGTAGCTGGTGTTAAAGAAAGATTTTCCACATCAAGATGAAGCCAAAGGGAAGTTCTCTCCCAACTGGCAGGGTCCATACATGGTTCACCGGGTTCTGACAGGAAGAGCCCTCATACTTGCAGAAATGGACGGAGAAGTCTGGCCAAAGCTGATCAATTCAGGTGCAGTCAAGCGCTACTATGTGTAATCTTTATGCTTTCCTTATATGATGTAAATTGAACTACTCCTGATTTGATTCCCGTTTAAGAGGGGATACGTAGGCAGCCCTATGGGCTCGGTCACAATTCAATAAAATTTTCATTTCCTCTCGCAATTTGAAACTGGGGCACCCTCAAAATTCTAAAGTAATTTCAGCCGATCGTCGCGAGCAACAGTCAGAAACGTCAACCCATCAAACTAGGGTAGAATTTTGAGGAGGACCTTTCAAAATTTTGTAGCAGGAGAGGTTGCAATGTCCCAAGCTATGTCACAGTCGTCGGTTCATCTAAAAGTTATTTTAATTATACATTTATGTCATACTTTTACAAAATCATGCATGTTATTATTGAAACTGCTTCATTTAGCAACGCTACCCCAATGATACAGATGATATCACCAGGTCAAAGCCGAACAAGTCAAGCAAAACTAGCGGGGATACGAACTAACCTCCCCCTTACAAAACTCGCGATTTTTCTTTGGATGCAGGCACTAGGATTGCGAAATCTTTAAACACACTATATACCCATGGGACAAACATCGTTCGAGAATACGACTCTCGGAATCGTTACACTTGCCAACATTTGCTATCAGCACGCACAAATAATGCTCTGTAGTCATAATACTCCCAGTAATCACAATGCCGCAATCTGCTATCAGCTAAGAAAACTCTACTGTCATTTCCTATCTTATTTCTTGCATAAGGCTATCATTCTACCTTTCGAGACTAAACGCTGTCTCCATCTATGTTTGTATTGCATAAGACTACCATTCTGCCTTTTGATACTAAACGTTGTCTCCATCTACATTTACATTGCATAAGGCTACCATTCTGCCTTTCGAGACTAAACGTTGTCTCCATCTACATCCGCATTGCATAAGGCTACCGTTCTACCTTCCAAGGTTAAGCTCTATCTCCATCTGCATTGCATAAGGCTACCATTTTGCCTTTCGAGGTTAAGCTCTACCTCCATCTGCATCTGCATTACATAAGGCTATCGTTCTGCCTTCCGAGGTTAAGCTCTACCTCCATCTGCATTCGCATCTTTGCATAAGGCTATCATTCTGCCTTCCGAGGCTAAGCTCTGCCTCCCATTTTCTTTGAAACTCAGCACTATCCCAAGCACTATTTATCTCGCTTCTCTTACGGGCTAAGCTCTGTCTTTCAATTCGTAAGCTCTGTCTTGTCTGCATCATACTACTGCATATTTCATAGGCTAAAATATCGCCAACTCATCCAAAGGCATCATCGTTCGGAGGCACCATCTTCATATCCCGAGAACACCATGTCATGGCCTGAGGATCCCTTTCAATCTTTTGCATATCATTATTCAAAGGCATCATGGTTCGAAGGCACTATCCTCATAGCCCGAGAGTATCATTTCATGGCCTGTGAATCCTTTATCATACGCTTCATTGCCCATGACATCATGGTCTAAGGACGTCATCCTAACCGTCCAAAGACAACATTCATGGTCCGACGGGAATTTGCATCATGTTTAAATTTATGCACAGTATACGCTTGTATTGTTTCTAATTGCAGGTAAACCGGTGAGCAACGTCCATCCCTGCAGAAGCGATCCCACTCCAGTTCCCGCAGCCATATAAATCCTTAATCATTCCCGTAAACCTATCACTCACCCCGCCCTAGATATTGCGTCCGTTTTTGAAATATCTTCATCGGCACACTCCTCAGGTGAATCCTGAACTACATACGGCCTGACTCATGTAAAACCAGGGATATGTATGCAACTCAGAAGTCAGGGTGCGGCCTAAACCTCTTCAAACCGTTTCGTTCGGTCAAAATTGGCCATCATATCTTTACCCGACAACTCTTTCATCCTTCCCGAGTAAAGAGCGGCAGCTGTTGATACCCAATTTTTCCCTATATATTTTCAATATGCAAAATACTTTAAAAAAATCATATATAAGCATATATAAACATGTCCAAGCATTTTATTATTTTTCCCATAATTTTTAAGGTTTTTAAATTTATTTATTTCCTTTTTTCATCCATAAAATCACCAATAATTATTTCTAAAGTTATTATTTTTGGTAATTCATTTATTGTATTTTCATATTTATGCCAAAATATGGCTAAGGTAATTTTTATAATTTTATTTAGTATTTTTTAAAGCTAAATTGCATATAATTACAATATTAGCCCTTTCAAGGTTTAATTAGGTTTTATATTTATAAAATTGGGTCATATATTTTTAAATTATTAATATATATTATAAATCATTTTATCTTTTTAAATTAATCTTCAGAAGCCATTTACTATTTTTTATAATTTAAAAGGGGGAAAATTGGCTATTTAAATAACAGTCCATTTGTATTTCAATTTTAGCCTAAATTGAACCTCAATTCCCCAGCCCAATTTTAATTTAAACCCGACCCTTACCTAACTAAACCCTAACTAAACCCGGATCCCCACCTACCCCTTTTAATCTAGGCCGTTGATCACCACCGTTTCACCTACCTAAAATAAACCCAAACGACCCCCGTACCCTAAATCATTTCCACCAACCCGCCACCCTTGAATACCCTTCCTCTCCAATTCTCTCTGCAACCTCACCTAAACCCTAGCCGCCGCCACCCAAATCCACCCTAATCCCTTTCAATCCCTACCCAATCCATGGACTCCCATGGCTGTTTGAGATGTGTACTCGTCTCCTATGTCACCTTGTGGCCTGTTTTCGTGATTCCATGGAAAGATCTCAAAGAGATCTAATCCAGATCCTGCTTGACTTCTATCTATAGTCTTTTTCCAGCTATCCATCGTCGATCAAGTCAGATCCATGGCTTTTCCGGCTAGATCGGTAACTTTTTGAAGTTTTTCTCACTTTTCTGGGTTCTCTGAAACCCTAACTTTTAAGATCTTTCGATTTTGTTTCAGATCTGTCTTAAATATGTGCATGTTATGAACTTCTTGGTGTTTTCTCAAAGGTTCTTCGATTTTCTTTCAAAGTGACTCTTCGTTTTCAAATTAGGGTTTCTCAAACTCTTTTTAAAAGATCTCTCCTTCGATTTTCAGTGTTGTTTTATGATTTTACTGTGTTTAAATGGTTTGTTCATGCTGTTCTTCTACCTGGTTCATCGTATTGAAACCCTAGGTATTTTTGGTTTTGAAGCTTTCTTTGTTTGTTTGTATGAATACTTGTTTCGATTAAGTTCTTTATGTTTGGATCCTCTTCTTTGTTGATTGATTCAGAGTTCTTACCATTTTTTTAACTCGACTATTGTTAAAACCCTAATTTCTTAAAAGGTTTTCCCCACTTATTACTGTGAGTTCTTTACTTGTTTCTGATTTTCTTTACCTGTTAGACTAGTTTCTTCACTTTGGTTCTACGTGTGAGTCATGACTGCTTGACTTTGCTGGTTACCATGCTTTGAATAGTCCTTAGCCTATTTATGTCACTCCTGTATATTTATGTTCATCTAGTTTGCTCCTTTTTGTCAATATGATTGAGCTTGCATTTCTAATACGTATGTTCATTCCGTTCTATTTATATGATGAAGTGCAGAATCATGACCACTTCTTGATTAATCTTGATTTCCTAAAGTGACGGTTTAATTGCAAGGTTTTCTTATAAACCTTAATTTTACTCATTTGTTTAAATGATTGATTCCTTCCTTTATTTGCTGTGACATTTCACCCTACTGAATCCTTTCCCCAATTAAATATATTCTGTACCTAGACTCAATTGTATACGCTATATTTTACTATCCCCTATATGGTCAGAAATCAAGCTTCCTCAAATTGATTTTCTTTCCTTAATTATCCCTGTTAGTATCCGTTAATGAATAATTCCTTAATTAAAGGAAAGTACTTGTATTAATTGATTCTGATTGTGATTATTTCCATATTTGTGTTAAAACTTTACTTGTTACCTTATTTTTCTACTCGTTTTCAAAGCTATCAATACCCTACCCTCTCTTCTCTTAAACACGAACAACTGAGTTAAAAAAACACACTCAAACACTCAAAACTCTCTCTTTCTCTACTATTACTTGTGCTACTACTTTGTCTAGCCGGCTGAAAGCCAAGGCTAGACTGTGGAATCCTACTTGCTTTACCTTTCTGCACCTTGCTTTCTCTTCTAGTATGTCCTAGTTAATTTTAAAGCTTCAACAGCAACATGCTTCTTTAATTGTTTCAGTTTTTCTTATTCTTGTCTACTTCTGCTTTTGGCTCTACAGTCAAGTTACATCACCAGCATGCTATAATGTCTCCCCTTCCCCTTTAGATTAATGCACTCTCCTATGTGTGTTTCAAGGCATATTTTGTCAGTCACTTATTGTATACTTGCCATCCCAAATCCCTATCCCTTCAATGTGCTTATATTCTTGCTGACTAGCCTATGATCATGCTAGTATTAGTTATTGATGTGCATGTCTAACTAGTCCTAAGACCCTTGGTGGGGTTTTGTGTTTACAATCAAATGTATGTGTGTCCCAAACCCCTTGACCCCTTGTATGACTACTGATTCTGTGTGTGATCCCATCTTGGGAGTTTTGAGTTTTACTACTACAACTGATTTCAATCACCTCTATTACTGATTGCTTTCAAAAATAGACTATCAGTCTAGCTTTTTTTAATAAATCTCTTTCAACATGTGTTCTGCACTTTCACTATAGTCTTAGAATCTAGGTTCTGCCCCTCTTGTGTGAGCATTGCTTTGGGACCCTTGAGTTCCCTCTGAACCTGGACACATAAGGGCTGGCTCTTCGACACTGCACTCACTCTCTCTTGGTTATGCAATCTTTGTGTGAGCACTGCCCGGGATCCCTTGAGGTCCTTAGGGAACTTTGACACACCCAGATATGAGAAAGGCTTTGGAATAATATTGGCATTGAAGTGGTTCATTACATAACTCAGAGAGGAAGTCAAGATCAGGCTTTTCTATGGTTGTAACTTCTTATTATTGCATTTTTCTTTATGTAATTCAGCATTTGGTTTGTAATAATTTGTAAACAAGTATGGGGTTGGATAGTGAAAAGGGATGGGAATATGCATGCTTTAGCTGTCAAAAGGGGTAGAAAGCATGTTACTAGGTTTACATTCCTACTTGCGTAATAGAATCCATGCTTAGGACTCATTTCATGCATTAGAGATCATGATCCTTAGGATTTACACTTATTGTTTTCAGCCTGTCCATTTCACTGTCATATCACTTAGAAATTCCTGCGCTAAATGTGTTAATAACCAGTGTTTCTGCGATCATGTTCCTACTGTCATGCACACTTAGAGATCCTGTTTTAGGCTAAACAACACTAACAAATATATCATCTCTGCATATTCTGGTAATTTTGTTTTAAGCGTTGAAATATTTGTGCATATAGAAATCCTGCTTAGGATTCTGTATATACATCATTCTGCATCTTTGTACATTAGATATCCTGTCTTTAGGATTTTATTTATATTCGCTTAAGCACACTTAGGCTAACTTTGAACTTACAAAGGGAGGAAAACAATTTTACTTAGTCTTTACAATCAACTGGCAATAATTCTATATGTTGAACACCTAGAACAACATGTTTAGGTAATAATAATCTCCAAGCCGTCTTAGCAATTCTGAATAACTACTGAGTACTACTTACGCCTAGGCAAGCCTTAGGTAATAACCTGAATAAAAAACTAGAATTGCCTTCATTAATTATCAACTTCTACAACCAGCAAGCAGGCCTGATTCAGACTTTTTTTCTGAGTAATATAATGAATCTCGTTCTGACTCAAACACCCTGCTTTAGGATTTTAAAATTCAGACCTTAACTGTGTTTAAGTCATGCTATTTATATGCATTATTTGTGGAGGTGTACATGAGCCTTCTAATTGCTTATATGTTTCCCCTCTAAATGCAGTCCTACTTGTTTTTGTATGTCGCCTTAACATTTTACCTTTAAACCTAAGAGTCAGCCTAGAACCTCTTTCTTATAGGAATAGAAGTCCTAAGTTCCTCCGGGACTGATAGGAAAGGGACGGGTAACATCATGCAATAGAGGTCGAGATCAATCCTCGCTTTAATACCTTCACGGGGTGGGAAGGGTAGATATGAATATGATTACCGGTGCGCTAATACCACGTGTATCCCCTCTTCTGAGGAGTGTCATACCGAGTATTGCATTGATGTGATCCATATTGCAAACAAACCTAGGACTTTTTTTTACATTCATAAGCATGTTTAGATTATAAATATTTTCAAACACTTGTGTGTTTAACTTAAATCCCCTCTTATTTGAGCCATATTTGTCTACTTGCTAATTGTACAAAATCACAAGAAACCATTTGGCCGGGAACCACACTAGTGGATCCTGAGGGGTGCCTAACACCCTCCTTAGGATAATTTCAAGCCCTTACCCTATCTCTGGTTATCAAGCATAGTTGTAGTTGAACCATATAGGTGCCCTAACGCACCTTAAAATCGTTAGGTGGTGACTCTTCAAATACCCAATTCCCAAAAAGGAAATGAGTCATTACACCCCATGAATGTCAAAACCCGGACTCCTCTCTGATGGAAGGGGAAAAAGAGGGCGCGACATACACAGTGAATAAGTTTACCACAGAACTTCACACTTTGTAATCGAAAAACGTTTCCGAAAATACCATCCCTCAACTTCTTCCACTGCCTGTTCGACAAAAAAGTTTTGATTGTTTCCTTATTTTGTAAATCTCCTTTCCAATAGATCATTAAATTACGCCAAACATCAAAGTCGAACACACGATCTCCTTCCATTAGCACACTACAAAGAAGGAAAAAGAACATAAAAGATTAGCAGTAAAAGATTAGGACTTAAAGTTACAAGTTGAAATGTTCGAGGCACTTGGTTCTGAACTTCAAGTTTCAAGTAAAAAAGTTAAGGACAGACAGTCCTTAACTTAAAGTTTCAAGTTGAAAAGTTAAGGACAATAGGCCCTGAACTTCAAATTTCAAGTTCAAAAGTTAAGGACGCTTGGTCCTTAACTTCAAGTTTCAAGTTAAAAAGTTAAGGACATGCAGTCTTTAACTTATAGTTTTAAGTTAAAAAGTTAAGGACACTTGATCCTGAACTTTAAGTTTCAAGTTCAAAAGTAAAGGACACTTGGTCCTTAACTTTGAATTCCAAGTTCAAAAATTAAGGACGCTTAGTCCTGAACTTTGTCTTACAAGTTCAAAAGTTAATGACACTTGGTCCTTAACTTAGAGTTACAAGTTAAAAAGTTAAGAACATGTAGTCCTTAACTTATAGTTTCAAGTTGAAAAGTTAAGGACACTTGGTCCTGAACTTCAAGTTTCAAGTTCCAAAGTTAAGGACACTTGGTCCTTAACTTTTATAAACACAGTGAACTAAAAATTCATAAACACAGTTAGCTTATGAATTCGTACGACTATTTTTATGAAATGTCCTTACATAATCAAATATATTGATTGAACCACAAACACATTTCAATACCAAAAATCTCTGAATAACTTCCTCACAAAAATCCGCTACTTATTCGATACTGAATCAACTTATAATAATTATTTTTGAAATTTCACACATACTTGACACAACATTGATCGCGATTACGAATATACAAAAACAAAAATGCATAAAAGCAACAAAAAAAATAACAGTTCGATCGTTCGATGCAGAGAAGATGAAGAAGGAGAAAGATTAAGTGCAGCTATTTTGCATGCAAGAACAATACTGATACTAAGGAGCACGCGAAACTTGCCTCTGAAATTTTCGCTCTCAAATTTTTCCTCTGAATGAATAAAACAAGGGTTTGGGAATATAAGAATTGAAGAAAGGGTAAAACAGTCTTTTCAAAATAATTTTAATAGAGTAGTGACTCTTTTTGCCGAACATTAGAATTAGTGGATAAAAAATTAAGACCACCTTACTTAGTAGCTACCCCACACCATTTTTACGAAAAAGACGTGTGAAGTCTTCGGACTAAGAGGGCCTGGCGGTGGGGTATGTAGGGTGACATGTGGGGATGAGTCATCAAAAGTCTGCAGCAAGTAAGTGTTAAAAGGTGGGGAATGAGGTAGTGTTGACGTGTGAGAAAATGATTCACAGTGTGGCCGGTTGGATTTAGGAATTGGTGAGGTAGTAGCTTGATGTGGATTTGGGCTAGTAGTTGTGTGGGCTGATGTCGGTTGGCCCAGTTTAGGTGTGCTGATGGGGTGTGTGGTTATTGAGTTTCGAGAGGGGAAATTTTCGTTCCTATACCATATAGGAAACTATATTACAAAATATGTTCATAGTTTGCATATTACCCTTTATGCTAATAGTATTTCTACAAAATATAGACCATGCATTAAATAAGGAATCATTGTAGTTGTAGGCTTCCTTATTTAGGCGCGCTAAAATTGAGGGATTAAATATTCTTCCAGATCTTCCAAACGCAAATCACGCACATTAATCTTCTTCGTTAGTTTCGTTTCAAATTTAACGTCTCTACATCAAACGCAATTATTCTTCTACAATTCAAAAATGAATTGATTATTCTTCTACAATTCAAAAACGAATTGATTATTCTTCTACAATTCACAAATCAAAAACGACTAAATCTTCTACAATTCTTCTACATTAAACGCAATTATGTCCAAATTTCAGTAATACAAAGCAAAGGAAAAGAGAGCAGCAATTCCACATTGACAGCCATTAAAAAGCTTTGAATTCAAATTTGGGTTTTCAAAAATCATTATTTTTTTGGATTGGGTGTTGTTGCAAATAATTGAGAATATGGTTTGGAGTTTATATCTCAATTTTGAGGGGTTTTGGTGAAGATTAGACTTGGTTTTGGCTGAATTCCGGATTGAAACTCGAAGACGAAGAAGAAGAAGAAGACATGACACACATTATATTGCAGAAATTGTAGATAAATTGTAGTTAAATTATAGAAAAATTGTATTCTATTGTTTATTTTTTCCCTTTATTCATTTAACTATTGTATGAAAGTTGAACATCATTGTATAAAAATTATATTTAAGTGGTATTATATTGTAGTTGTATATAACTTAGTAGAAATAATGTACGAAAATTGTAGATAATTTGTAGATAAGTTGTATAATATATAATTAGTTGTATGAAAATTATTTTTAGTATGTATAAATCAGATACAAAATATACAAAAGACATATTGTATAAATTTTGTATAAAATTTTTATGTAAATTTTATGTTATTGTAGTTGTATTTCACTGGGTGGAAATAATGTGTGAAAGTTGTAGATAAGTTATATTCCTCTATAACGGGAGATGTTGGCATATCAAGTAACTTTAGTGTTCCAGATGAACATGCATGGAAATAAAGATAAATTTTGTTATGAACAGTTTGTAGATATTTTGTAGATAATTTGTAGAAACATTCAAATTCTGTATTTTCATATTAATTTTTCAAATGATATGTAGTTTTGTTGTAGATTAAATGTAGAAAACAAGCCATTGTGAGTCTTATTTGACTCATTCCTCACATTCAACATATTCTACAAATTCACGCCTATTCAAATACAATACAACCATACTTTCTTGAATTTGAAGGTATAACAATATATATAACTTAAAAAACATCTTCTCCTCTGCACAAGTTAGCTCCAAAACAGACGAAGTGGTATAACAAGAGCCTATCAAAACTTTTAACACAAAAGCTCAAAAATAAATAAACAACAATCTACAATTTTTCTACAATTGCTGCAATATAATGTATGTCATGTCTTCTTCTTCTTCTTCTTCTTCTTCGAGTTTCTCTGAAATTCAGCCAAAACCAAGTCTAATCTTTACCAAAACCTCTCAAAATTGAGATATAAACTCCAAACCATATTCCTAATTATTTACAACAACACTCAATCCAAATAAATAATAATTTTTGAAAACCCAAATTTGAATTCAAAGCTTCAAAGCTTTTTAATGGCTGTCAATGGTGGAATTGCTGCTCTCTTTTCCTTCCCTCTTATATTACTGAAGGAACCCGAAATCATAACCATCAACAGTTATTGCTGTGTATGAACTTTGAAGATTTGACTTCAAATTTGACTGGTTGTAGAAGAAAAAATCTTGATTTTGGACGTTAATGGTAGAGGGTTTCAATTGTTTTTCTGGTTTAGCAGAGGGAATAATGGTTTGAAACGTGGATGTGTGGTGATACGTGGGTGAGGGTGTGGGGTTGGGAGAGAAAAACGTGGGGTTGGGGATTTGGGAGAATATACGGTACCATAAATTTAGGAGTGATATAAGGTACAATTAATATACAGTTAAAACACCTTATGGTATAGAATTGATAATTAGGTATACTAAATGTAATTATATCAAACCTTAAACATTGAGGGTAATATAATTTCTTATATGATATAGGAATGTAAAAATTCGTTTGGGGAAAGTAACTGGGCCGGCCAGATATGTGAGGGTGGATGAGTTGGGTAGGAGAGTTTTCAATTGATAAGGTGGAGGTATTAGTGAGGTGTCTAAGGGAGGTAGGGTTAGAATTATTATTATTAAAATAGGATATAGAAACAATAGTAGGCGTATTATTGTTAACCAGTCAACTTATACGTGTTACGCGCGATCATAAAAAATTACATCAAATTTATGAACTAATCTTTTTTCTAATATTCGATCCAAGTCAAAATAGATTATATTTTAAATAGAATTCATATTATTATTTATACTTAATTTTATATTTTTTATATTTTTCTTTAATTTTGCATCACTTGAAAAAATTGAAGCATGCAATGACTATGAAAATTGTAAGTAAAATTTTTAACCCTAATCGTACGAGAATATTCAAACTAAAGCCAGTGATGATTCTGAAAATTGTAAGTAACAGCACAATAAATTATTTGTCAAATATTATAGTGTGTATGATTCCATACAACTCTGAAGTCACCATCTTCAAGCTGATAGAAATATTTTTTCAATTAGAGAACATAAAATATACAAATCACAAAATATTATTACTTGGAAAAGTTTTTCAATATTATCATATACGACTCGTGGCCTTAGAAGGTATCACGTCACTTTAAATATGACCAACTTTATATAATATATAAATATAGATATAGAATACTAAATGAAAAATAAGAAAGTACTACTTTCAAAATATTGAACACAACTTTTTGTTCTCTATGTATTTTAATAAAAAAAATCAGTTTTTATGATATTATAATAGTTTCAAGATAACAAATATTGAAAATCCACAAAAAATTTAATTTATTCTTATTTTAAGATATCTACTTCGTTCTCTACTTCCTTCTTATTTAGAGAAATATAACATCTTTGCCTGCTAGCTAGTTGGCAGTCAAAAACTTGAATTTGGTATTCTCAACACTTTTAGTTGTTTATGTGCTTTCATAATACTTGTTTATTTTTCCAAAATTATACTAATTCAAATTTAATAAAAAATCATCACAAGATATGTATATTTTAAGAATTTGAAGTCTCAAGCATATTGATACTCTTATTTTTCCTCGGTCAACTTACATTATAAGAATAGCTATGATACTTGATTTGAAGATAGATGGTGCTATATAAATCTAACAAAATCTTATTCATAAATAATATCCTGAATTAAGAAATTTAATGCCACATATATATAACAGTAATACATCAACATTTCATACAACTGAATAAAAGAAAAGACCAGTTCTAAAATAGAACTATAGTAAATTAAAAGTACATGACACCATTACTTAAAGCATATTCTAGCTACTAAACATTGAAATAGATTATTGTACCATGGTAACTAAGAAAAGAAAGCAACAAATACAATACTTCATCTGAAATGAAATACATATGAGAAAGGATCTAACACAAGCAAATTGCTGAAGTCCTCAACGTCTAAAACATATATAGCAGCTGACATTGCTATGGAGAGGTGATTATATTGTTGCATTCTTTGGGGAGACAGTAGAATTGGTCGAATATGAATATGGCCTCCGGAACCAACTTCTCATATCTTGATCCTTACTCCACTATTATGACTGATCGAGTCCCTCCTCAATGTAATGTTTCATGCGAATGGCCGCAAGTTATAGTAGCATATACTCCCAACACAACAATGACAAACACAAAGATATACTCATCTTCCTTTATTTTAATTAGTTTTGCCGTTTCTCATTCTTCTAATTTTGAATGTTAATTACTCCCTTACCATTAATTAAGAAGTTATGTTGAGGAATTTGTTTCGTCACGAAGATTAAGAAGCCGTTTTTGATTGTTCATTACTTAATTTCTTAATACAAACTTTTGGGCTTTCTAACATAATTTGAATATGAAAAAAGAAAATAATGAGAGATTTCATATTTATAAATTTTATTCAGGCCTATTCATTCTAAGAAATCTAAAACCACAAATAATCGTAATGTAATTGTCAAGCATAACATCATTTGAGAACGACATAGAATCTATATGATGATATATTTTCATATTTTGCAGGAGAAATTATAAAATGCACAATATATTCTTAGTTATAAACAAAAGTAATCTCCCATTTGACACAGCAAGAGAAATCCATTGACCCAATCATATATACCTCTCCCGTTCAAATTGTAGATTGAAAATAACAATTTAACAATGTAACGCATCTGTGTAATCTAAATGGCATACATATATGTAAGTTGTAATAAAAAATGATCTCATATATATATATACACAAATAGAGACAATGAGAACAACTTTATGAGAAGAAATCTAGAGAATATAATAGATCCCTATAGATTTGCGATTGCTTTGCCGGTACCGCACTCTTTGAAATAGTCCCTGAGCAATAATATTCTTAAAATCCTCAAATCAGACATACAGATAAGTTTCAACCATTTGTCACAAAAAAAAAATTATAACACAAAATATTAATTTGTTTTTAAAGAAGGCACAACCCATTCCAGGATATGTCCAAGTATTGCTCTCAAAAGAAACGTTGCAAGGTGAGACAAATATAAGCTTTGAAGGATAGTAAAAGTAGCAAAGCAAAAATACTTAATACTAAAGTAAGAATACCTTGAATTGGTCAAGAGGATGGTAAAAATTTGACAACAGATGATGATCGTTGATTTCATACACGAAATCCAAATTGAAAGTCTGCCACCAGTGGCTCCAAATTTGGCTTGTCTTATATGTGAGGAAGGGACCGTTATTTTATCTCGGGCTTCCAAGAAACGATTGGACTCTCCAATAAATGACCCAAGAAACGTTTCAAACAACGGTGGCTTCTTGTTTAATACAGTTTTTCTTTATTTATTTATTGAATTAAATGTGAAGGAAAAAGGTAAAAGTACCAAAAAAAGGAGATAAAAGATAAGTGCAATAGCTAGACATAAAGGGATGCCACATCACCTTCTTAATGCCCAGCTTTATTAATATAAATATAGATAGTTAGTTTATTTAATTGATTAGTTTCCGCAAAATCTTCCATTGATGTAATTAACGAAAGGTTCGTGTGATTAAATAAACGAGGGTTAGAAGAAATATTTGTAGGAGAAACAATGTTAGCAGACTTACCTGGAGGTTGTTGGATTTCCTCTAAATCAGCAGCAGGCTTTCCGTTATTCATGGATGGTGACGATGTTTGCTCCACCATAGTATATTTTGGTGAAGGTCGTTGAGGAGAAAGGCTCAACTTACCAGTTCGTGTTCGTGATTTGCTCGGAAACTTCACTGTTCGCCAGGGTGTTTCATAGGCTGAGCTGTTTTACTAGAATTATTGTGGTCAATTATTGGAGGTGTTAAAAGAGACAAAGAAGCAGATGGGTCTAGTGGTGGAGCATGAAGCGGACACGCTTTGGTATTATGGCCAAAACGCCCACAGCTGATGCAAAGTATATTTATACCCTCATACATGACGACTTGCTTGTGGTTGCCAATGTAGATATGTGTTTATAGAGGTTTTTCAAGATGGAATTTCAATGCAAATACGAGCGTATATGCCTCGTGTGGTGGAGGAAGTACAAGCATCAACCTTAAGGAGATTGCAAAGTTTATTGCCTGCTAGCTGTAAGAGTGAAAGATCATAGTATTCTGTAGGTAGTTCAGGTAATCGAGCTCAAATAGCGGAGCAGGCGAGTTGGGCAGTGGAAGCAACAAATTTTGGTTCCCAACCATAAGGAAATGGCCCAAGATAAACTATGGGCCATCATGAAGTGCATGAAGTATATTATCTTCTTGTGTAAATTTAATGAGGAAAAAAGCGTGTTCAAGATCAATAAGGTTGATTGATTCGGAGGATCGCCAAAGAGTTTGGAGTTTAGTTTTCAGCATTTGGTGCCGATGGATTTGCCAAATAATTTGATGATAATGGATTACGTACTTTCAAGGAGTGTACAAGCGAGCCTTAATTATCATCAGTTATAAGGGGAATAAAATCCTATGTATCATATGGGTTATCCGCTTCATCGGTTAAGTCGATATCTAAAGGGATGGGTTGAGTGTTTGGTGGAAGAAGATCATTTGGTGAAGGTGTGAGGAGGGTATGTAAGAAGGAAGATTTTTGTGGGACTTTAGTTGTGTCATCTACTTGCATAGCGAAGGGATCAGGAGGATCAGTTGGAGGCATGGCATCAATTTTCCTGGTTGAAGTCATGTGGCTGGTGTAAGATAGTTTGTTATTGGCAAGTTGGAAGTGGGACGTTTCTTATTCGTACCGTGTCTGTTAGCCTCGGAACTGATCATTATGAAATAGCGCATAACAGGCATGAGATTGACTCAACAGACACGAGATTGACTCAACAGGCACGAGATTGACTCAACAGACACGAGATCCTAAAGTTAATTATTTTATTTTGTAACAGAAAAATCAAATTTATTTGAATTTTAAATTCAAAATTCGAATAAATAGTTGTGTCTGTGTGTGAAACAAGACATCTTTTCTGAAAGGGTTTGTTGGTTGCCTATAAATACACAAGAATTCCAACGAAGTGGAATAGAAAATCACAAGTGTTACTGCAGGCTTTGATGTATCCTGAAGAGAATCGTTTTGTATTTTCCCTAAATTAGTATACAGGTGATAACTCTTTAAGGACAGTCGATTTTCACGCCTCAAAGCCAATTTTGTTTATTATTTTTCTAACAATCTTAAAGAGTTATACTGCTATGGAGAAATTGATGTCTGTTGTTGAGAATCCGAAGGAGTTCATCAAACTTGATCGCTTTGATGGAACGAACTTTACCCGTTGGAGAGATAAGATGATATTCTTGTTGTCCGCTCTCAATATCTACTATGTTCTTGATTCTGCCTTGCCTCCGATGCCTAAGCCCACAACAGAAGATTCTGACGTAGTCAAGGAAGAAAGGAAGAAATGAGAACATGATGAACTGTTGTGCCGCGGCCATATTCTGAATACTTTGACAGATTGACTCTATGATCTTTACTGCAATCTGAAGTCGCCAAGAGAGATTTGGACTGCTCTACAAACTGCATACCAGAATGAAAAATGAGGTATTAACAAATTCCTGGCTCTACAGTACTTTGAATTTAAAATATTTGATACTAGGCCTATAATGGATCAGATTCATGAACTGCAAATCTTAGTATCAAAACTAAGTGATCTTGAAGTTAAAATTCCTGATGCACTTCAAATAGGTGCTATTCTTTCGAAATTGCCTTCCTCTTGGAATGACTATAGAAAGAAAATCCTACATTCTATGGATAAAATGACTGTGGAACAATTTCGTACTCACATTCAAATTGAAAGTGAGACTCGTGCTCGTGATGCTATTAGTCAGCCTTCGAGTTCCGCAGTCAACTTTGTCAGTCAGAATGGTTCAGGAAGTGGGAACAAACATCTGAAAGTTTCCAAAAAGTCTTCTTTTAAAAAGAGAAAGAGCTTTAGTTGTCATCATTGTGGAAAGAAATGCCATATGATTCGGGACTGCAGATATAGAAAGGCAGGAATAAATTTCAATGCAGGCAATACCGAAAAGTCTGGAAAGATTGAAAAATCTGGAAATTCTGAAAAGGCAAACGTAGTGAAAAATTCTGCCCAAGGACTGGTTGCCATGGTTTTCGCAATGCAAATTGGTATGGTCACAGAGTTGAATGTGGCTACCGCTGCTACAAATACTCAAGACTGGTGGCTAGATTCGGGTGCTACTATTCATGTCTGTTATGACAAGAAGATGTTCAAGACATATGCAGAAGTGCAGGATTCTGAACAAGTCTTGATGGGAAACCATGTTGCGGCAGATGTTGCTGGAAAAGGAAGTATTGAGATTAACTTCACATCTGGCCAGAAGTTGACGTTACTGAATGTGTATCATGTTCCTGATATGAAGAAAAACTTAATGTCCGCTGCTTTGCTGTCAAAGAAAGGCTTCAAGATAGTTATTGAGTCTGATCATGTAATAGTGTCTAAGAATGGTGTTTCTGTTGGAAAAGGCTATAACTGTAACGGCATGTTCAAATTGAGTATTAATGAAATAAATTATGTTTCTGCTTACATCGTTGAGTCTGATTCTTGTTTATGGCATGCTAGACTAGGACATTTAAATTTTGGCTCCTTGAATTATATGTCCAAAAATGGTTATATCTCATGTAAAACTCAACATATAAAATGTGAAATTTGCATACAAGCAAAGATGACAAAGAAACCATTTCGTAAAGTTGAAAGATCCACAGAACTATTAGATTTAATACATTCAGACTTGTGTGAATTAAATGGAGAATTAACTAGAGGAGGCAAAAGATATTTTATTACTTTTATAGATGACTTCTCTAGATTTACATATGTTTACCTACTTAGAACTAAGGACGAAGCTTTTCAAAAGTTTAAAGAATACAAGTCTGTTGTGGAAAATCAAAGGAGTAGGAAAATTAAAATTATTCGAAGTGATAGAGGCGGAGAATATTTTCCTAACGAATTTAATAAGTTCTGTGAAGAGCATGGCCTAATACATCAAATGAGTGCCCCTTATACTCCTCAACAAAATGGGTTAGCGGAAAGAAAAAATAGAACTTTGGTGGATATGGTTAATGCTATGTTACTTAATGCACATTTGCCACATAATTTATGGGGTGAAGCACTACTAACTGCATGTTATATTTTAAATAGAGTGCCTTCAAAGAGTATGCATATTTCGCCTTATGAGCTTTGGAATGGTAGAAAACCAAATTTAAATTATTTTAAAGTGTGGGGGTGTATATCCTATTATAGAGTACCTGACCATCAAAGAACAAAATTGGGTCCTAGAGGAATTAAAAGTGTTTTTGTAGGATATGCACAACACTCCAAAGCTTATAGACTGCTAGATCTAGAATCTAATGTCATTATAGAATCTATACATGTTGAATTTATTGAAAATAGATTTATAAATGACAATGTTGATGAAATGACTGAAATAAATGGAAAACGTATTGATGCTAATAAATTGTCGCTTTCTGAAATTATTAAAACTAAGGAAAGAAGTGATGATATGCAGATAGAACCAAGGAAAAGCCAAAGAATAAGAAAAGAAAAACATCTTGGTTCTGATTTTATTTCTTCACAATCTATAGTATTTCTTGTTGAAGGAGATAGGACAAACGTTTGTAATCGAATTCCTATTGTATTAAATGTTGAAGAAGACCCAAAGACGTTTCAAGAAGCAATGTCTTCTAGAGACGCTGCCTTTTGGAAAGAGGCCATTAATGATGAAATGGACTCAATTATATCCAACAACACTTGGGTTTTGGTTGATCTTCCTCTTGGATCAAAACCTATAGGTTGTAAGTGGGTCTTTAGGAGAAAGTACAATACAGATGGTTCTGTCCAAACCTTCAAAGCAAGATTAGTTGCAAAAGGTTTCACTCAAAAGGAAGGCATAGACTATTTTGATACATATGCTCCTGTTGCAAGAATAACATCCATTAGAGTCCTTTTATCCTTGGCCTCTATCTATGATCTTTACGTACATCAAATGGATGTTAAAACAGCCTTTTTAAATGGGAACCTTAGTGAAGAAATATATATGCAACAACCTGAAGGTTTTGTTCTTCCGGGAAACGAGAAGAAAGTTTGTAAATTGATAAAGTCTCTTTATGGTCTTAAACAAGCGCCTAAACAGTGGCATGAAAGAATTGATAGTGTAATACTATCAAACAGATTCGTACATAATAATGTAGACAAGTGCATTTGCTCTAAATTTACAAAAGAATATGGAGTAATAATTTGTTTATATGTCGATGATATGCTGATTTTTGGTACGAATCTACAAGGAATTACCGAGACCAAGAAGTATCTAACCTCAGTTTTTAAAATGAAGGATTTAAATGAAGTTGATACTATTTTGGGAACCAAGGTCAAAAGAGATAACAAGCAAGTGACTTTGTCACAAGCACATTATATAGATAAAATCCTTACTAAATTCAGTCATTTAGGAATAAAAGGGTATAATACTCCTTATGATTCTAGTGTTAAGCTAACTACAAATACTGGAAGAACGGTAGCACAGTTGGAGTATGCAAGTGTGATAGGTAGTATAATGTATGCAATGCATTGCACTAGACCCGACATAGCATTTGCTATTTGTAAACTTTCAAGGTTTACCAGTAATCCAGGTAATGATCATTGGAAAGCAATAAGTAGAGTACTTGGATATTTAAAATATACAAAGCACTTAGGCATTTGCTATAATGGTTTTCCTAATGTATTAGAGGGATATTCTGATGCAAGTTGGATTACAAGTGTTAATGATAATAAATCCACATCATGATGGATATTTACTCTAGGCGGTGGAGCCATTAGTTGGGCATCCAAGAAACAAACATGTATTTCCCATTCTACTATGGAATCTGAATTTATTGCATTAGCAGCTGCTGGAAAAGAAGCAGAATGGCTGAGGAATATGTTACTTGATATAAAGTTGTGGCCACAACCTATGCCAGCCATTTCCATATTCTGTGATAGTGAGACTACAATGTGTGTTGCTCACAATAAAATATACAATGGGAAATCGAGACATATAAGCTTGAGACATGCTTATATAAGAGAATTAATTACAAATGGAGCTATAGCTATAATATATGTAAGTTCAAATAAGAATTTGGCTGATCCACTTACGAAGCCATTAGGTAGAGATGTAGTACAACAAACTTGTGGAGGGATGGGGCTGAGACCCTTAAATTAAATACAAGGAATAGGAACCCCACTTTGAGTTAGTATACACTCTAACAATATAAGTTCAATGGGTAATAACAAGTTACTTGTATTGTTTAAGCACTGATCTCCTCTTTAGGAGCCCTAATTCTATTGTACTACTTACTGTTATATGAGGAGTTAAGGAGTTGTTAAATGCTTGTTATAACAGGGGCATAAAGACAAACTCCAAAGTGCATACTGTTACATGAAGAGGTTGATTAATCTTAATGGAATTATTAATGTCTGGAGTAACAGGGACATAGTAACTAATTCCACCTATATGAATATTGAAGTGGTGTCGCTTCTAGCAAGATTTAAAGGGTTGATCTTGTAAATATTCATGAATTCAGGATGAGCACATGGCCGTAAACGTGCTAAAGCGAATACTGGATTTTCTAAGCTGCTAGATAACGCTGTGTGTGGTACTTTCGGTTTTGGCACAAGGATTTGTGGTTCAAATCTTAAGATACCATTAACTTCGTCAAAACTTTAATATACTTACACTAAAGGAAAGTTCAAATCTGTAAAAGATACTTTCAATTATTCACAAGTGTTATGAAGTGAAATAACAAACTAGTGGGGGATTGTAAGATAGTTTGTTATTGGCAAGTTGGAAGTGAGACGTTTCTTACTCGTACAGTGCCTGTTAGCCTCAGAACTGATCATTATGAAATAGCGCATAACAGGCACGAGATTGACTCAACAAGCACGAGATTGGCTCAGCAGGCACAATTGACTCAACAGGTACGAGATTGACTCAACAGGCACGAGATTGACTCAACAGGCACGAGATTGGCTCAGCAGGCACAATTGACTCAACAGGTACGAGATTGACTCAACAGGCACGAGATCGACTCAACAAGCACGAGATCCTAAAGTTAATTATTTTATTTTGTAACAGAAAAATCAAATTTATTTGAATTTTAAATTCAAAATTCGAATAAATAGTTGTGTCTGTGTGTGAAACAAGACATCTTTTCTGAAAGGGTCTGTTGGTTGCCTATAAATACACAAGAATTCCAACGAAGTGGAATAGAAAATCACAAGTGTTACTGCAGGCTTTGTCGTATCCTGAAGAGAATCGTTTTGTATTTTTCCTAAATTAGAAGCACGAGATTGGCTCAGCAGGCACAATTGACTCAACAGGTACGAGATTGACTCAACAGGCACGAGATTGACTCAACAGGCACGAGATTGGCTCAGCAGGCACAATTGACTCAACAGGCACGAGATTGACTCAACAAGCACGAGATCGACTCAACAAGCACGAGATCCTAAAGTTAATTATTTTATTTTGTAACAGAAAAATCAAATTTATTTGAATTTTAAATTCAAAATTCGAATAAATAGTTGTGTCTGTGTGTGAAACAAGACATCTTTTCTGAAAGGGTCTGTTGGTTGCCTATAAATACACAAGAATTCCAACGAAGTGGAATAGAAAATCACAAGTGTTACTGCAGGCTTTGTCGTATCCTGAAGAGAATCGTTTTGTATTTTTCCTAAATTAGTATACAGGCGATAACTCTTTAAGGACAGTCGTTTTCACGCCTCAAAGCCAATTTTGTTTATTATTTTTCTAACAGCTGGTAGTTGAAGGAACATGGATGAAGGTTGTGAGTGATGCCGTTGAGGCGATGACAGCATTGGAATAACTTTCTCATTGTATTTGATGTAATCTAGATGGAGTGAGGAAACGGTTGTTCGGTCTGGTGGATTAATCAAAAGTATTATAGGTTGAAGGGTCATGTTATTGGAATAAGGATATTATTGAATTAGATGATGAAGATTTAGTTAAATACATATGTTATGTATATATTCATTTTACTTGTTGCGGATATCAAATTTAAATAAGGTTTCTTGATGCTTGTACCTTGAATTTTTAACCCGTCAAGTCCATACTTGACGAAAAATCAATAATAAAATATAATAATCTTGACGCATAGAGAAGATATATCAAACTTTCATTTTTTTTAGAATCATCCATAGATCGGTTTTTCTATCTTGCATATTGGTTTATTAGACTTTTTCGTTCATTGTATAGACTGATCAAGACCATTTAACAGATGAAACACGCATAATTTCTATTTACTAGGACCTGCTATGATTTGTACAAATAGGACTTTTAGTATCACCGTTTAAGTTTTGACCTCATTAACTAATAGTTTTGCAAAAATATGTGTCAAAATCGTGACAATCACAAGTAATGGTGATCCATCTAATTTCTGGCCAAATCCTGAAGGATCGCTAGGATTCTTTTAGGATTGTGGTTGAAATCCTGGCGATCCGTAAGAATTTGTGGTGAAATAACTTGCCGTTGCCGTGTTAGATATTAACTAAAATATTTTTGCTTCAAAATTAAGTTAATTGACCCCAAATTTGATATACTCACTATGTTAAGCTCGACCTAACAATTTTCAATGGTTAGACTCAATGCAAACTTCAAAAAATCAATATACCAAGTTTGTCAAGCTCAACCCAACAATGGTGTCTACGATTTTCTTCGTTGAAATCAATCCAAGCACAAATAAGCAATGAGTTGGATATATTGAAAGGAGGAAGAAGAAGGAGGAGGAGGAGTTTCCGGCGGGAGTCTAAAATTGTTAGTGTTTGTTAACAAGGACATCCAACGTAAATTCTTGCTTGTATTTTGCGTAAAAATTGCACGGGCACCTTATTTGATCGCCTCCATTTAACATATACCCATATTTTTAAATTTATTTAACCTATACCCTAATTTTTACAACTTTAGGCGCCTCCTTCTTCCTGCGACCTGTGCGCTCCTTTCTTCCTCCTTTCTTTTCCTCTTCTTTTCTCTCTCAAACACATGAAACTCTATGCAAGTATTATTGATTTCAAAACTTTGAGTAAAGAGGCTTCTTCTGGAGTTGATCATATTGCTAACATGGATGGTTTCTTAAATTTTTTCAATACAAGTTTCTTCAGATGTTGCATACACTTGAATAAATTGTTATGCTTGTAACAACGAAAGCAATTGGTTTTACAAGGCATAATCTCACAATGTTTCTAATGCAAAAAAAATCACAATCCACAAGCTTCACTATACAATGTTTATGACCAATAATGTATATCAATCTGATAATTTGCCACTTCAAAAACATCCAAGGAGAGTTTTCTTTGGAGAAGTTTCAGTGGCACGGTGTTTTGCTGCTGTCTTCTCTGCCATAAGAAGATCTTCTCCATGTTTAGCTTCAATTATCGCTCTCTTTTCTCCTTTCCAAGTCTGAAGTTTGCACTACAAACTGAAGAACTTCCGACTATTTTGTCTGAAGTTTGCACTATGAACTAAAGTTCTTCAGCCCAAGCTTCAAGCGAAAATATCTGAGGTTTTGCTTTGATAGTGTCACACTTCAGTCAAAAAATTCTGAAGTTCAAACTTAAGACATAAGTTTTTGCTACTTCAGGCCCGTATATCTGAAGTTATTCCAAAAGTGAGTAGACTTGCAATTTTTTTTTGCAAAACGGGTATAAGTTCAATTGTGACCCAAAAATTGGATATAGAGGTAAATCCCCCATTTTAAAAAGTATCCTTGTGGTCTTTGTGGCCCTCCAATCAGCACTGATGGAGGCCCAAAGTGAAGTCCCAAAAAGCCCATTATGCAACTAAACACGTCAACACATTATCCACCACAAAGAAAATGAATAAGTGATCTCCATATCATAATCCAATCATAATGGGCATATACAACTTCCTCTCTGTTCCTTCTCAACTTTGTTAGTCATGAAAGTCCTAGACATATCCATGATCATAGTTTCAACGGCTGTGATGTTGTACACTTGTCAATCAACTTCAAACCTCCACCCTCTGATCTTAGTACCAGGAGCTGGTGGGAACCAGTTTGAAGCAAGATTGACCAAAGAGTACAAGCCTACAAGCTTGGTGTGCAACAGATGGTACCCATTAAAGAAAGATTTTGAAGGTTGGTTTAGGATATGGTTTGATACAAGTGTACTTTTGGCACCCTTTACCAAGTGTTTTAATCAGAGGATGAAGCTTTACTATGACACTAACTTAGATGATTATTATAATGCCCCTGGTGTGCAGACTAGAGTTACAAACTTTGGTTCTACTACGTCACTTCTTTATCTTGATCCTAATCTCAAGTAAGTTCCCATTTATTGTCCTTATTTAGAATTATGAGCATACATTATACTTCTGAGTTTTTGTTCCTAATAAAGGTTAATCATGAGTATTAATTTGTCAAATGAAAATGGTTAATTTAATGGCTGACCAATTTCTATTTGATAATGCATGCAAGCTATAATTGTGATAAGTTACCGGTATAACCTTTGTTTACCCGTAAAACACTATAGTTACATTTGTTACGTGGTTTATAGACAAGCAAACTGATTTGATCCATAAAATAACAGCGAAATAAAATAAATATTAAAATTAGCAATTGAAATTGAAGAAAATGACAAGCCTGACTCCAAACGTAATGCCTCCGAAGATAAAAGTAAAAGTAACGACAAAGTGCAAGTAAAGCTGCTTAATTGAGAGCAAAAGTAATAAAATAAATCTTTTGTATGCTGAGAATTGCGTGTCTTTATAATGGGTTATGAGCCTTCTATTTATAGCTTTACCTAGGGAAACAAGATCATAGGATCAAGCTCTTCGTAAATGATAATAAAAGAGTAATTGATGAATATGTAACAGCAGACCATGAATGCAAATATTCTTTGCAATGGTCGCTCATGTAATATTAGAGAACATTCCCCTCATTGAATGCTATCCGATAGCAAACTCTTGATCTCCTGCCATTAACTATGCTACCTTCGGGATTTACCAATGTCGATTACATCCGTTGTGTCCGGTAATGATTGTTGCCTGGCTTGTTTTTTCTTACCTTCGGTTTCACCTGTCATGTTACCATTCGACCATTTGTTAAAAATCAATTTTATCCCATACAACCTTTGTTCCCAAGTGACACCTAAATTACTAGCTAAATTGCACATTAGGCACGTTAGTAGTTGGAATGATAACCCGAACTTCAGTTCAGTTCATTAAAATGTTTTATAAGCATAAAGTGTAGAAAAATAACTTGAGTCAAATAAAACCTTTGTGTAGTTTTCATGAACGACTTCAAATTTGCAGGAAAATTACAGAATATATGGCGCCCCTCGTGAACGCTTTGCAACAATTCGGCTATAGAGATGGCAGAAACCTCTTTGGAGCACCGTATGATTTTCGTTATGGTTTAGCTGCTGAAGGTCATCCTAGTCATGTTGGTACCAAATTCCTCATGGATCTAAAAGAACTAATAGAAACTGCAAGCAATTCAAATGCAGGAAAACCTATAATTCTTCTTTCACACAGCTTAGGAGGGTTATTTATCCTCCAACTACTCAACCGAAATCCGGAATCCTGGTGCCAAAAATACATCAAACATTTCATAGCATTGTCCGCACCCTGGGGAGGCACAGTTGATCAGATGGTCACTTTTGCTTCAGGGAATACACTTGGAGTGCCTTTAGTCAATCCATTGCTAGTAAGGGAAGAACAAAGGAGTTCTGAAAGTAACATGTGGCTTTTGCCTTCTCCAAAAGTATTTGGGACAACAAGACCACTTGTTATTACTCCGAATGCTGCATACTCAGCTCATGATATCCCGAAATTCTTCAAGGATATCGGCTTCTCTCAGGGAGTTTTGCCTTACACATCGCGTATTCTGCCCCTACTCGACAACTCAACTGCGCCTCAAGTGCCCGTCACTTGCATAATTGGCAGTGGGGTTAAAACTCCGGAGACGTTGTTCTATGGAGATGGCGACTTCGATAAGCGGCCTGAGATTGTGTATGGGGATGGAGATGGCACGGTGAATATGTTAAGCTTGTTGGCTATTGAATCAAATTGGGGTAACAATAGTCACCAACCCCTTAAAATGACCAAGTTACAAGGGGTTTCTCATTCAGATATACTAAAAGATGATATTGCACTTGAGAAAATAGTTGAAGAGATCTCTTGTATTAATTCTGAGAATGCTACTGGCATTTTACTAGTTTCAAAAGCTTGATCATGATAAGTAATGTCTCTTATTTGTTCTTCCCTTTCCTAAATATATAATATAATATTTAGAAAAGTTTAAATCAGGATCACTCTCTATAGTCTATAATGTATGTATCATAAATTAGTTCTTTGATTAATATAGAAAAATAACAGGACAAAACATTTGTAATTGCAAAAGTCCTCAAATTTTATGTTCCTTCCTCTAATCTATTGAGAGTTTATTCAACTGTTATGTGGTGCCTTCATGAGATATCGGAGAAGAGCAATGTAAACCAAAGCAATTAACGTCTGACTGAACAATAGTCACCAACCCCTTAAAATGACCAAGTTACAAGGGGTTTCTCATTCAGATATACTAAAAGATGATATTGCACTTTGAGAAAATAGTTGGAGAGATCTCTTGTATTAATTCTGAGAATGCTACTGGCATTTCACTAGTTTCAAAAGCTTGATCATGATAAGTAATGTCTCTTATTTGTTCTTCCCTTTCTTAAATATATAATATAATATTTAGAAAAGTTTAAATCAGGATTACTCTCTATAGTCTATAGTGTATGTATCATAAATTAGTTCTTTGATTAATATAGAAAAATAACAGGACAAAATATTTGTAATTGCAAAAGTCCTCAAATTTTATGTTCCTGCCTCTAATCTATTGAGAGTTTATTCAACTGTTATGTGGTGCCTTCATGAGATATCGGAGAAGAGCAATGTAAACCAAAGCAATTAACGTCTGACTGAACAATAGTCACCAACCCCTTAAAATGACCAAGTTACAAGGGGTTTCTCATTCAGATATACTAAAAGATGATATTGCACTTTGAGAAAATAGTTGAAGAGATCTCTTGTATTAATTCTGAGAATGCTACTGGCATTTCACTAGTTTCAAAAGCTTGATCATGATAAGTAATGTCTCTTATTTGTTCTTCCCTTTCTTAAATATATAATATAATATTTAGAAAAGTTTAAATAAAGATTACTCTCTATAGTCTATAGTGTATGTATCATAAATTAGTTCTTTGATTAATATAGAAAAATAACAGGACAAAATATTTGTAATTGCAAAAGTTCTCAAATTTTATGTTCCTGCCTCTAATCTATTGAGAGTTTATTCAACTGTTATGTGGTGCCTTCATGAGATATCGGAGAAGAGCAATGTAAACCAAAGCAATTAACATCTAACTGATTACTTTCCGCCACCTGAAGGATCCTCATATGCAATTTACTTAATTAAAGAGAGCAATAATTACAAGAAAACCAATGTGCCCATAGAATTGAAATTAAAGATGTAAAGAAGAACCCAAAAAAAATCACCTCTTTCATATTCTAACGGATATGAAACAAACACGGCTACACTAGATTTTAGTATTGAATTCATAATGTAACATATAATACACGAATTATGTCTATATAGTGTTATGAAATTAAATTGAAAGAACAACGATATTAAGAAAGATGCAAGATGCTTCTTTCATAGTTGTCGAGCATGAAAAGAAAAATGGTGAACATCTAAAGCTTGCATTGGTAAAAAATGAACATGACACATATAACGTTTAGAAAGGATATGTGGCGAAGTTGTTTACCCGTAAAATGGTACGATTGAATTTTATACGTAGTTTCTAAATAAGTGAATTAATTTGATCCTGGAATAATAAGATAATTGAAGAAATATGCAATACTCAACTTTGAAATGGATACGAAATAGTAGAAACACAGTGGTTCCGGGCACAACAAATAATGAAATCAAAAAGCAAGAAGACGAAATTGTAGTTTGAGCTTTGGATACAATATAGTATAAGTTTTCTAGAAAATTCCTGTCCTTTACAATATAGCTGAGCTCACTATTTATAGCTACGTCTAGGGAAGGAGATCCTAGGATCGTGCTCCTCTTTAATGTCAACTATGAGGGTCAATGATGAAGATGTAACGGTGAGCATAAATGCCAAATTCTTTATAACGGAAAAATGTACTTAATGCCATAGAATATTCTTTATTAACTGCTACCGGACGGGGGTATTTATTACATTGTTAGAAAAATAATTTGATAACTCAAAAAGAAATATTCATGTATAGATTCATTCTTTTAATGGGGTCTTTATTACATTAAATATTTTGAATATATTTCTTTAATGTTTGTAACTGATAACTATCAAATTTGATTTCAGTTTCTACAAATTAAAACTGACCATTAAATAGCTATTATGGGATTCTTTATATTAGTTTTGAAAAAGTCAAATTTTTATATAGCCATAATGGCTGTTATGCTGGTAACGTTTTTTTTTTTCTATTATTTTGACGTTACCATCAGATTTGGACATTACCATCAGATAGTCCATTTGTTTTGGACTATATATATATATATATATATATATATATATATATATATATATATATATATATATATATATATATATATATATATGTTTTTTCATTTTCTAAGTAGAGTGAAAAAGGTTAAAAAACTTTTCTTCCCTTTTCTTTAGTGCTGGGTTTTCTTCTCATAAATCTTTGTTGTTTCTGCTCCTAATTATACTAGAAGAGCTTGTTGAATCCTGGGAGATACGCCTAATATTATTCATCTCAGTGTGGGCGAAATACCCTTAAGGACAGTATCTTTGACACGTCTCAAGCTAAACCTTTTATTCTCCATAATCATCCAATTTTTTCAACAATCTTAAGGATACTTCACATTGTTCTTATGGAGAATACCAATTGTTATAGTTTCTAACAAAACTCAAATTGGCTAACGCGGAAGAAACTTAATCATTCTCCATCGATTCTGGAATCTCGAGAGTAATACATGACAGGTGGATAGATATTATTATTATATTAGTATTGGTATCATATGTCGTTGTTGCTAGTTCTACTTTGGCATGCACTCTTGGCAGGTTGCTGTTTTAATTTTGTACACTATCGCATTATGAAAGATAAAATGCATCACAAAATTAAGGTATGCTTTTCCTAGTATTTGAATACGCGTAAGCCTACATAAATGTAAATTTTGTAATTATATAATTCGATCAAAGGAACAAAAGTATATTTGTTTAAGAACCCAATTTATGCTAAAAGCTCTCGAGAAATATTTTCTCATGCTGTCTAATAGCATCCATACTCCATTATAATTTATTCGTAAACTAATATGTTCAACTTCTAGCATAAACTATATGAATTTTATAGTAGGCTCTTGCCCGTGATGAAATATTTTTTATTTTTGTTAGATTGATTCTTCATGTTCTTGAAAGCTCTAAGATAGTGGGTTTAAACTGATTTTTCAATTCCAATCAATTTGAGTTTTGAATTTGGAGTGTTAGAAATAAAAAAATATACATGATTTTTATACCCAGGTCATATAGGTTCTTTGTTGATTTTCTCAGTATAAAAAAGTAAATAATTTACTATGATAGCATTCTTGTTAAATAAAATTTGCTAGATTAAGATAAATAAGATGATTCAATTCAGCAATGATTAACTATGTCATAAGAAGCATGAAGGGTGAATTCTGCAAAGTTTTTGCAAGTTAATATGTGTGAAATACAATATAAGTCGTGTTCATAAAGGCATATGTTACTTCTTTTCGTTCCTTGATGAAATACCGATAATATCATGGCATATATTAACAAGAAGTGATTAGAAATAATCATGAGATAAGATTTTTATGTTCTTCTGAATCTAATTGTATAGATGGAAATAAGAATATGACTTTTAAATTAATTAATGAGTTAGATAGTCTATGTGATAATTATTGGGTGAAGCTATATTATTAGCTTGTTATTTATAAAGTAGAACTCTTTATGAGTTGTGATGATGTTAACTTCTTAACCTGAAATTTTCGAAACTGTGAGGGATCATGGTTTCCAGAGTTATATAGCCTGATCCTAAAAAGAAAAAAGGTGAGAAAAATTATTTATTAATATTATAATAATGCCTTACAAAATTGAATTTTTTTGTGGCAAAAATTTATATTGGAAGATAAAAAAAATATATGTTGTATTTCTGGCTCTGAAAAAGTTATGTTGCTTCGGGTCTCTTAGTCATTTGGGTAAAGAAGTCGTTGAATTATGACTTGTTTCCTACTAATTTGAGATATTCTTGTAGAAGTTAAAGTTCCTTCAATTTTTAGAAAATTTTACTTTGGTACTTGACTATGGAAGATACAAGAAGAAAATAAGTTCTTATTTGTTGAAAAATATTTCAAAAAACACTTATATAGAAGTTAAGTTTCATTTTATTTGAGATGATTTTGTGCCTTATGTGAGAATACTATAAGTTAGTATTCTATATGTCGATTCTCCACTGTATTAAAAGGATATATTGAAGATATTGAATCTCTGATTCAGATGAAAAACTAGCTAGTTGTTGTATGATCACCTTTTGGTGGGGGTTATGATATTAAAATTGCCTGGCAGTGAGGCTAATTATGCAACCTCTTGGTGAGTTAAACCGACAATAATTATGTCGATGAATTGTGATTGCCGAGGTGCACTAACCATTGTAAGAAAATAAATCTTTCAATGGGAAGAGTAGATACATTCTCTTGAGATATAATGTGATAAAGCAATTGCTTAGAGATGAGAATTTTATACATATTATGTGTAGTCAAAAGAGAATTTGACCGATCCTTTGACTTATAAGTGAAACATCGAGGGGTTGAGACTTTTGCCAATTTGAGATATATCAACAATGATGGTAACCCAACCTATGTGATTGGAGATCCCATGAAGTAGGTTCATATGGGTATAACAATTCATTAGTTGATCAAATATGCACTATTAAATTATGTCTCTTCCTATGAGTGTGTATATAGTGCAAGACTACAAAGAATGTGAGGTTGAGTTATTATACTCTTAATCCAATAATTCATATCCTTTAATAGGTGGTGTATTGCGCTGCAGAATATACTTGATGGATCGACCTATACGAGTGTGGAGTGGGGTTGCTCCTATGAAATTTATGGCAAAAAATTTCTAGATCACTCATGAAAACCAGGCGCGGGCATGGCCTATTAGCGCAAAACCGCGATAAACAACAAAGTGTGTGCGGGTATAATGTGATAGATAAGACACTAAACTTTCAAAAGAATTCTTGGTTCATAGAAGTTTTGAACTTCACCAATTGTTCTGTAAGTTTAATCTTATAGGTCTGATTCATAGTCCAAGAGACACCAGATTCGATGCATTATGCTCATTTGTGAAAACCCAGCGAAACCTTTTATTTTACTCTAATGCTTAATATTCTTTTTGAGTTACGTGGGGGATTGTTAGAAAAATAATTTGATAACTCAAAAAGAAATATTCGAAATCATGTCTAGATTCATTCTTTTAATGAGGCCTTTATTACATTAAATATTTTGAATATATTTCTTTAATGTTTGTGTAAGCACGTGATTTTTGACCCTCCCTGAGATTTTTCACATTTTTAGCGTGAATATGTGAAATTGGGTCTAATATAGCCATTTTAACTATTTTTACTTTATTTCGTTGCAAAAAGAAAAAATCACAAAAAATACATATATAAATTTTAGTTTATGCATTTCTCATAAACGTGGAAAAAATACAAAAAAATGTACTTTATTTTGATACTTTATATAAATTCAAAAATTACTAAAATATATAGTTCTATTAATGTTTGCAGTCATTATAATTTTGAAAAAAAATTGTGCTTTATTTTGGTACTTTATATAAATTCGAAAATTACAAAAAAATATAGTTCTATTAATGTTTGCAGTCATTATAATTTTGAAAAATACAAAAATTGTACTTTATTTTGGTAATTTATATAAATTCGAAAATTACAAAAAAAAAATATAATTCTATTAATGTTTGCAGTCATTATAATTTTGAAAAATACAAAAATATTACTTTATATTTTTGTCTTTATTAAAGAACGAAAATTACAAAAAAAATAGTTTTATTAATATTCTATAGTCATTTTAACTTTGAAAAATACAAAAAAAAACATTACTTCATATTTTATCTTAATATTTAAAAAAACGAAAATTACAAAAATAGTTTTATTAATATTTTGTAGCTATTTTAAATCTTGAAAAAATATTTAAAAAATATATAGTTTTGTTTGAATACTAGTCTTATTTTTGGTAGTTATTTTGCTTACATAGGACTAGTTAAGCAACGTGTTCCTATTTCTCGGGTCCGGGCAAAAGAATAATATTCGGGTTCAAACTACCCGGTTTTAGGCCTAATTTTCGGACCTAGCCCATAATAAACCGAGTCCAGGACACGTGGGGAACCCCACCACGCGTGGGGGACATATGCCTTGAACCCCACCACGCGTGGGGCTCATTTTTCTGGGCAAACCCATGTTAAATACACGGACAGAAGGCCAAAGGAAGGAGGACTCTTGAAATTTTTTTTGAACGAATACTGTTCATCTTCTTCTTTGAGAAGAAGAAGAAAACCCTACCCGACCAGCTCACTCCTCCTCCTCCCAGCTACCCCCTCTCTCGTCGTCCTTGTCCAACCAGCAGTACCCAAACCAACCAGTCGAAACACCATCACCCTACTGCCCAAAACCACCATGAACGACTACTAAACTCCCTCCATCGCTGCAACCCCGACGACCTCAGCTGTTCGTCGTCCCAGTCCGGTCGTCGACCACCAACGCTGCCCGCTACCAGCTGAACCAGCACGACCCCGCTTCCATCCAAACAACAACTGTTGTTGCTTCGTCGCAACCAGCAGTCCGCCATTGCTGCTGCACCACTGCCCAAACGACCCCTCCATCCTTGCCATGGCTGACCGAAAAACATACACGCACACACCAGCTGAAGCTTAACTGAAACGTACAAAAGGTAGCCCAGAAGTTCTGTCCGGGGTGAGGTCCGTTGAGGTCGTCTTTGGTTCGTCGAGGTCCGATACGTCGAGTTTGTTGTCCGAGGTTTCGTCGCGGGTCCAACGCATCAGACGATAATATCAAGTAGGTCATCTCTATCCGTGTCCTTCATATTTGTTGTTTAGCAATATGTACATGCGTTTGTTGAAATACAATCCTAGTTCATGCGGATAGTACGCGACATTATATACATGGTGATTGCAAATTGCTATATTTGATAATTAACCCCGTATGGTATTGAAATTTGGCCGTGAATGACTTTCCCGTTGTTTCGTTATTTTAAGTAGCTATTTGACATTTTGTTTCTTCATGTTTAAATTGTTGTTATCCAAACATTTGTCGTAATAGAGGTTTGCACATATTCTGAAAGGTTAATTATTTAGTTTGTCTTAATAGTTGTTTATACATGTGGTAGTAAATGTTGAAATTATAGTAGCAATTTTAATTCCGCGGAAAAATGCTCGCTTCATCAAATGGGTTCAATCTATAACCTATGATCTCGCGAAGTAGCAAAAAAAAACATAGTTATTTTAGCCTTGTCCTATTTCTAAAAGAGAAAAAAAAATAAATAAAAAAATGAGACGAGCCTCGCCGAAAATAAATACAAGCTGCGGGGCCCTCTAAATGTATATATTAAATACTTAGATTCCGGGACGAGCCGTTTAGCAAATTTCACGGCCCTACCCAAAATAATAATGCGCTAGTTGCTTCAGGCGCGCCTTTAATAATTTAATTTTCCTAAACTCGGGTGCACATTTATGTGACCCAAATCCAAATCTCAACGAAATCGAAATGTGTCTCTAATCACGGGTACATTGATTGTGACGTGGTCTGAGATGTATTTCCATGACATTGCAAATTCTTTTTAATAATGAATGAGACGAGCCTCGACAAACAAAAAATGCACAAGCTGCGGGGCCCTCTAAATGTATATATTAAAATACTTAGAATTCGAGGACAGGCCGTTTAGCGAATTTTACGGCCTTCCCCAAAATAACAAGACGCTAGTTGCTTTAGGCGCGCCTTTAATAATTTATTTTCCTTAACTCGGGTGCACATTTATGTGACCCAAATCCAAATCTCAACCGAGTCGAGATATGCCAAACAACTACGGGTGCATTGATGTAACGTGGTTCGAGATATGTTTCCACGACGTTGCAATTCTCGTAAAATAATAACAATAAGTAAGAAAGCGGTAAAAAGATAAAATTTTGCACATAAGTTCATATTTGTATAAAATCAGATAATCAAGCCGAATATAACAGTTGAGCGACCGTGCTAGAACCACGGAACTCGGGAATGCCTAACACCTTCTCCCGGGTTAACAGAATTCCTTATCCGGATTTCTGGTACGCAGACTGTAATATAGAGTCATTCTTTTCCTCGATTCGGGATTAAAATTGGTGACTTGGGACACCCTAAATCTCCCAAGTGGCGACTCTGAAATAAATAAACAAATCCCGTTTCGATTGTCCTTTAATTGGAAAAACTCCCCTCGCGCCCTGCGGGTGCGGAAAAAGGAGGTGTGACAGCTCTGGCGACTCTGCTGGGGATTATACACCCAGAACCACTGGTTCAGGGTTAAGAATTCGAGCTTAGAGTAATTGTTATTATTTGGCTTTATTTATTATCTGATTATTACATGTTTTGAGCCTAATGTGCTAAATGCTGCTTTTACCGCTTTGATATTATTTGAACTGTATATAAACTGTGCCGAAACCTTTCTCTTCTTACCTCCGGGGATGTGCTTACTGGTTGAGACTCCCTATTCTGTTAGTGTCATACCCTAAATAAAAGAGGCTCGGAAAGTTTCTAAGCCGGCTGGCCTTTTGGTTCCCGGAAAGGAGCTCCTTCCTCAGCTCGAGTTGTCCGCTCGGGTACACTGTCTAGAACACCGACCCAGGTTTTGAACATAGAATAACGTGACTTCATGCCGGATCCCTAGTAGGAACGTTTGTTTGCATCATGTGCATTTGACTTAGGGGACTCAACACAGGGGTTGGGTCCGTCTAGGACAAGCAACCTGAAAATAATAGACCATCCTGAGGCATCCTATTTGTTTTCCGTGCATTTATTTTGTCTCGCTGACCGGTGTTTGAATATTATGAATATTGTGAAATTGAAAAAAAGAAATAGCGGTTAGGGAATTGATTGTTTATTTTTGAAAAAAACCTAATACACAAATACTGTCAAAACTCTGCCGAAATTTTGAGAAAATGAAAAAGTGTCTTATTAATTTGTTTTATTAAAAGCAAGGGAAAAATAGAAAAAAAAGAGTAGTGGCTTTGTCTTGTTTTTCAAAAAAAAAAACAAATTAGAAAAAATAGTTTGTCTTGCCATAAAAATGAAAAAAAAAAAGTCTTGTTTTGAAATGGGTTTTTATTTATTTATTTGTTTATGAAAATGCCAAAATAAAAATAAAAAAAATAATAAAATAGTTTGTTTTTTAAAAAAATTAGTTTGTTATTAGTTGCAAATATATATATATATATATATATATATATATATATATATATATATATATATATATATATATATATATATATATATATATATATATATAAATCCAAAGGTTTTTCATTATTTCCTAAAATGTATATATATCTTTATTTGTTGCGAAAATGTTTGTCTTGCAAAGTCTAGAAAAGTTCTTTTAGACTCCCAGTTTTCGAAACAAAAATCCAAAAATATTTTCCGTTATTGACTTCTTTAGAAAGTTTTTTTTTAATTATTAAAAAAACGTATATATATATAATAAAAAGAATCCGAAAATATTTTCCCTCTTCTTTAAATATTGAAAAGAAAATTCAAAATTCAAAAAAAAAACATTTTTAGAAGCATTTCTTATATTAAAGGTAAAATTACGAAAAATATTTTCTTTAGAATAATAAAAAAAAAACGAAAATTCAAAAAATATATATCTTAGAAGTCTTTTCTTTAAAAAAGAAAATCAATCAAAAAAAAATAATACTTCCTTTCTTCTTTTAAAGTAGTTCCTTCGCACATTCAAAAAAAAAGAAGTTAGTTCATCTATTTATTCCTGATTGCCCGAACTACGCGGGTTTGATTCTCACCGGATGTGAGATACGTAGGCAACCCTCATCGGGTCCAACCCCACCTTTTGCTAAAAAAGCCAAAAATAAATAAATAACAAAAAAAGTATATGTCAAATTTTAATTTTGGTGATGTTGTTTTGTCATAAATAGCCGAATGTTCCCGAATGGGACGCCGGAAGGCTGACTTTGCATAAACAGCCACCTTTGGGTCATTTTTAAGACTTGGTCCAGTCGACCCACATAGCCTTAAAAATCTTCGTCCCCGAGGCATTGAAAGGCCGTGTTTGCAATGTTGAATTTTCTATTTTTGAAAAATGATAAAAGAGTCATGAACAAGTCCGGGTGATGCCGCTTATGTCAAAAATGGCCAAATGTTCCCGAAAGGAACTCCGGAAGGGTGCCTTGGTACAGACGGCCACCTCGTTTTTTTTCCTCACACAACCTTAAAAATCTTCGTTCATGAAGTGCTGAGAGGTCGTGTTCAGAAATCCTTTTGAGAAAAATCGCATATATTTTTGTTTTTTATCAGAATAAGTGTCGTTTGTTAAAATCTTATTAATAAATGTGCAGAATGAGCACGACTCCAAATGAACCCTTTTCAATCATGAGTAAAATCCCCCTCCAATTGCGGCTCTGGTGGAATGATTTAGGCAAAGAAGGGCATGACGAAATCAAGAAGTATCTGAAAGGCCTCACGAGTTTGTTGGATATCAGGCCACGAGGAGATATCATAAGGGCACTAGTCCCCCACTGGGATCCTGCGCACAATGTCTTCCATTTCTCGGATTTTGAACTTACCCCAACTTTAGAAGAAATAGCAGGGTATATCGGCAGCGCTGAGACTCCTTTGAGGCACAAATATCTGATTGCTCCAAGAGCTGTAGCAATACACCGGTTTCTGGACTCCTTAAAGATAGTCAGAACAATTCATAACCCTGACTTGGCAAAAGGTTTTTGCAGCATGAGTTTCATATATCAAAGATATGGTCACATAGGAGGATTCGACAAGCCAGAAAACCAGTTGTGCAGCAAAAGTAATCGTCAAAAGTGGGAAGAACATAGACGGATTGCTTTCATGATAACTTTCTTAGGACTACTAGTATTCCCAAGAAAAGACGGGAATATTGACATAAAGATAGCAGGGGTCGTCAGTACGTTGCTCACACAGAGAGATAGTACGTTGGCGCCCATGATAGTATCTGATATGTTCCGGGCTCTCACGTCTTGCAAAGCCGGAGGAAGCTTTTTCGAGGGTTGCAATTTGTTGTTGCAAATGTGGATGACCGAACACCTATGTCACCGAGCCCAGTTTCTGAGCCATGGATCCGCTGAAAAGACCTGCATAGAGGAGTTCTATACCAGAGTTAATGAGACCTACCTACCGGAAGGAGTCACAGCATGGACCTCATATTTCCATACCCTCAACGCCAGTCAAATACAGTGGGCGCTAGGATGGTTACCGATCGACGAAGTCATATACATGCCAGCAGCCAGGCCCCATTTTCTCTTAATGGGACTTAAGAGCATTCAACCATACGCGCCGCATCGGGTTTTAAGGCAACTTGGGAGGTATCAGATAGTGCCGAAAGACGAGGATCTAAGCACCCAGGTAATCGAGATCAGTCCCGACGGCCAGTTTCCTGAAGCAAGGGTTCGTCAAATTTGGAGCCAATGTCAATACTTAGAAGCAAATACTTGTGTAATGAATCGGGCAAAAGGGGAAGTTTCGCCCGGGTATCAGGCCTGGTACAAAGGGGAGACATCATCTGGAAGACCGACCAAAAGACCTCACCTGCAAGAATTTGCCAAATCTTCACAAGAGCAGTGGGGCTGGTTGGCCAAAGAGCGGGAATATCTTGCCGAAACAGGCAAACTGAAGCAACAAGTTCAGGATATGAGGTTTGAATGCCAATTACAGTCTGCTGCCCACAAGGGAGAAAAGAACAGATTAATCAGAGAAGGCGAGATCCTCAAAGCTCAGATCCGGAGGATGAAAAAGGAGGCTGATAACCAGCCGAGAAGCCGAGCGGATAAAAGATTGATAGCAGGGTTAAAAGATCAGGTTGCGGAATGCCAGGAAGATTTGGAAAGAGCCAAGGCTAGCACAGCAAGATTGCGGACCAAGTGGGCAAAGGGCACAATGGCCCGGAGGCAGCTCCTGCAACAAGTCATAAGGGATTATGAACTGAGCATCGGGACATTAAGGGAAACGAATGCCTCTCTTCAAGAGAGGATCTTCAAGCAAACACGGGATGCCCAAGCCGACAGAAGGCGATGTTACGATGCAATGACCAGAATGGAAAGACAAATGGAGATGTTCCAGGATCAGCTTGCCAACAATGCGCAAACACTAGGATTGAAGAACCGACAGATAAGGCAGTTGTTCGCAGAAAGGGACAACATTCGAGGAAGGATCGACGAGATTGGGCATTACATCTACATGAGATGCCTGGCATGCGAGCAAATGCCTCGGAAGACCCTCCTTGTTTCCATCATGGGTTGCGTCCACCGAATCATGAATGAGTTGAAAAGCCTGCAGAGGGACCTCACACCAAGGGCCGCGGAAAGGCCGAATGATGCCTCGCGGGCCCCTAAGTTGGAAAATTAATCTTTGGTTGAGTCTTGTTTATTTGGCTTTGTTGCTTTTCCATATGTTGTTTTCTTTTCTTTTAGTCAAAACGGGTTAAGAACTGTGGAGTCTGTACTATTGCTATTCCTTGCTTGAAGTAATTTGTAATAGCAAAATTTTGAGAATGAATTTAACGATTTCACAAGAATTTTGTGTTTCTTTACTTTAAGGCAGAACTACGCCTGGTCTGATTCGCGCGGGGACGTGATACGTAGGCAATCCCCATAAGATTCGACCGCTTTTAATAAAGAAAGAAAAGGAAGTATAAAAATAAAAAAGAAGAATAATAAATAAATAAAAAATAAAAAAACAAGAAAAGGGGATAAATGAGCAAATCGGGATGACGCGTGTTGTTTAAAGCAAAGCATGTAGAAACGGTTAACTACCTAGGAGCATTGCATCCTCTATGTGTTGAGATTAAATCCGTTAAACTCTAACGCTAACAAAGTTTGTTGTTGTCTGATGAAGACAGTTAGTTGTTAAAGAATTCTGGCAACACACCCTTATCAAACCAGATCCAAAGGACCGGTAGCGACAAGCATGACTACTTCGGAGAATAGCAATGAGGAAGAAAGGCCGATGAGCCAGTTGTTAAAAGAAGCAATGGAAAAGATTGAAAGGATGGGACTAGAGATGAATGCAATGCAGCTAGCCATAGCCAAAACACAAAAGAGCCCTGAAACACTGGGGCACATGCCGGAATACCCTCACTCTGGCCCTTCCACAAGCCGCCCAAATCCCCTTTATCATCAAGAAAGAAGCCCTCATGATTCCCAAGCTCCACCACCCCATCAACCTCTCCCAACACCCAATATTCCCATTTTTGTGGGACCAACATCAGCCCCTTTGCAAAGGACGACCAGTGAGCCATTGTTTCAGGCTCACGATACACAATACTATCCCCCCGAGCCTACGTTTCATGCCCCCGAACCACAGGCTTACAATCCACATTTGGAAGTGCCGACAGAGATTGAGAAGCCGGCTAAGGCCCCTGAACAGGATGAAGTATTGAGAAAGTTCAAAAGCCTGGAGCAGTCCTTCAGGAACTTGCACGGGCTGGGCAATCAAGTCAGCGTAGCATACAAAGATCTGTGCCCTTTCCCAGACGTCCAACTCCCGGCTGGGTTCAAGATGCCTAAGTTTGATTTATATGAAGGGCACGGTGATCCCATGGCACATTTGCGGGGATTCTGTAGCAAAATGAGGGGGGCAGGCGGCAAGGATGAGCTGCTGATAGCTTATTTCGGCCAAAGTCTGAGCGGATCTGCACTAGAATGGTATACCAGGCAGGATTCCAGCAGGTGGTACACGTGGGATGATCTGGCGCAGGCTTTTGCAGGTCATTTCCAGTACAATCTCGAGATAGTCCCTGACCGTCTCACATTATTGAGAACTGGGAAGAAACCCGGGGAAAGTTTTCGCGAGTTCGGGTTCCGCTGGAGAGAACAAGCAGCTAGAGTCGATCCTCCCATGAGAGAGGGAGAGATGGTGGACTATTTCTTGCAGACATTGGATCCAACCTACTTTGGTCACTTGGTGACAACAGTTGGAAAATCTTTCAACGAGGTGGTCAAGATAGGGGTCATGATAGAAGAGGGTTTAAGGTCTGACAAGATCTTGAACTATTCGGCACTCAAGGCCACAACCCAGGCTATTCAAAACGGCACGGGAGGTGCGTTGAGAAGAAAGAAAGAAGAAATTGCCACGATCGAGGCAGGCAGTTGGTCCAGGGATGGCAGGCCACACTACAACCAACCCAGACCTCACAGGACAAACTACCCATACAACCTACCACATCACTACTATCCACCCCAAGAACCGCATTTTTCCGTACACCAGGCCCAAGCATACACTCAGCCTCCGGTTCGCCCACAATGGCGCGCGCCGGCTCCCCAGAACATATATGCACCACCACAAAACACCTATCCTCCACCGAGGGCGTATAGAAACCCTTCAGGGGCAGGCTTCCGGGGAAATCCAGATGCTAGGAATGACAGGTTGCGGAAGCAGAGAACTTTCACGGAGTTGGGAGAAACCTACACCGCTTTGTTCCACAAGCTGAGGCAATTGGGTTTGGTTAGTCCTGTCCAGACTCGAGAACCAAATCCCCCACCTCAGAATTTGGATCGATCAATAAGTTGTGAATACTGCTCAGGGATGCTCGGGCATGACACCGAGAAGTGTTGGAAGTTAAGGCATGCCATACAGGATCTTATCGACACCAATAAGATCGAGGTCCAGACACCAGAAGCTCCTAACATCAACCAAAACCCACTGCCAGCGCACCACGAAACTCACATGATTGAGTTGGTGTGTGAGGGAGGAGAATTGAGAAAACCCTCACAAACAGTGATGATGATCCAAGCCGCCCCGAAAGAAGTCTCAACCAGTGGAGGAACGAGTGTACAGTCGCAGGGAGAAGGCGTCAAGCCGGTAGTGATATTGGGAAAGAGCCCGTCCGCCATAACAAGCAAACCCGAGCCAAGCAAGTTGGTAATACCAGGGATCCCGCCCACACCGGCGGTCGTGTTGAAAGGGGTATGTAGAGAACGGGTGACCATAAAGCCTGTGGTCCAGCTGCCGATGATTGACAGCAGGGCTGTGCCTTGGAAATATGAAAAGGCGGTGGTGATGTACAAAGGAAAACAGGTGGAAGAAGTCAGTTGTGAAGCGCAAGGGCTGACTCGATCAGGTCGATGTTTTGCTCCGGTGGAGCTAAGAAGAACCAACCCAGTTGCAACCAAGAAACCTGTGTCCGAAGAAGAGGCTGAAGAGTTCCTGAGGAAGATGAAAGTACAAGACTATTCTGTGGTCGAACAGCTGAGAAAAACACCGGCCCAGATCTCACTGTTGTCATTACTGATCCATTCTGAGGAGCATCGTCGGGCCCTGTTGAAGATATTGAACGAAGCTCATGTACCCAGTGAGATTTCTGTAAACCACCTGGAAACCATTGCCAGCAAGATTTTCGAGGTGAACAGGGTAACATTCTCAGATGATGACCTGCCGGTGGAAGGTACGGAGCATAATAAAGCTCTATACCTAGCTGTCAAATGTGAAGACTCGGTGGTAACTCGAGTATTGGTGGATAACGGCTCAAGCGCCAATATTTGCCCAACTATCTACCTTGAACCAGTTAAAGATCGACCACGGAAGGATCCACAAGAACAGTATCTGTGTCCGAGGGTTTGACGGAAACGGAACAGCCACTGTAGGGGATGTTGTACTTGAACTGACCATTGGTCCAGTCCTGTTTACCATGGAATTCCAGGTGTTAGATGCCACAGTTTCTTATAACCTGCTGTTAGGACGACCCTGGATTCATGCAGCCAAAGCGGTGCCTTCCACCCTACATCAGATGGTGAAGTTCGAGTGGGAAAGACAAGAGGTCGTGTTACACGGCGAGGATACAACGTGCACCATGGGCGGAACCATTGTACCTTTCATAGAGACCGCTGATGACAAAGGTCCTTGGGTCTACCAGATTTTCGATACAGGGTCGGCCAACAAAATTTCTGAAGGAGAAATCATCCCGCACCCTAGGGTAGCTGCCGCAACAGTCATGATGGTCTCAGAAATGCTGGGTAATGGATTTGTGCCAGGAAAAGGCCTGGGAGTCGAGCTTCAAGGGATTGTCCAACCTGTCTCCCTTCCTAAAAATCTGGAAACTTTTGGATTGGGGTTCAAACCAACCGCAGCAGATAGGAAGCAAGCGCGAAAAATGAAGAAGAGGGTTTGGTTTCTGCCTAAACCAGTGCCACGTCTCTCAAGGTCTTTTGTCAAAGCAAGTGCCAAGGTGTCACCGGTCCCAAAGATTCTAGGACCTTTGATCGGTATAAATGAAGACCTGAATCAGAGTTTTGAGAGGCTATTCGCGGATGTCAGTATGGTGGAAGCTGGAGAAGGTTCCAGCAGAGCAGAGATACAGTTTGTGGGGCCTGAGGCCAAGACCAACAATTGGACGGTTACTCCTCTTCCTGTCCGAGGGGAGTCTTGGTAGTAGGCTTTGATTTATGTTTTGTGTGTTTTGTTTTGTCCGGATTATTCAAGGGTGTAATCCAAATTTTACTTTCATTTTGTAAAAGTGTGAACCCTTTTATCCCGCAAGTTTAATGAAGTTCTTTTCTTTTGTCCCATTTTAATTTTGTTTTGTTCTTTTTCTTTCTGAACAGTTCTCTTTTTACTGGTTCTAATGACATGGCATGCACAGCGGATCTTCGACCTAGTCTAATAAATCAATCTGAATCTGACTCAATGATGCAAGAGGTCGTTTGTGACGATGAATCTGAATGTGACGAAGGGGAAGCCTTCGAAGAGATAAACCGAGAACTGTGCCAATTTGAAGAGAAACCCAAGCCTAACCTGAATGACACTGAGGCTGTGAATCTAGGAGACGCTGATAACGTCCAAGAGACCAAAATTAGCATCCACATTGAGCCGAATGTCAGAGAAGAATTGATCAAAACCCTCATGGAATTCAAAGATGTTTTTGCATGGTCATATGACGATATGCCTGGATTAAGCACCAATTTAGTGGTTCACAAATTGCCCACTGACCCGGCATACCCTCCGGTCAAGCAAAAACTAAGGAAATTTAAAACAGAAATGAGTGTAAAGATCAAAGAAGAAGTGATTAAGCAGTTGCAAGCGAAGGTCATTCGGGTCACTCGATATCCCGAGTGGTTGGCCAATGTGGTACCAGTCCCAAAGAAGGATGGAAAAATCAGGGTGTGCGTCGACTACCGCAACCTCAACAAAGCAAGTCCCAAGGACAATTTTCCGTTACCCAACATTCATATCCTGATCGATAATTGCGCTGGGCGCGAGATCGGATCCTTTGTGGATTGTTATGCGGGTTATCATCAGATCCTAATGGACGAAGAGGATGCTGAGAAGACAGCGTTTATTACGCCATGGGGAACCTACTGCTATCGGGTAATGCCATTCGGGTTAAAGAACGTCGGGGCAACGTACATGCGAGCAATGACTGCTGTGTTTCATGACATGATACACAAGGAAATCGAGGTGTACGTCGATGATGTGATCATCAAATCTTGGCGTCAGGAGGACCATGTAGCAGACCTAAGGAGATTTTTCCAAAGACTCCGGAGGTATGATATCAAGCTTAACCCGGCCAAATGCGCATTCGGGGTTCCATCAGGAAAGTTGCTAGGATTCATCGTCAGTCGACGGGGGATTGAGTTAGACCCATCCAAAATTGAATCCATCCGAGATTTGCCACCGCCAAGGAACAAAACAGAGGTAATGAGTTTGCTGGGTAGACTCAATTACATCAGCAGGTTCATCGCTCAACTCACAGCAACTTGTGAGCCCATATTTCGGCTGCTGAGAAAGGATGCTGCAGTAGGTTGGACGGCAGAGTGTCAGGAGGCTTTCGACCAAATCAAAGGGTATCTGTCTAATCCACCCGTATTGGTCCCGCCTAAGCCCGGGAAGCCCCTAATTCTTTACCTGACGGTCTTGGAAAATTCATTTGGTTGTGTGTTGGGGCAACATGATGACACAGGAAGGAAGGAGCAGGCCATCTACTATCTTAGCAAGAAATTCACAGTACATGAGGTCAAGTACACTCAACTCGAGAAAACATGTTGCGCCCTAACTTGGGTAGCTCAGAAGTTGAAGCACTACCTGTCTTCGTATACTACTTATCTCATATCCCGTTTGGACCCATTGAAGTATATCTTTCAGAAACCTATGCCCACGGGAAGGTTGGCAAAATGGCAAATTCTGCTCACAGAGTTTGATATCATCTATGTGACGAGGACGGCCATGAAAGCCCAGGCGCTGGCAGACCATTTGGCAGAGAATCCCGTTGATGAAAAATACGAGCCCTTAAGAACGTATTTTCCTGACGAAGAGGTGATGCATACAAATGAGTTGGAATTACCTGAGGAACCGGGTTGGAAGCTTTTCTTCGATGGAGCTGCAAACGCAAAAGGGGTTGGAATAGGAGCAGTACTCATTTCTGAAACAGGACGGCATTATCCTGTTACGGCTCAACTACGCTTCTATTGCACCAACAATATGGCCGAGTATGAGGCTTGCATTCTGGGTCTGCGCTTGGCTGCTGACATGGATGTCCAAGACGTCTTGGTCTTGGGAGACTCGGACCTCTTGGTACATCAAATTCAGGGTGAATGGGAAACACGAGATCTAAAGCTCATACCATACCGACAATGCTTGCATGATCTGAGCAAGCAATTTCGATCGGTGAAGTTCAAACACATCCCGAGAGTTCACAATGAGGTTGCGGATGCCTTGGCCACCTTAGCATCAATGTTGCACCACCCTGACAAAATGTATGTTGATCCTCTACACATCCAGGTCCGTGATCAGCACGCCTACTGCAATGCCATAGAAGAAGAAGCAGATGGCGAACCCTGGTTTCATGATATCAAGGAATACCTCAGAATGGGGATATATCCAGAACATGCCTCTAGAGACCAAAAAAGAGCCCTTCGGCGTTTGTCGAATGGTTTCTTCCTCAGTGGAGGAGTATTGTACAAAAGAACCCCGGATTTGGGATTGTTGAGATGCATAGATGCCAGTCAAGCAACGACGGTTATGGCAGAGGTACATGCTGGAGTTTGTGGGCCACACATGAGCGGATATGTATTGGCAAGAAAGATCCTTCGAACAGGGTGTTATTGGCTCACCATGGAACACGACTGTATCACTTTCGTGAGGAAATGCCATCAGTGCCAGATACATGGAGATTTGATTCATTCTCCGCCAACAGAGTTACATACGATGTCAGCACCCTGGCCGTTTGTGGCATGGGGCATGGATGTCATTGGGCCCATCGAGCCGGCAGCATCCAACGGTCATAGGTTCATTCTAGTGACCATTGATTACTTCACCAAATGGGTTGAGGCTAAAACCTTCAAATCAGTAACCAAGAAGGCAGTGGTGGACTTTGTTCACTCCCATATCATCTGCAGATTTGGGATCCCAAAAGTGATCATCACGGATAACGGTGCGAATCTTAATAGCAGCTTGATGAGAGAGGTATGCCAACAATTCAAGATTACACACCGCAATTCCACCCCATATCGTCCCAAGGCGAATGGAGCAGTCGAAGCAGCCAATAAGAATATCAAGAAGATACTGCGAAAAATGGTGGAAGGGTCCAGACAATGGCACGAGAGATTACCCTTTGCTTTGTTGGGTTACCGCACTACCGTCCGAACTTCCATAGGCACAACTCCTTATTTGTTGGTGTATGGAACTGAGGCCGTAATACCAGCGGAGGTCGAAATTCCGTCCCTCCGAATTGTCGCTGAAGCCGGGATTAATGATGATGAATGGGTCAAAGCTCGATTGGAACAGTTGAGCCTGATAGATGAGAAAAGATTGGCAGCAGTGTGCCATGGTCAGCTGTACCAGAAGAGAATGGCAAGAACATATAATAAGAAGGTGCGCCCCAGGAAGTTTGAAGTAGGGCAGCAGGTATTGAAGAAGATCCTCCCACATCAGGTCGAGGCAAAAGGCAAATTCGCCCCAAATTGGCAAGGGCCTTATATCGTGACCAGAGTATTGTCCAACGGTGCTTTGTGTTTGACAGATGTCGAGGGTAGATGTGTCGACATGGCTATCAATTCAGATGCAGTCAAGAGATATTATGCGTAATTTCTTTAATTATGGCAATTTTTGGTTTATTTGTTTGTATTTGGCATTTGTTGGATAATGAGATGACGGAGGCAATTCTTTCTTCTATCCAAACACTTTTAACCCTTGCTTCCCCCTTTGAGCCTTAAGTAATTCTTTCATACCCCTCTTTTGGAATCACTAATGGAAAAGACATGAAAAAAAAGAGAAAAAGAAAAGAGAAAGAAAATGAAAAGAAGGAAAAGAAAAAAAGAGAAGAAGATAAAATCATAAGAAATACAAAACCGTGGGAACTACGTTTGACCTGATTCCTCAAAAAGGATACGTAGGCGCCTCACGGCTCGGTCATAGTATGCATCATAGTGAATATAGGATGCATAATGTACATAGTGTGCATAATAGGCACAGTATGCGTAACGCACATAGCGCAACATAAGTGTAAAAAATAAATTCCCCAAGCAAGAAAACTGGGGCAGAGGTTATGTTTTAAGTTCCAACAAAGGTTCGATTCCAAAAGTTGTAGCACATCACCCATCAAATTGTTTTCAGTTTTATAGCCTTTCTTTAACCCCACACCAAAACCAACATCAACATCCAAAAGACCTCCCGATCAATGTTCAAGAGATGTCGAGTCAGGCAAATAAGGCCGAGAATAATACACCGATCCCCAGCAAAGAAGAGGATCGTAAGACTGGGAATGAATTGATGGTCAAAGGAATCTCTAGAAGAGAGGGTCGTATCTATAACACCCCAATTCCTCGAAAGAAATAAAATGAGAGAGTCTTATCGGTGAAAACCTGCACAGGCACCGAGAGGCGATGTAACATGAGGGATATGAAATGAGAGAGTCTTATTGGTGAAAACCTTCACAGGCACCATAAGGCGCCGGGAGATGAGAGAAAAGAGAGAGTCTCATTAGTGAAAACCCCTCGAAGGGCACTATGAGGCGGCAAGACAGATCAACAAAAAGCGACCACATTTGCAAAGAAATGGACAATCATTTATCATCCCCAGCAAGTCAGACCATCGGGCAAGTCGATTGATACAAATAGACTGGGTCGGGAATCTATGGTGCACGACATGATCACGAGGACCATTCATATCCTCCAGATAAGTTCTTTTGAGTTTCTCCTCCCACCAAAATATTGGTTCAGAAAGATTTTCTCCTTTTTCTACCTTTTACTTCTTTTCCTAAAATGTGTCTTGAAAGGATTTTTCAAAGCTTACTACCAGAAACCGGAGGGGAATTCATCCAGTGCAGGATAATACAAACAGTCCTAAAGGCCGATCCCAGGCAATGCAGTGATCGTGCCCGGCAATTTTGGAGGAAGTAAGCTCATAAAGGGAGTGGTTTCAGGAGTTAAAAGCAGACTCCCACAGCATGTGCTTAAAGAGAAAGCAGAAAAGGGGATTAATTGAAAGCCAATCCCCAGCAGGCTAGAGACCCCCAGCAGGCAACTCTGCCCATTAATCAATTATGGGGACATAGAGCAAGAAAAGGGGAAGAGAGAAAAATCGTTCGCCGGAAAGGCACCCTCTACCACCACGATTAAAACTGACTAAATCCTTTTGTCTGCTGCAGGAGAACAAAAGAATTGATAATGGCAGCAAGACGCAACGCCAGGGAAACCACCAAAAACCGGGGCAGAAAATTTTCTGCCGATTGTCGAAAATTTTCTCGGAAGAACGGGGAAGCAATTTCAATACATTTAAGTTCTAGGTCGCCCACCAGTATAATGCGGGAATACATTTAAGTTCTAGGTCGCCCACCAGTATAATGCGGGAATACTTTTAAGTTCTAGGTCGCCCACCAGTAAAATGCGGGAATACTTTTAAGTTCTAGGTCGCCCACCAATAAAATGCGGGAATACTTTTAAGTTCTAGGTCACCCACCAGTATAATGCGGGAATACATTTAAGTTCTAGGTCGCCCACCAGTATAATGCGGGAATACATTTAAGTTCTAGGTCACCCACCAGTAAAATGCGGGAATACATTTAAGTTCTAGGTCGCCCACCAGTATAATGCGGGAATACATTTAAGTTCTAGGTCGCCCACCTGTATAATGCGGGAATACATTTAAGTTCTAGGTCGCCCACCAGTATAATGCGGGAATACATTTAAGTTCTAGGTCGCCCACCAGTAAAATGCGGGAATACCTTTAAGTTCTAGGTCACCCACCAGTATAATGCGGGAATACATTTCAGTTCTAGGTCGCCCACCAGTATAATGAGGGAATACATTTTGTCTGTTCATTCCATATTCTAGGTCGCCCACAAGTATAAATGCAGGCATGTCATTACCAATAGGAGACGCACTTCCTCAGTTTAGTTTCACCATAGGAGACGCACTTCCTAAGTTTAATCTTACCAATAGGAGACGCACTTCCTCAGTTTAGTTTCACCATAGGAGACACACTTCCTAAGTTTAATCTTACCAATAGGAGACCCGCCTGTAGAACGGAGTTTGTTGTATGTCGAAGAAAAGAAGAAATCAGGCGTCCACCTGGAGAACAAGGACAAAGAAGGAAGAAATCAGGCGTCCACCTGGAGAACAAGGACAAAGAAAAATAGAAATCAGGCGTCCACCTGGAGAACAAGGACAAAGAAAAATAGAAATCAGGCGTCCACCTGGAGAACAAGGACAAAGAAAAATAGAAATCAGGCATCCACCTGGAGAACAAGGACAAAGAAAAGAAGTAATCAGGCGTCCACCTGGAGAATAAGGACAAAGGAAGGAAGAAATCAGGCGTCCACCTGGAGAACAAGGACAAAGAAAATAGAAATCAGGCACCCACCTGGAGAATAAGGGAATACAATTGAAGTATTGAAGTCAAAAGCCCGCTCATATGAGAAAGGAGCACACTTAGAATCAATGAAGCAGAGGAATACAACAGGAATCTCCAGCAGGAAGCAATAAAATCCCCAGCATTCACAAAAGGCTGGTCAAGAAAAGACAACAAGAAAACAAGAGGGGAAAAGAACCCAAGGTACGGAAGTAGAGAACAGATGTGGTCCGCTCAAAGAACTAGCACCTACAACTAGTTGTATCAAGGTTCAAACCTGAAGTCTGTATGAAGCACCATTCAAGACTCAAGACCAAGTTTCAGAAGACTTACAGATAGGAATCCCTGTAACTAGTAGCTGATAGGCTTAGTTAGTCTTTTTTCAGTCTTCGTTTTTGTTGTAACGACAGGACCGCGGACCGGAACCTCAACGGAACTGCACCTCGATCGGCTCTTCACCTCGGTACACTTCACTATCTCTCTCATTTCCGAACTACACGTGGCCTGATTCCTGTATAACCAAGGATATGTAGGCAGCTCAGATACCAGGGCTCGGTCACATTCCCTCCCTTTCCTTAAGTGTAGTCCGTCCAAGTAATGGTCGGGTCAAAAACACGTCTAGTCGTTCTTTGTCGGAAAACTCTTCGTGTTTCCAGTCAAAGAGGGGCAGCTGTAAGCACGTGATTTTTGACCCTCCCCGAGATTTTTCACATTTTTAGCGTGAATATGTGAAATTGGGTCTAATATAGCCATTTTAACTATTTTTACTTTATTTCGTTGCAAAAAGAAAAAATCACAAAAAATACATATATAAATTTTAGTTTATGCATTTCTCATAAACGTGGAAAAAATACAAAAAATTGTACTTTATTTTGATACTTTATATAAATTCAAAAATTACTAAAATATATAGTTCTATTAATGTTTGCAGTCATTATAATTTTGAAAAAAAATTGTACTTTATTTTGGTACTTTATATAAATTCGAAAATTACAAAAAAATATAGTTCTATTAATGTTTGCAGTCATTATAATTTTGAAAAATACAAAAATTGTACTTTATTTTGGTACTTTATATAAATTCAAAAATTACAAAAAAAATATATAATTCTATTAATGTTTGCAGTCATTATAATTTTGAAAAATACAAAAATATTACTTCATATTTTTGTCTTTATTAAAGAACGAAAATTACAAAAAAAATAGTTTTATTAATATTCTATAGTCATTTTAACTTTGAAAAATACAAAAAAAACATTACTTCATATTTTATCTTAATATTTAAAAAAAACGAAAATTACAAAAATAGTTTTATTAATATTTTGTAGCTATTTTAAATCTTGAAAAAATATTTAAAAAATATATAGTTTTGTTTGAATACTAGTCTTATTTTTGGTAGTTATTTTGCTTACATAGGACTAGTTAAGCAACGTGTTCCTATTTCTCGGGTCCGGGCAAAAGAATAATATTCGGGTTCAAACTACCCGGTTTTAGGCCTAATTTTCGGACCTAGCCCATAATAAACCGAGTCCAGGACACGTGGGGAACCCCACCACGCGTGGGGGACATATGCCTTGAACCCCACCACGCGTGGGGCTCATTTTTCTGGGCAAACCCATGCTAAATACACGGACAGAAGGCCAAAGGAAGGAGGACTCTTGAAATTTTTTTTGAACGAATACTGTTCATCTTCTTCTTTGAGAAGAAGAAGAAAACCCTACCCGACCAGCTCACTCCTCCTCCTCCCAGCTACCCCCCCTCGTCGTCCTTGTCCAACCAGCAGTACCCAAACCAACCAGTCGAAACACCATCACCCTACTGCCCAAAACCACCATGAACGACTACTAAACTCCCTTCATCGCTGCAACCCCGACGACCTCAGCTGTTCGTCGTCCCAGTCCGGTCGTCGACCACCAACGTTGCCCGCTACCAGCTGAACCAGCACGACCCCGCTTCCATCCAAACAGCAACTGTTGTTGCTTCGTCGCAACCAGCAGTCCGCCATTGCTGCTGCACCACTGCCCAAACGACCCCTCCCTCCTTGCCATGGCTGACCGAAAAACATACACGCACACACCAGCTGAAGCTAACTGAAACGTACAAAAGGTAGCCCAGAAGTTCTGTCCGGGGTGAGGTCCGTTGAGGTCGTCTTTGGTTCGTCGAGGTCCGGTACGTCGAGTTTGTTGTCCGAGGTTTCGTCGCGGGTCCAACGCATCGGACGATAATATCAAGTAGGTCATCTCTGTCCGTGTCCTTCATATTTGTTGTTTAGCAATATGTACATGCGTTTGTTGAAATACAATCCTAGTTCATGCGGATAGTACGCGACATTATATACATGGTGATTGCAAATTGCTATATTTGATAATTAACCCCGTATGGTATTGAAATTTGGCCGTGAATGACTTTCCCGTTGTTTCGTTATTTTAAGTAGCTATTTGACATTTTGTTTCTTCATGTTTAAATTGTTGTTATCCAAACATTTGTCGTAATAGAGGTTTGCACATATTCTGAAAGGTTAATTATTTAGTTTGTCTTAATAGTTGTTTATACATGTGGTAGTAAATGTTGAAATTATAGTAGCAATTTTAATTCCGCTGAAAAATGCTCGCTTTATCAAATGGGTTCAATCTATAACCTATGATCTCGCGAAGTAGCAAAAAAAAACATAGTTATTTTAGCCTTGTCCTATTTCTAAAAGAGAAAAAAAAATAAAAAATGAGACGAGCCTCGCCGAAAAAAAATACAAGCTGCGGGGCCCTCTAAATGTATATATTAAATACTTAGATTCCGGGACGAGCCGTTTAGCAAATTTCACGGCCCTACCCAAAATAATAATGCGCTAGTTGCTTCAGGCGCGCCTTTAATAATTTAATTTTCCTAAACTCGAGTGCACATTTATGTGACCCAAATCCAAATCTCAACGAAATCGAAATGTGTCTCTAATCACGGGTACATTGATTGTGACGTGGTCTGAGATGTATTTCCATGACATTGCAAATTCTTTTTAATAATGAATGAGACGAGCCTCGACAAACAAAAAATGCACAAGCTGCGGGGCCCTCTAAATGTATATATTAAAATACTTAGAATTCGAGGACAGGCCGTTTAGCGAATTTTACGGCCTTCCCCAAAATAACAAGACGCTAGTTGCTTTAGGCGCGCCTTTAATAATTTATTTTCCTTAACTCGGGTGCACATTTATGTGACCCAAATCCAAATCTCAACCGAGTCGAGATATGCCAAACAACTACGGGTGCATTGATGTAACGTGGTTCGAGATATGTTTCCACGACGTTGCAATTCTCGTAAAATAATAACAATAAGTAAGAAAGCGGTAAAAAGATAAAATTTTGCACATAAGTTCATATTTGTATAAAATCAGATAATCAAGCCGAATATAACAGTTGAGCGACCGTGCTAGAACCACGGAACTCGGGAATGCCTAACACCTTCTCCCGGGTTAACAGAATTCCTTATCCGGATTTCTGGTACGCAGACTGTAATATAGAGTCATTCTTTTCCTCGATTCGGGATTAAAATTGGTGACTTGGGACACCCTAAATCTCCCAAGTGGCGACTCTGAAATAAATAAACAAATCCCGTTTCGATTGTCCTTTAATTGGAAAAAACTCCCCTCGCGCCTTGCGGGTGCGGAAAAAGGAGGTGTGACAGTTTGTAACTGATAACTATCAAGTTTGATTTCAGTTTCTACAAATTAAAACTGACCATTAAATAGCTATTATGGGATTCTTTATATTAGTTTTGAAAAAGTCAAATTTTTATATAGCCATAATGGTTATTATGCTGGCAACATTTTTTTTTCATTATTTTGACGTTACCATCAGATTTGGACATTACCATTAGATAGTCCATTTGTTTTGGACTATATATATTTATGTGTTTTCATCTTCTAAGTAGAGTGAAAAAGGTTAAAAAACTTTTCTTCCCTTTTCTTTAGTGCTGGGTTTTCTTCTCATAAATCTTTGTTGTTTCTGCTCCTAGTTATACTAGAAGCGCTTGTTGAATCCTGGGGGATACGCCTAATATTATTCATCTCGGTGTGGGCGAAATATCCTTAAGGATAGTGTCTTTGACACGCCTCAAGCTAAACCTTTTATTCTCCATAATCATCCAATTTTTCCAACAATTACATCCTTACTAGCGTTATTCTTCCCGGTGACAGACGGACCAGCTGCCTTCGGTCATGCACCACCCCCCCCCCCGGGTTCCACGTGTCCTCTTTTTGGACGACCATGTAGCATAGCATATTTTACCATATAGATAGTCCTCCTACTTTCTGGTGACATGACTTTGTATTACCGGAAAATTGGTAGAATCATTCTTTTGGCAGGAATTACAATAACTTCCTTTAAAGGCTTCTGACGGTTGATTAGATGCATGTCTCTCCACATTTAATACCCCAAACACGCATCATCCCACGATTCAGCATAGATTTTGCCGATTATCGAGCTAATTATGGCCGTGAATTTACCCGCCAAAACTTTTGCTTATACGCATCAATTTTCCCCCTTATACTCCATAATTTACCAAGCTTCCCTTGCTCGACTTACATCATGCTCTTCATCTCTTCCCTAGGTCTCTTCAAGCAAAAACCTTTTCCTTCTTCGGTACAATGGCTTCTTCCTCAAAGCGTACCAGTTCTTCAAAGAACAAGAACAAGCTGAGAACTCAGCTCTTCCAACAAGGCCGACATGCTCGGAAAAGGTATTAAAATAATCACATAAAGGGATAATATTACAAAGCTTAGGGGACAAACCATCTGCAAGATTATAACATAAACAATAAAAAAAATTATAAATCCAAGAACCATCATTAAATTCGAAGGAGGAGTAGTTGAATCCTAGGAATCTTCAACGATTCCGGCAAGTCAGAGTTCACGAGGTCTTTTTGCCATTCTTTTCAACGAGAATGCATTTACCTATTTATTTTCTTATGCTTCTCTATCACATAAACCTGTTTTTTTTATTCAAAAGATAACTATTATATTATATTAAAGAGGAGTAGTAGAGGGAGCATGTAAAACCTAGACACTGTCCTTGGGGGTCGACCGTGTGATGGGTCATTACAAAAAAGGGGGTTCAGGGTAGCTACTACTACTATTGATTCCCGTATTTTGGGATAAGCAAAAAGATCGTCCTAGAGGACTTCGCAAACTGAGTGAGGGCTATAGAGCTGATGGTATAACGCTTCTGACAAAAAGTTTGCCTGAGCGGTCATCCTCCAAAACTGTTGAACAAAAGGTGGGGGTTGTGCAAAAATAGTGATACCTGCAATTTTATCCATATTGCATCCAAGCGTTGCTAGTATATCTGCTATTGGTTTTGCTCCCTGTATGTGTAAAGTATGACATGATCATCAGTTGCATGAGCAGAAACCAACAATCATTTATAAGATTAGAATATAAAGGGTGCGAGGTCTGCAATATTGTAATGACTGCGCTTGAGCATCTAGATTCACTTCTAGAAGTTTGTAACCATGATTAACAGCCAAATGCAAATCATGATATGGTGCACATAGTTCAGTTTCAACGCTTCCATGAGAGATGTGATTCCCCACAAAGCCCGAGAGCCAGGCACCTACTGGGTCACGTATGACACCACCAATCTCGCCCTGGCCAGTGTCTAATCACGTTGAACCATTAGTGTTTAGTTTGAAAGGGGTAATGCTAGGGGTTACCCTTTGAGTTGTAGGGGTATACAACTGTGTGAGAACAGTTGTACAACACCAATATAGTAGAATTCCCCCGCCATGTTAAGGATATGTGATGAGGAGAATGGTTTTATAGGTGAGTGAAAAACCTTGGCATTTCTAGCTAGCCAAATATGCCAGAGACAGAAAGGGATAAGGATGAAATTTCGGATATTAAGGAAATTAGGAACATCGTTGTGCAAATGACCACTGAATTGGAGGGTCCTCAAATCCATTTAGTCCAAAAATTATTGGATACATGTTAAAATCAAACCAAATTGGTGCGGTGGCTGGACAGTCTAGGAGGAGATGGTGAATAGTTTCAGGATTTGTATGGCAGTGGGCGCAAGCATCATTGTTGAGTATGCCGAGGTGGTGATAGTATGCCGCTGTGGGTAGACGATGATGGCAGCAGAGCCAAAGGAAATATTTGACTTTTGAAGGTATTTGACGTTTCCAAATCCAGTAAAGGTGCGTCTAGCGGGTGTAGGGAGTAAATGATGGGAGTGTGATTTTGTGGTGAAAGTCCCATGCTTCGTGAGGGCCCAAGCATAAGAGTCAGGGGAAGGTAAATAGGAAGGAATATGAACATTAAGTATATTCTGGAGTATTGAGGTTGGTAGTTCAAAAGGGAGGACCGACCATGGGAGAGATAGCTAGAGACAATATTGCTATAGTCGTGTTGGGGAAGTGGCCCAACTAAAAAGTTACGTAAGGGCATATTGGAGGGTAGCCAAGAGTCGGTCCAAAAGTTAATAAGAATGACATTACCAATAATCCATTGTATTCCTTGTCCAGTCACTATAGAATTGTTTCTAGTGTGTGTGGCGCGCAAAGACACACAAATAAAAGCAGATTTAATATATAAAAGTGATAGTGTTATAAATATATTATATTATGGATATTCATTTAGTACTCCGTTGTAAATAAGCTTCCTGAAGAAGCTTATCTATATGGGACTCCATCGTAAATATGTTTATCTATTTAAGTACTCTATTGGAAATAAGCTTCCTGAAGAAGCTTATCACTTTGATACCCAGTTATGGATAAATATTACCCCCGGTAGAAGATTATTCATACCGGGTATAATAAGTTTATCCTTTTAGTACCCAGTTATGGATAAACATTACCCCCGGTAGAAGATTATTCATACCAGGTATAATAAGCTTATCCTTTCAGTACCCAGTAATGGATAAATATTATCCCCGGTAGAAGATTATCCATACAGGATATAATAAGCTTATCCTTTCAGTACCCAATTATGGATAAACATTACCCCTGGTAGAAGATTATCCATATCGGGTATAATAAGCTTATCCTTTCAGTACTCTGTTATGGATAAACATTGCTCTCAGTAGAAGATTATTCATATCTGGTATAGTAGCAGCTTACACAACAACTTCCTTTCTTCTATAAATAGAAGAGATTTCAGTTCATTATGTACATCAGTTTGAATTCGAATAATATATCAGTTTCTCTCTATACTTGTCTTTACTTTATAGTCTTTATTTTATAACACGTTATCAGCACGAGACTTTGCCATCTCAAGCAAATATTTTGAAAGTATCTGAGATAAGAACTTTCTTTTCCTAAATAATGTCAAATCTTTCTAAACTTGAATTTGTAGCCCTGGATATATCGGGTAAAAGCTACATGTCTTGGGTGCTTGATGCTGAAATTCATCTTGATGCGATGGGTCTGGTAGACACCATCAAAGACAAAAATCAGGCATCAAACCAAGACCGTGCCAAAGCAATGATATTCCTACGCCATCACCTTGATGAGGGCCTGAAAATGGAATATCTTACTGTTAAAGATCCAGTCATACTGTGGAATAATTTGAAAGATAGATATGACCACCTGAAGATGGTCGTTCTTCCACAGGCACGATATGATTGGACTCATCTAAGGCTACAAGATTTTAAATCTATCAGTGAGTATAATTCTGCTATGTTCAGAATTATTTCCCAATTGAAGTTATGTGGTGATAATATTACTGATCATGATATGTTGGAGAAAACTTTCACCACTTTTCATGCCTCGAATATGCTCCTGCAGCAGCAATATCGAGAGATGGGATTTAAAAAGTATTCTGAACTTATCTCACATCTTCTTATAGCCGAGCAACATAATGGGCTATTAATGAAAAATCATGAAAGCCGATCTACTGGTTCTTGTCCATTCCCTGAAGTGAATGAGACGAACTTCCACCAGGCTAAACGTGGAAAAGGTCGTGGCCCCAGTCATGGTCATGGTCGTGGTTGAGAAAGAAACTCTAATCATGGTAATAATAACGCACCAAAGAACACTCATCACCACCAGCAGTGGAAAAGGAAGGAACAAAAGCATGAAGCGGTGCAAGCACCAAATGCAGAAAATGCATGCTATAGATGTGGAGAAAAAGGGCACTGGTCACGTACCTGTCGTACGCCAAAGCACCTGGTTGAGCTTTATCAAGCCTCCCTAAAGAAGACAGAGAAAAATGCTGAAGCAAATTTTATTTCTGAAGATAATTTAGACTTCATGCATTTGGATGTAACTGATTACCTTGCACTCCCAGAAGGAGAAACAAGTCATGTAATCGGTGGTGAATCTGTAGAAATGTAAATATTTTAATTTTTGTTATTTGTAATAGATAGTATGGTTATGTAATTGTTGTACATAAAGAAAAATTATGATTTGATAATGATGTTTACTATAATATATCTTGTTTATGTCATTTTGAAGAATATGGATAACATTATTAGATCAACTTAAACTCTAGCAGAGTTTGCAAGAAATATACAACCACAAGAAGTGGTTATATTTCGTATATCTCATTGTAATTATATTTTGTTAACTACCAGAAGTGGTATATGCCTATGATCACCAGAAGTGATAATTTAGGCTTTCTATGGTTACAATTGAAGATAAGCTACATAAATATTCTCTATATTAAATGCACGCCTCGATTTGCTCCTGAAGTAGTAAATATTTTAAAAGAAGTTGAGGCATCACAATTTGATGTGATTAATGCGCATTCAGATAATTATGTTCGATTTCCTGAAGGATGAGAACTTTTGATAATATTAATCCATTCCCTGAAGTGAATGTGACAATACTAATAAGTCGGGTAAATATGAACGCGCTCTTGATGTGAATACATTACAATTCACCTCCAGAAGAGTTAATATAATTGAGAGAATATATACTCAATATTTCGTATTTTAAATTTGCTCCTGAAGAAGTAACACAATTGAAATTGCCTCCTGAAGTGGAAAAATATTATGAAGAGGAGTTTTCGTGTGCTTAAACAATTGTTTTACATTGTTTATTTGATTGTGATTTTCTCTCATGACACCAGCAGTGTCTGAGCAATATTTGATAGTACAAAATGTATCAACAACTCCTGAAGAGCTAAATGTTTGCCTAAAGAATACATGACACCAGTAGTGCCAGATAAATATTAGATTGTGGATAATAAATGAAGGCTCTCGAAGAGCTTATATACAAATATGTCATTCATATTATATGATTATGGTCAAAACATATGTTGTAGTAAACCTGAAGTTTACTAATACAAATGGCTATCATATTGAGACTACAAATGATTGGAAGATTGATAATCTTCATGTTTCCACAATCATAGGGGGTAAAATAATATGTATGTGAGAAGTTACCCGCCTTATTCTTTAATTTGTACTATATCATGTATCACAGTAAACCAGAAGTTTACTAAAGCAAAAGTTTATGCCATAGTAAACCAGAAGTTTACTAAGAGATAGCACATGACATGATAAACTTGAAGTTTTCATTTGCCATTTTTAAATGAGCTATTTGAGAATTCAGATAAGCATATACTAAAGAACTAGAAGATTCTTCAGGAATTCTCATGTGTTGCTTGTTCTCATAATGAATTGATTATACCAGCTAAAGTTGGGACTAAGACCCCTGATTCTGAAATATATAAAAGGTGAATATGGGCCCGTTCACCTATCATGTGAACCACTTATAGGTGCATATATGAGATGGTTACATGTGTAATTATTGTCAACCTGCAGTTTGGCATTTGGAATTGCTTTTCTCGATTAAGAGCATAATTTTCAGATTATGAAATCAAGACAGTTCATCTTGATAATGCTGGTTTATATCCAAGCTGGTTTAGCATTGAATACCTCCTATTAATGGCTAAACCATTGCTTATGAGAACAAAGCTTCATGTGTTGGTCTAAGATTTTCTAAATTGCATATAGCAGCACTTGTATGCATCAGATCAACAATATATGATAAGTCCTCCCTTCACAATTGGTTTAGGATCAGAAACCAAATATTTTTACTATCTTTTGTTGCGTGGTATATGATTAATTTCTCTACCATAATACACAAAGATATATTTCCCAAAGATGATTGGGGATATATGTTAGTTTTTCTAACATTTGAGGGATGGAATAAACAGTTGAAAAATATGCTATATGAATCGAATTATCATTAATATGATCCTCACTTAGAAGATAATTCAAGTCGAATGCCAGAAGCATTTGCTGATCCAAAATTAAATATCATATTTCAGCTACAAATGCTCCTATTAAAATTAAAGTCCCTGAAGGATAGAGTTTACTGTACGCATGAAGCGTGGTAGACCAATCGGTTCCAAAGGTAACAATCCTTGAAAAATAGTAGGAGCTAATGATCAAAATGATCATAATGAGGAGGAAATAAGCTCTAGAAGAGCCCACGACATAACATTTCATGAAACTCCCGAAAAAGTTCAGGTACCTGAAAATAAAGAAAGTGATGAGATCTCCACAAGTTATGTCGCTTCGGAACTGACACAAAATGATCGTCGACGATATATTTAATACAATATAGTGCACAATATTGTAAAAGATTGTGAGGATCGGACTAGCAGTCCAGACACTTGAAGATGTCATACCATTTAGATACAAGTCTTAACCTATATGACTTATTTGGCTAAATCTATATGAAGATCCTTGAAGGATTGAAAATGCCCGAAGCATATAATTCAAAGTCTTGAGAAATGTACTCGATCAAATTATAAAGATCTTTGTACGGTTTAAAGCAATTTGTGCGCGTGTGGTATAATCGCCTCAGTAAATATTTGCTGAAAGAAAGTTACATAAATTATGTTATTTGTCCATGTATTTTAATAAAGAAAATGTCATCAAAATTTGTTACACTTGCTATTTATGTTGGTGACATAAATCTTATTGGAACTCCGGAAGAGCTTCAAGAGGGTCTTAAAAATACTTTTACATGGACAAAGTGTACCCATTAAGTACACCAATGAATATTCAATCACTTGAAGTGAATAAGGATCCGTTCCAACCTCTAGAAGAGGATGAGGAGCTCCTTGGTCCTGAAATACTCTATCTCGGTGTAGATGGTGCACTTATTTATCTTGCTAATGCTAACAAAAGTGGTGCAGATCGTATTGGTAATGCAGATGCAGGTTATTTATCCGATACCCATAAAGCTCGATTTCAAACCGGCAAGCAGAGAGTACATATGATTGAGATCGGTGATTCATTCGAGAAACATGTGGGTTGGAATATGATAAAAGACCCACAATATTATACGAAGACAATATTTCATGCATAGCACTATTAAATGGAGTATTTATAAAAGGAGATAGAACAAAGAACATTTCACCAGAATTATTCTACATACATGATCTTCAAGAAAATTGTGACATTGATGTGCATCAAATTAGTTCAAGTGACAATCCAGCAGATTATCTTTACCAACATCAATTTTTGAGAATTTGGTATACAAGATTGGAAGCGGAGACTTAAATATTTGAAATAAGGTTTTCTTCAGGGGGAGTAAAATGCGCGTGTGAGCACGTGATCTTTGCCTCACAAAACTTACTCCAAAAGAAATCACAAATAATTTTTCTTTGTATGCAATTTTGAATTTTTCGTGGCATTTTATTTGTGCATGATTATTTTATTTTTAATAGAGAAAAATATAGAAAAATAGTAATATAGGTACATGTGCATTTAGGAATTAATGTTGCATTTTTATAATTAATTAATCCTAGGTTTTTATAAAAGGATAAAATAAAATAAAAAATAATATATTTAGGAATTAAATAAACCATAGTTGGTTTTAAAAGAGGGAAAAATCACAAAAAATATGCATATGTGTTTCTTGCCATTGTGTTAATTTTATTTAATTTTTTTTTAATTTGAGAATTAATTATTATGGGTGTTAAATAATATGTGTTTAATTTTACTTTATTTTATTTTATTTTAAAAAAGAAAAATAAGAAATGAGTCATAAATCAGACCTGGACCGAAATCCAGGCCCAAACCAAATTAACCCCCTCACAGCCCAATCCAAACACCCTTTTGCCCGGTCCAAATCTCATAAGACGTCCAAACAACGTCGTTTCAGCAGGCGATCAATCACGGCCATTGATCCTGCATGATCCAACGGCTCAAAGGCCATCTCCTTTACCCATTCCCTGGCCCGACCCGTTGCCCGGTTCAAACCAACACCCAATTACAACCAAACAACACCATTCCCCTCATAGGAATTGATCCAGGCCGTTGATCTCACATGATCGAACGACCAGGATTCATTTTTCCCCCTAGTATATATAATTAAACTCATCACCCCAGCCCCCTTAACCAAACACCCCCCCATTCCTGTTCATCGTCGTCTTTGAGACGACCTTTCCCCAAAACCCTAGCCACCCTAATTCCCTTTCACCAGAAACCCGGCGGCAACGATGCCGCCGGTCACCACCTTAACACCCCTGAACCCCCTCGACCTCCTCTTCCCAACTCTCACCATAACTCCCATCGAATTAGGCCCAGCTCGTCGAATCTTAAATCGAAGGTGGTCCTGAGGACACGACCATCTCCGATGACCACCAAACCAACACCCAGTAACCTTCCAGCCACCCCCAACACGGATCTTCAAACCGTTTGGCTCGAATCATCTCAGAGCTTCTCGAATCTTCATTTGAAGATTCGAGTCAAACATGAACTCACCCAGATCCGTCTCAAATTCACACCAAATGACCCCTAGGCCTCCCTCACCCCTAAGTCGTCTTTTGTTCCCTTCGAATCTTCCCAGAAACGTTCAAGCCCTAAATCCGAAAAAAAAACGGAACCCTAAAATTCCAATCATGGAATCTGACCAAATTAATTGAAGGGTTGGGGCCTAATAGACTTTAATCGAGGTGTTCTCAGTTGAGAACACTTCAATTAAAGTCTGTTCGACCTCGAAATGCTTAGGTCTGACTTTGAGCTTGGGTCCGTGTAATTTTAAAGGTTCAGAGGTATTTTTCCTACTTCTCTTTTGTATCCTATGTGTGTATTGATGCCTGTTTCAGTAATCTATGTAATTTTCCTATCTTCTTATTTGATTCTGTCTCATATCCACTATACCCGTTTATTCGATCAAATTATAGCATTGTTTCTGTTTGTTGTGATTGTTTACAATGTGTGTAATCGACTCGATTAAGTTCGTCGATTAGTTGTTTTATACATTCTCGTTTCTGTTAATGCTGATTGAAACAACCTGTTTATCTATTTATAGACTGATTGTTAACGATTGTTGTAGGTAATCAATTAATTAGTTCTCGTCAATTAAATCGTTTTTGTTTGAAAATCAATAAGTTCGTCAAATGGATGTTGTGTATGTTGATCTCTAGGAAATTAGTTTTAGGGCATTGTCAATGTGCTGACAATGCTCCTGCATTTATGTTGATCTTAGTTCAATTTTCAATTTTAGTTTAAAGGGTTCTGTTGAGTTCTGTGAGGTGTTAATATGCTTTTATTCAAGTTTAGTCTGAATTCAGCCTTTGCCAATTAGTTATTAGAAATTTGGTATGATAAATCGATCATAGCTATTGCAGTCCCCTGCTTGGCACAGTCTGTGAGGATAGAATGGCTGTTTGATTTATTTTTAGGAATTGGTTGTTAGCTGTTAGGCAGGTTAGTTTAGATAATTGTTAAGTATGGGCAGTTTGGTTAAGGCAGTAACAGTAAGGAATTTCAGGGGTGTTTGAGGAATAAAACAGTTAGTATAATACTTTATTGCTAGTGCTTTATCAATGAGGTATTAATTAATCCTAATGGGGAACCAAAGGAAGTGGAGGGGCTGAAATTAAGGGAAAGTGCTGATTAACGAGAAAAAGCAGTTTTAGTGGCAGATTTTAAGGGAAAAATCTACCTTAGATAACAAAGGGGGTCCAGGCAGCATTAAAGGAACAAATAAGTTGTATAAGAAGGGGGTTAGGGACTGATTTCAGAAAAAAGAGAGAGAGGACTGAGAGAGATATACAGAGAAAGAAAAGGAAGAAGAAGGAGAGACAAAAAGAAAAAATAGAAAGAGAAAAACAAAAAAAAAGAGCACACACACACATACACAGAAAAGAAAAACAGAACAGAAAAAAATAAGAGAAGTAAGAAATACTGTTTTCCCTGAATTGTCCGGTTTGGTTTGTTGATATTGTTTGATTTAAATCTGAAATTTCCTAAGATTCCTGCTACTGTGCGTCTGGGTTTCACGGGTCTTGTTGTTTTGCTCAAATCTGCTGAGTCATTGGCATTTTCTGCTGGTTTTTGTTGATGCTGCTACTGCTGAACTTTACCTCTTTTATCCTCATTTCCAGGTACATATCTGTAGACTCATGTCATGAAAAACTTCAACATTGCAAGTAAATGAAGTTTGGAATTACAATTATGTCTTCTACTCATTTAAATTTATTAGTTTAAGTTTCAGTTTTGTTTTAGTTGGTTAATATAGTATTATACTTGACATGATAAACTATTAGCCAATTGACCTTTTGAAGCAGTAAATTCTACGATAATCTTATTTATTTTGAAGTTTAGTGATGACATTTATTGTTTGAATTGTCGAGATAGGGAACATGGCAGAAAGTTGGCCATTAATTAAATCTTGTGATATTGTTGGCTAAGTATAGGATAGTATGGAAATATCAAGAAACTACATTACTAGCATATCTCGTCCAATATTCGATTTTGTTTAAAGCTAGATGATGAAAGTTGTATTTTGTTCGTACATTGCGTGGTAACGGTTATGTGTATAACCATGGGTGAGAGGTAAATTGATATAATCCGTTACGTTTACGATGTTAGAATATTATGAATGGTTCAGATTGTATAACTACGTTACATGTAATGTCATTTTATTAAATCAATTTGTAAATTAGTTTTTTTTAATAACAAATGGCCATTTATTTTAGGAATGCGATCAATTCATTTCTTAAAAATAGTATATAAAATAATGTCAAAAATTTTATAAAGTGTAGATTTAGTATTTGTAAATAGCTTGTATAAGCCGAGATAAAGAAAATTGGTTTAATTTTATCTATCCCAAATTCAATCATTGTAAGCAAATTAACCAAATAATTTGACCTTTGGACTAAAGACTAGTTGTGTAGAAGGTCGGATTTATAAATACTAAAATGCAACATTTAAGTCAAAGATATACAAAAATAGAGTTCGCTCTGAATATAACAATGAAAATTCTTCGAAAACTATTAGTTTGTTTATCAAATTAATTCTTTTCCTAGTTTTGCACGCAATTCGCTTTTTGGGTATACGAATATTGTATTCACGACAAAAATGGTAGTTTTAGTTACACGTTGTTTGTTTTTCATATCATTAATTCTTTAAATTTGAATAGTTTTGAGGTATACAATTCATACGTGTAAAATATAACCTGCGGTCAACACCTAATAAATTTTGAATTCTTTTCAAGAAATTTGGAGGCGTCCCAATCGGTGATTTCCCATGACTTTCACATTTAAAAATAGATGGACATAATAAACACTTATAGAAAATTTATATTACCATCAAGAATATTTTGTGTTATTAGGGATGCGTTCGCGTGACCTGATTATATTTCTAAAGGCAATTCAGTTTATGCGTTCGCGCAAATTCGAGCAAATTTTTCTAATAAAAGGGGGTTCTTCGGAGGATATTAAATTAATTTCATATAACCCGAGATGTGCAGTTCACTATTTAATCATACAAAAGCGACGAACGTTCTTAAATTTATTTTAAGCACAATTTCGAACACAAGTTTTTTTTAATAAAAAATATAAAAAAAAATATTATCAATCTTGTTGTGTACACGTATGCGTGACACGATTCTTTACATTTATAAAAATGTATAATACGAATATACGTACGCGTGATTCGTTTTAAGAAGAGTTTATAATTGTAAACAATCTAAACAAAAGCGGTAATAAAATCAGACAACAAGGAAAAATGTATTTAATAAATCGAGATAATCAAGCCAAGTATAAAAACGGTTAAGCAATCGTGCTAGAACCACGGAATTCGGGAATGCCTAACACCTTCTCCTGAATTAACAGAATTCCTTACTCGGATTTCTGGTTCGCAGAATGACAAACAGAGTCATATTCTCCTCGATTCGGGATTAAAACCGGTGACTTGGGATGCCATAAAATTCCCAGGTGGCGACTCTAAATAAATAAACAAATCCCGTTTCGACTGTCCTTTAATTGGAGAAAACTCCTTCACCCCTCGCGGGGGCGGAAGAAGGAGGTGTGACAGCTCTGGCGACTCTGCTGGGGAACTCAACCCAGAATCTCTGGTTCAGGGTTTAAGAATTCGAGCTTAAAATAACTGTTATAGTTGGCTTTTATCTGATTTTTACATGTTTATGCTTAATGTGCTAAATGTTGCTTTTTACCGCTTTAATATTATCTGAATTGTGTATATAAAACTGCTACGAAACCCTCATTCTTTCTGAGTCTTCTGAATTTATGGTGCACACGTGCGCGTGGCCCACCTTTCTGTTAAAGGTCATACCAAATAAGACGAAGTTGGGACAAGTAACTAGGCCGGGTAGACTTTCGTGCTCCTGGTACGTTGCCCCCACTTCGGCTCAAACTGTCTGTTTGGGTAAGCCAGGTCTAGAACAATCTGCCTCAGGTTTTTCACTTAGAATAACTCAGCCTCGTACCAGATCCCTAGTAAGAACGTCTATCTGCATCATGTACATCTGACCTTGGAGACTCAACACAAGGGTTGGGTCTGTCTAGGATAGGTGAACCCGAAATGAAAGGACCATCCTGATGCATCCTACTTGCTACTTGTGCATTCATTTGCCTCGAATTTGCTTGTTGACCAGCTTAATTAAAAAAAAATCATTGTGAGAGTTGAGAAATAAAATGGGTCGTTTTAGCAAAATTTCCAAAATAGTTTCAAATGTTGAAAAAAAAAAGAGAAGAAGTGTTAAATAAAAAAAATAAAAAAAATGATTTTTTTTATGAGTGTCTTTTTTCAAAATGAGTCTTGATTTTGTTAAAATTAATCGCAGATACAAAATGAGCACCACCCAAAACCCACCATTCACAGATGTAGATGAGTTTCTACTTCGGCTTCAGATGTGGTGGCATGAGTTAGGAGAAGATGGTCAGAAATGGGTCATTAAGCATTTGGGAACTCTCACAGATATTATGAAAGTTAAACCACGTGATGATTTGATTACGGCGTTAGTAACTTTTTGGGACCCAGTTCACAATGTCTTTCATTTCTCTGATTTCGAGCTTACTCCTACATTAGAAGAGATAGCTGGATATGCTGGTATTGACGGAGATTTAAGAAATCAAAATCTGATATTCCCAAAGGCTCCCTCAGTGCATTGATTCTTTGGTCTTCTGAACATCAGTAATCAAATCAGAAAAAGCAATGTTGTCAACGGGTGTTGTTCTTTCAACTTCCTATATTAAAGGTTCGGAAAGCCGGACGGATTTGAAATTCATGAAAAGGGCCTTACTAACAAGCAGAACAAAGACACCTGGCAGATTCACCGACGCTTCGCTTTCATGGTGGCTTTTCTGGGAATCATGGTCTTCCCAAACAAAGAACGAACAATTGATATTCGCACAGCGAAAGTCGTACAGGTTCTCACTACCAAGGAAAATCACACCCTTGCCCCGATCATTCTCTTAGACATTTATCGGGCATTGACTTTATGTAAATCAGGGGCAAAGATCTTTGAAGGGTGCAAAATTTTGTTACAAATGTGGATGATTGAACATCTCCAACATCACCCCAAGTTCATGCAGTATGGTCCAAGCAATGATAATTTCATCGAGAGTTATGAAGAAAGAATAAAAGATTATAAGTCTCCAGAAGGGGTGGAAGCCTGGGTATCTCATCTAAGATCTTTAACGGCAAGTCAAATTGAGTGGACTTTGGGATGGCTCCCGGTAAGGGAAGTGATACACATGTCAACCTTGAACAGTTATTTGCTGCTATTGGGATTGAGAAGCGTCCAGTCATATGCGCCGCATAGAGTTTTAAGACAACTAGGGAGATACCAAGTGGTGCCTGATGATGAGGATTTGAGTATGCAAGTAATCGAGTTACACCCCGAAGCCACTCTTCCCGAAGATTTAATTCAGCAGATGTGGAATGGATGTCAATACTTGAAAGATGATACTCAAGTTCCAAACACAACAAAGGGCGAGATAAATCCAGGATATGCAAGGTGGTTTGAGAAACGATCCCGCATGGATGATGCACCAGAACACGATCTAAGAAGGCCAATAAAAAGACCCCATGTTCAAACCTTTAACGATAAAATCCAAGAACGATTGATTTGGGGAGAAAAGGAAAAGGGATACAAAGCAACTATCCATGCCTTAAAGGAAAGTCTGAGGAACCTCAATTTGGAGAAAGACTTACAAGCACAAGAAGCAGAAGGTGAAAAGAAGAGTCTGGCTTGTTAAAACAAAAATCTTTACGCTCAATTTCAAAAAATGAAGAAAGCTTCTGAAACACCAATGAGAAGTTGGAAAGATAAAAAAATCATCGCCAGTCTTTTGGAAAAAATGCAAGATTATGATTCCATTTTGGCAAAGACCGAAAAGGCGTTGAGCAAAGCTAAAGAAAGAATCCAACAATTAAACGAGGAGGCCAAATCTAATAAGGAACGCCAAGTAAGGCAATCCGAAGAAGACAGGGCACAGTTCAAGAAAGAGAAAGACCATTGGATGCATTCAGAAGCTCAACTCCATGCACAATTGGAAGAAGCAAGAAGGTACAATAGAGAATATCAACACGCAGACATTGACAGAGAAAGAGCACAGGCGAGACTCGATCAGGCCAGACTCCGAGCTCAATTAGAGTCAGCTTTAGATCGCGAAGACCGTATCAGAGATATAGCCACCACTCGCCAACAGCAACTGCAAAACCAAGACCAACGTCTCCAAGAGTTCAGGGCACAGATCCATGATTTAGCGGTTTACACCTCTCAAAGTTATGTGAACTGCCAAGGGATGGATTATGAAAGGTTTATAGAGCATGCACCTATTTTTGCCCGGCATCTGGCAATGGAGTTAGAAAGAATGTATCGCACGCTAGGAGGTCAGCCGGGTCAAGCCCCACCGTGAGCAGATGATCCAATGATTGAAAACAAAAGTGGGAAGTGGAGCATGTTCAGAGGTGTTAAGAGTTGTGTCTTTTGTTTGATTTGGGTTTGTGTCGAGTTTTTAAACCATTTTCTTATAATGTTTTCCAAATGTAGTGTCTGATCCATCTTTGTATTATTTCAAGAATAAATAAAAGTGTTGATAATTGCTTTACGATCCGAACTACGCAAGGTCTGATTCATGCGGGGGCATGATACGTAGGCAATCTCTATAAGATTCGACCACATTCAAAAAAATAATAAAATAAAATAAAGAGTGAGTAACAATAAAAAGGTCAAGAAAAGTTGGGATGACACAAGCAGCCGAGCAAATGCATGATAGAAAAGGGTTATTTGTCTAGGAATATTGCATCTCAACGTGTAATTATATATGTGTTAAACTCTCAAGACTAACAAGTTTGTTCATTTCCAAAATTCAAGCAGTTAGTTTTTCTAAGAGTATACTGGCATATTATCATTATCACACCAGGTCAAAAGGACCAATACCCGAAAACATGTCTATCCCGAATGTCGACACAGGTATTGAGATGGAGGAAATGGACGTCGGTAAAATGAAAGAAGAAATGCTTAAACTTAAGCAACAAATGGCTGAGATGTATTGGGCCTGGACCACAGGGCAATCACCCCCATCTTACCCAGCTAACCCTGCCTCCACCCCATCACTAGCCCAAACTCAGGATAGTCCTGCCACTGAATTATCCCCGAGTTTCCCCATCTACCAACATTACCGAGGCACCACCTCTCATACACCGTAGTCTCCACCTCCTAAACCAGTTCCATACCCTCCTCCACCAGTAGCTCCTGTCTCCGTAGCACCTCCCACAGCTACATTCCACAAATCTCCTAGTGAGCCTATATTCTAGGCCCAGGACAACCAATACTACCCCCCGGAGCCCACTTTCAAAGCCTCCGAAATCCATTCATTTACTCCCCGTTTTGACCTCCCAACAGAAATTGACAAGCCCGTCAAAAATACCGAACAAGAAGAGATGTTCAGGAAGGTCAAAAGCCTAGAACAATCGTTCCGAGACATGCGAGGGTTAGGAGGGCAGGTCAGTATGGCCTACAAGGATTTATGTTTGTTCCCAAATGTGCAATTACCAGTTGGTTTCAAGATGCCCAAATTTGACCTATACAATGGGCACGGCGATCCAGTAGCTCACTTGAGGGGTTTCTGCAGCAAGATGCGAGGAGCTGGGGGAAGAGATGAATTATTAATGGCTTACTTCAGCCAAAGTTTGAGCGGATCAGCTCTAGAGTGGTATACCCGCCAGGACCATGGGAGATGGTATACCTGGGATGACTTGGCGCAGGCATTTGCTTGTCACTTCCAATATAATCTGGAAATCATCCCAGATCGACTATCCCTGACAAAATTTGAGAAAAAGCACAATGAAAGCTTTAGAGAGTATGGTTTCCGGTGGAGGGAACAGGCAGCAAGGGTGGATCCTCCTATGAAGGAAAGTGAAATGGTAGACTACTTCCTACAAGCCTTGGAGCCAACTTACTATGCACATTTGGTTTCAGCGATAGGAAAATCATTCAACGAAGTAGTGAAGATGGGAGGTATGGTGGAAGAAGTCCTCAAGACGAATAAAATCATGAGTTATTCGGCTATTAAGGCAACTACTCAAGCTATTCAAGGCGGAGTAGGAGGGATTGGAAAGAAGAAAAGGGAGGAAGCGGCGGTGGTTGATTCAGGAACTTGGTCGGGATCCAGAGGTTCACCTCATTACTACAATCAACATCGATCCCACCAATCAACTTACCACCACAATTCACCCAACACTACTATCACCCGTCGGAACCTCATTTTTCCATCAACCATGCACAAGCATATAATCAGTCACCTGCCCACGCTCATTGGCGTGCTCCTGTCATACCAAGTACCTATCCTTATCCGCGAACCTACCCTGGACCAGGTTTCAGGCCTAATCAAGTATTCAGGGGTGAAAGGGGACAGAAAAAGAAAACCTTCACTCCATTGGGAGAATCCTACACTAGTCTGTTCCACAGGTTGAGACAGCTAGACATGCTAAGGCCGATACAATCCAAGCTGCCCAATCCTCCTCCAAAAAATTTGGACTACACCGTTAGTTGTGAGTATTGTTCTGGTACACCAGGCCATGATACAGAAAAGTGCTGGCATTAAAAGAATGCAATACAAGAGCTGATTGATACTAATAAAATTGAAGTTCAAACCCCCGAAGCTCCCAATATCAACAGAAATCCAATGCCAGCTCATCAGGAGGCCAATATGATAGAAATAGTACGGGCTGATGGGGAAACAAAGAAGCCGTCACAAACCGTCATGATGATTCGGTATCATGAAGCCAAGCCAGATGAATAGTAACAGAGGAAAAGTCGGTACCTAAGCAGAACAAATATGGTGATAAGCCATCTGTAGTAGTTGAGAAGGGATCTTCGAGCAAAGTTGCTACGAAGCAGGAAAGATCAAAAGTGATTGTACCAGGGGTCGCCAGCAAACCCATCATAGTCGTGGAAGGAGCCCGTGTAGATCGGGTCATTATCAAGCCAGTAACCCAGTTACCAGTGATCAGCAACAAGGCCATTCTATGGAACTACGAACGGGTAACGGTAATGTACAAAGGAAAAGAAGTCAAGGAAGAAGTCTGTGAGGTGCAAGGCTTGACTCGTTCGGGAAGATGTTTTACTCCCGAAGAGTTAAGAAAAACTAAAAATAATCCAACACCAATGAAGAAAGCTGTTACGGAAGAAGAAGCGGAAGAATTCTTGAGAAAGATGAAGCTCCACGACTATTCTGTCGTGGAACAATTGAAAAAGACGCCCGCTCAAATTTCATTATTGTCATTGCTAATCCATTCTAACGAGCACCGTCAAACTTTAATGAAGATCTTGAATGAAGCACACGTTCCTGATAAAATTTCCGTGAATCACTTGGAAAAAATAGCCAACAAAATCTTTGAGGCAAACAGAATCACATTTTCTGATGATGAATTGCCTGTGGAAGGTACTGAGCACAACAGAGCTCTCTATCTCACCTTGAAATGTGAAAACTCCGTAGTGACTCGGGTGTTGGTTGACAACGGGTCAAGCGCAAACATCTGCCCTCTCTCCACTCTAAGCAAGTTGAAAATAAAAGAGGAGAGGATCCAGAAGAATAGTATTTGCGTACGGGGGTTTGACGGTGGAAGCAGAGATTCATTTGGCGACATAGTGTTGGAACTGACAATAGGGCCAGTTGAATTCACAATGGAGTTTCAAGTACTGGACATAACTGTTTCTTATAATTTGTTGTTGGGTCGACCATGGATCCATGCTGCTAAAGCAGTCCCGTCAACACTACACCAGGCGGTCAAGTTTGAATGGGATCATCAAGAAATAGTTGTGCATGGGGAAGAAAGTTTAAATGCTCACAGCAGTGCCATTGTACCGGTCGAGGGAATAGAAAATGACCAGGGACCATGGGTATACCAAGTGTCCGATACAGTGTCGGTAGAGAAAATTCCAGAGGGGAAGTACCTTCCGAATCCAAAGATAACCTCTGCATCAGTCATGGTAGCCTATGAAATGTTAAAAAATGGTTTTATACCCGGCAAAGGTCTGGGCTCATCTTTGCAAGGAATTATACAACCAGTATCTCTCCCCGAGAACTGGGGAACATTTGGTTTGGGATTCATACCCACTGTCACCGACGTGAGAAAGGCCAGAAAGCTGAAACAAAAGGCATGGGTTCCTTTCAAAGCCAGTCCCGCATCTATCAAAATCTTTTGTCAAGTCCGGTACCAGAAATCACCTGATAACAACGATTCCTAAATCCATGATTAATCCTGAGGAGGAATTAATTGAAAGATTCGAAAAGCTGTTTGACAATGTGAACATGGTGGAAAGCGGTGAAGGTTCTAGCAACGCAGAAGTTCAATTCGTCGGGCCAGAGACAAGGCTTAATAACTGGAAAGCCACTCCTCTCCCCATTCGAAAGGAGTCTTGGTAGTTTATTTTGATTTTCCTTCAGTTTGTTTGGGTTACTTCAAGGTTGTAATCCAAATTTTTATCTTACAGTTTGTTTGAAGTGTGCAAACCTTGTTATCTTTCATCATCCAATAAAATACAGTTTCCTTTTCATTATCATTCCTGATAGTTTTCTTTTCTTTTTCTTCTTTTTTGTACAGTCCTTTTTACGCTGGCTCTAGTGATATGGCATGCATGAGGAATCCTCAGCCCAGTCTTAAAAATCAATTTGATTCCGAAATAATAATTCAAGAAGTATATTGTGATTATGAATCAGAATATGATGAGGATGAGGCTTTCGAAGAGATTAGTAAAGAGTTAATTCATTTTGAAGAAAAAACCAAACCTAACCTGAGTGATACTGAAGACATCAATCTAGGAGACACAAATAATATCCGAAAAACTAAAATAAGTGTCCACCTCGAACCAAAGATCAGGGAGGAGTTAATTAAAATACTCATTGAATTCAAAGATGTTTTTACATGGTCATACGACAACATGCCAGGCTTGAGCACTGATTTAGTGGTTCACAAGTTGCCCACTGATCCAATGGTGCCTCCTGTCAAGCAAAAGCTGAGGAAGTTCAAGACTGATATGAGTGTGAAAATTAAAGAAGAAATTACCAAACAGTTGGATGCAAAGGTCATTCGAGTCACTCGGTATCCTGTTTGGTTGGCTAATGTCGTTCCCGTGCCAAAGAAAGATAGCAAGATTAGAGTATGCGTCGATTACCGCAATCTCAACAAGGCAAGTCCGAAGGATAACTTCCCATTACCCAATATCCATATTTTGATCGATAATTGTGCCAAGCATGAGATAGGATCTTTTGTGGATTGTTATGCCGGGTATCATCAAATTCTAATGGATGAAGAAGATGCAGAAAAGACGGCATTCATCACACCATGGGGAACTTATTGCTACCGGGTAATGCCATTTGGTTTAAAGAACGCCGGGGCAACTTACATGAGAGCAATGACCACGGTGTTTCATGATATGATACATAAGGAGATTGAAGTATACGTGGACGATGTGATCATAAAATCAAAGTATCAGGCCAACCACGTTGGGGATTTGAGGAAATTCTTCCTGAGACTTCGCAGGTACGACATCAAGCTTAATCCTTCCAAGTGCGCATTTAGTGTTCCATCTGGAAAGCTGTTGGGATTTATAGTCAGTCGGCGAGGCATCGAGCTAGATCCATCAAAGATCAAAGCCATCCAAGAATTGCCACCTCCAAGGAACAAGACTGAAGTAATGAGTTTGTTAGGGAGGTTAAATTACATCAGCAGGTTTATTGCTCAGCTCACGACAACCTGTGAGCCTATTTTCAAATTGTTGAAGAAGGATGCTGCGGTCAAATGGACCGATGAGTGTCAAGAAGCGTTTGATAAGATAAAAGGATACTTGTCAAACCCACCCGTGCTGGTTCCACCAGAACCAGGAAGACCTTTGATTCTTTACTTGACAGTCTTGGAAAACTCATTTGGTTGTGTACTGGGGCAACACGACATCACCAGCAGAAAGGAACAGGCCATCTACTACCTTAGCAAGAAGTTCACAGCTTATGAGGTTAAGTACACTCATCTGGAAAGGACATGTTGCGCCCTAACTTGGGTAGCTCAGAAATTGAAACACTATTTGTCATCCTACACTACTTACCTCATTTCGCGTCTGGATCCGTTGAAATATATTTTTCAAAAGCCTATGCCAACAGGGAGACTTGCAAAGTGGCAGATATTGCTCACAGAATTTGACATCATCTATGTGACTCGTACTGCAATAAAAGCCCAAGCATTGACCGATCATTTGGCCAAAAATCCGGTAAGAATACGAGCCATTGAGAATTTATTTTCCCGATGAAGAAGTAATGCATATCGGTGAGATGGAGCAAATTGAAAAACCTGGCTGGAAACTTTTCTTTGATGGGGCTGCTAACATGAAAGGAGTCGGGATAGGAGCGGTGATTATTTCTGAAACCGGGCATCACTATCCTGTTACAGCTCAACTTCGATTTTATTGCACCAATAATATGGCTGAATATGAAGCTTGTATTTTGGGGTTAAGGCTAGCTGCAGACATGGGTATCCAGGAAATCTTGGTCTTAGGAGATTCGGATCTTCTGGTACATCAAATTCAAGGAGAATGGTAAACACGAGACGTGAAGCTCATACCCTACCGACAATGTTTACATGACCTTTGCCAACGGTTTCGATCAGTGGAGTTCAGGCATATTCCAAGAATCCATAACGAGGTTGCCGATGCATTGGCTACCCTGGCGTCAATGTTGCACCATCCGGACAAAGCTTATGTGGATCCACTTCATATTCAAGTCCACGATCAGCACGCTTACTACAACATGGTTGAAGAAGAATTTGATGATGAACCATGGTTCCACGACATCAAGGAGTATATCAGAATGGGGATATATCCTGCACAAGCCACAGGGGATCAAAAGAGAACCATCAGGCGATTAGCAAATGGATTCTTCTTAAGCGGAGGAGTTTTGTATAAAAGAACACCAGATCTCGGATTATTAAGATGCATAGATGCCAGACAAGCTACAACTGTCATGTCTGAAGTACATTCAGGAGTTTGCGGACCCCACATGAGTGGATATGTGTTGGCAAAGAAAATCCTCCGAGCTGGTTACTATTGGCTTACCATGGAGAGAGATTGTATCAGTTTTGTACGCAAGTGTCATCAATGCCAAATACACGGAGATTTGATTCATTCTCCACCATCCGAGTTGCACACAATGTCGGCACCATGGCCTTTCGTTGCTTGGGGCATGGATGTGATTGGACCAATTGAACCGGCAGCATCCAATGGGCACAGATTCATTCTGGTAGCTATTTATTCCTATCTCCAATAGTCATCCAGATTTGGATTTTTTTTTTCATTCTATATTGTCGAAATCGTCATGTTTCGTCACTAATAATCTTAATCTTCTAAAGTTTTGAGGTAAGTTTCGTTCCAAGCAAATAAAAAGGAATGTCAAGGTATACTACCAAGATTCAAGATTGCACAACGCGAAATACAGCCATGATAGACGGTAATTAATAGGATGAAAATAAGATATGGGTATGAGAAAAGTTGAATCAGAAAGGTGGTTCAGTAATGTCAGGAGAGACATATGATTACGATTGAAAGAGTTTGAAGTGAAAACAACAGTGGGGATCCTACGGTTAAGGATCAATTATGAGGACAAAACAGTTTTTTCAACCACTCCAAGGCGGTAAAACAAGACAAAGAGAAACTCCACCCCAACAAGAATGCCACAACTAACCACCATGCCTTAAACTAACATAATTTTCTTTGATTTGGAAACAGGGGCAAAAACAATATTTGTTTCAGGAAACACCCGGTGAGGGAAGAAGTCAGGCGTACACCTGAAGAACAAGGAAGAGCAATAGAAGTATTAGTAGTCAGGCGTCCACCTGGAGAACAAGGAAGAACAGTTAAAATAGCAATCAGGCGTCCACCTGGAGAACAAGGAAGAGCAATGGAAATAACAGCAATCAGGCGTCCACCTGGAGAACAAGGAAGAGCAATGGAAGTATTAGCAGTCAGGCGTCCACCTGGAGAACAAGGAAGAACAGTTGAAGTATCAGCAATCAGGCATCCACCTGGAGAACAAGGAAGAACAGTTGAAGTATCAGCAATCAGGCATCCACCTGGAGAACAAGGAAGAACAGTTGAAGTATCAGCAATCAGGCGTCCACCTGAAGAACAAGGAAGAACAGTTGAAATATCAGCAATCAGGCGTCCACCTGGAGAACAAGGAAGAACAGTTGAAGTATCAGCAATCAGGAGCCCACCTGGAGAATAAGGGAATACAATTCAAATTTTAAGTAATCAGGAGCCCCCTTAAAGAACAGAATGTCAATTTATTTTTGACATTGCTGGTTGAAGTCAAGAGCCCGCCCATATAATAGAGGAGTACACTTAGAGTCAATAAAGCAGAGGAATCCAACCAAATCCCCAGCGGGAAACAACAAGAGTCCCAAACAGAGGAAGGAAGTACAAGACACAATGAAAAACAATGCGAAAAGAAATAAGCAGTTCGAGATCGGTGGTCAAAGGAGAATACAAGACAAATCGAAAGCAAAAAGATACCAAGACATCAAGCAGCAAGAAACGCAAGGGCATGATCTAGATAAGATTTTGTAATTCATATACCATGGTCTAGTCTAGCTTTTTGTTTTCTTTAGGCAGGGTGTAATAAGGAGGTCAACAAGCAGTAAAAGCAGCACGCAACAGCAGTAACATCACAGTCCCATGGTAGTTCCAGCTACCAAAACTTCCCGAACTACATTGACCTGATTCCCTTTTAGCCAGGGATATGTAGGAAACCTTTGAAGCAAGGTTCGGTCAAATCTTTCAAAAACGCTTCCCAGGGAGTATTCAAACAGGTAAAAATCGCTCGTATCCGCTCACTTTATCTTTGCATGAAAACTCTTCGAGTTTTCGGACAAAGAGGGGCAGCTGTGAGCACGTGATTTTTGCCTCACAAGAATTACTCCAAAAGAAATCACAAATAATTTTTCTTTGTATGCAATTTTGAATTTTTCGTGGCATTTTATTTGTGCATGATTATTTTATTTTTAATAGAGAAAAATATAGAAAAATAGTAATATAGGTACATGTGCATTTAGGAATTAATATTGCATTTTTATAATTAATTAATCCTAGGTTTTTATAAAAGGATAAAATAAAATAAAAAATAATATATTTAGGAATTAAATAAACCATAGTTGGTTTTAAAAGAGGGAAAAATCACAAAAAAATATGCATATGTGTTTCTTGCCATTATGTTAATTTTATTTTTTTTTTTTTAATTTGAGCATTAATTATTATGGGTGTTAAATAATATGTGTTTAATTTTACTTTATTTTATTTTTTTAAAAAAAAAGAAAAATAGGAAATGAGTCATAATTCAGACCTGGACCGAAATCCAGGCCCAAACCAAATTAACCCCCTCACAGCCCAATCCAAACACCCTTTTGCCCGGTCCAAATCTCATAAGACGTCCGAACGACGTCGTTTCAACAAGCGATCAATCACGGCCATTGATCCTGCATGATCCAACGGCTCAAAGGCCATCTCCTTTACCCATTCCCTGGCCCGACCCGTTGCCCGGTTCAAACCAACACCTAATTACAACCAAACGACACCGTTCCCCTCATAGGAATTGATCCAGGCCGTTGATCTCGCATGATCGAACGGCCATGATTCATTTTTTCCCCTAGTATATATAATTAAACTCATCACCCCAGCCTCTTAACCAAACACCCCCCCCATTCCTGTTCATCGTCGTCTTTGAGACGACCTTTACCCAAAACCCTAGCCGCCCTAATTCCCTTTCACCAGAAACCCGGCGGCAACGATGCCGCCGGTCACCACCTTAACACCCCTGAACCCCCTCGACCTTCTCTTCCCAACTATCACCATAACTCCCATCGAATCAGGCCCCAGCTCGTCGAATCTTAAATCGAAGGTGGGCCTGAGGACACGACCATCTCCGATGACCACCAAACCAACACCCAGTAACCTTCCAGCCACCCCCAACACGGATCTTCAAACCGTTTGGCTCGAATCATCTCAGAGCTTCTCGAATCTTCATTTGAAGATTCGAGTCAAACATGAACTCACCCAGATCCATCTCAAATTCACACCAAATGACCCCTAGGCCTCCCTCACCCCTAAGTCGTCTTTTGTTCCCTTCGAATCTGCCTAGAAACGTTCAAGCCGTAAATCCGAAAAAAAACGGAACCCTAAAATTCCAATCATGGAATCTGACCAAATTAATTGAAGGGTTGGGGCCTAATAGACTTTAATCGAGGTGTTCTCAGTTGAGAACACTTCAATTAAAGTCTGTTCGGCCTCGAAATGCTTAGGTCTGACTTTGAACTTGGGTCCGTGTAATTTTAAAGGTTTAGAGGTATTTTTCCTGCTTCTCTTTTGTATCCTATGTGTGTATTGATGCCTGTTTCAGTAATCTATGTAATTTTCCTATCTTCTTATTTGATTCTGTCTCATATCCACTATACCCGTTTATTCGATCAAATTATAGCATTGTTTCTGTTTGTTGTGATTGTTTACAATGTGTGTAATCGACTCGATTAAGTTCGTCGATTAGTTGTTTTATACATTCCCGTTTCTGTTAATGCTGATTGAAACAACCTGTTTATCTATTTATAGACTGATTGTTGACGATTGTTGTAGGTAATCAGTTAATTAGTTCTCGTCAATTAAATTGTTTTTGTTTGAAAATCAATAAGTTCGTCAAATGGATGTTGTGTATGTTGATCTCTAGGAAATTAGTTTCAGGGCATTGTCAATGTGCTGACAATGCTCATGCATTTATGTTGATCTTAGTTCAATTTTCAATTTTAGTGTTAAAGGGTTCTGTTGAGTTCTGTGAGGTGTTAATATACTTTTATTCAAGTTCAGTCTGAATTCAGCCTTTGTCAATTAGTTATTAGAAATTTGGTATGATAAATCGATCATAGCTATTGTAGTCCCCTGCTTGGCACAGTCTGTGAGGATAGAATGGTTGTTTGATTTATTTTTAGGAATTGGTTGTTAGCTGTTAGGCAGGTTAGTTTAGATAATTGTTAAGTATGAGCAGTTTGGTTAAGGCAGTAACAGTAAGGAATTTCAGGGGTGTTTGGGGAATAAAACAGTTAGTATAATACTTTATTGCTAGTGCTTTATCAATGAGGTATTAATTAATCCTAATGGGGAACCAAAGGAAGTGGAGGGGATGAAATTAAGGGAAAGTGCTGATTAACTAGAAAAAACAGTTTTAGTGGCAGATTTTAAGGGAAAAATCTGCCTTAGATAACAAAGGGGGTCCGAGCAGCATTAAAGGAAAAAATAATTGTATAAGAAGGGGGTTAGGGACTGATTTCAGAAAAAAGAGAGAGAGGACTGAGAGAGATATACAGAGAAAGAAAAGGAAGAAGAAGGAGAGACAAAAAGAAAAAACAGAAAGAGAAAAAAAAAAGCACACACACACATACACAGAAAAGAAAAACAGAACAGAAAAAAATAAGAGAAGTCAGAAATACTGTTTTCCCTGAATTGTCCGGTTTGGTTTGTTGATATTGTTTGATTTAAATCTGAAATTTCCTAAGATTACTGCTACTGTGCGTCTAGGTTTCACGGGTCTTGTTGTTTTGCTCAAATCTGCTGAGTCATCGGCATTTTCTGCTGGTTTTTGTTGCTGCTGCTACTGCTGAACTTTACCTCTTTTATCCTCATTTCCAGGTACATATCTGTAGACTCATGTCATGAAAAGCTTCAACATTGCAAGTAAATGAAGTTTGGAATTACAATTATGTCTTCTACTCATTTAAATCTATTAGTTTAAGTTTCAGTTTTGTTTTAGTTGGTTAATATAGTATTATACTTGACATGATAAACTATTAGCCAATTGACCTTTTGAAGCAGTAAATTACGATAATCTTATTTATTTTGAAGTTTAGTGATGACATTTATTGTTTGAATTGTCGAGATAAGGAACATGGCAGAAAGTTGGCCATTAATTAAATCTTGTGATATTGTTGGCTAAGTATAGGATAGTATGGAAATATCAAGAAACTACATTACTAGCATATCTCGTCCAATATTCGATTTTGTTTAAAGCTAGATGATGAAAGTTGTATTTTGTTCGTACATTGCGTGGTAACGGTTATGTGTATAACCATGGGTGAGAGGTGAATTGATATAATCCGTTACGTTTACGATGTTAGAATATTATGAATGGTTCAGATTGTATAACTACGTTACATGTAATGTCATTTTATTAAATCAATTTGTAAATTAATTTTTTTTAACAACAAATGGCCATTTATTTTAGGAATGCGATCAATTCATTTCTTAAAAATAGTATATAAAATAATGTCAAAATTTTTATAAAGTGTAGATTTAGTATTTGTAAATAGCTTGTATAAGCCGAGATAAAGAAAATTGGTTTAATTTTATCTATCCCAAATTCAATCATTGTAAGCAAATTTGGACTAAAGACTAGTTGTGTAGAAGGTCGGATTTATAAATACTAAAATGCAACATTTAAGTCAAAGATATACAAAAATAGAGTTCGCTCTGAATATAACAATGAAAATTCTTCGAAAACTATTAGTTTGTTTATCAAATTAATTCTTTTCTTAGTTTTGCACGCAATTCGCTTTTTGGGTATACGAATATTGTATTCACGACAAAAATGGTAGTTTTAGTTACACGTTGTTTGTTTTTCATATCATTAATTCTTTAAATTTGAATAGTTTTGAGGTATACAATTCATACGTGTAAAATATAACATGCGGTCAACACCTAATAAATTTTGAGTTCTTTTCAAGAAATTTGGAGGCGTCCCAATCGGTGATTTCCCATGACTTTCACATTTAAAAATAGATGGACATAATAAACACTTGTAGAGAATTTATATTACCATCAAGAATATTTTGTGTAATTAGGGATGCGTTCGCGTGACCTGATTATACTTCTAAAGGCAATTCGGATTATGCGTTCGCGCAAATTCGAGCAAATTTTTCTAATAAAAGGGGGTTCTTCGGAGGATATTAAATTAATTTCACATAACCCGAGATGTGCAGTTAACTATTTAATCATACAAAAGCGACGAACGTTCTTAAATTTATTTTAAGCACAATTTCGAACACAAGTTTTTTTTTTAATAAAAAATATATAAAAAAAATATTATCAATCTTATTGTGTACACGTATGCGTGACACGATTCTTTACATTTATAAAAATGTATAATACGAATATACGTACGCGTGATTCGTTTCAAGAAGAGTTTATAATTGTAAACAATCTAAACAAAAGCGGTAATAAAATCAGACAACAAGGAAAAATGTATTTAATAAATCGAGATAATCAAGCCAAGTATAAAAACGGTTAAGCGACCGTGCTAGAACCACGGAATTCGGGAATGCCTAATACCTTCTCCTGAATTAACAGAATTCCTTACTCGGATTTCTGGTTCGCAGAATGACAAACAGAGTCATATTCTCCTCGATTCGGGATTAAAACCGGTGACTTGGGACGCCATAAAATTCCTAGGTGGCGACTCTAAATAAATAAACAAATTCCGTTTCGACTGTCCTTTAATTGGAGAAAACTCCTTTACCCCTCGCGGGGCGGAAGAAGGAGGTGTGACAGCGCGCTGTACTCTTTTTACCTTACTAAGGTTTTTCCCACAGGGTTTTCCTTATAAGGTTTTTAATGAGGCAGCCAGCAATGCGTATTACTAAATATGTGTACTCTTTTTCCTTTACTAGGATTTTTTCCCACGTGGTTTTTCATAGTAAGGTTTTAATGAGACACATTATCTTTTAATGAACATCCAAGGGGGAGTGTTATAAATATATTATATTATGGATGTTCATTTAGTACTCCGTTGTAAATAAGCTTCCTGAAGAAGCTTATCCATATGGGACTCCACCGTAAATATGTTTATCTATTTAAGTACTCTATTGGAAATAAGCTTCCTGAAGAAGCTTATCACTTCGATACCCGGTTATGGATAAACATTACCCCCGGTAGAAGATTATCCATACCGGGTATAATAAGCTTATCCTTTCAGTACCCAGTTATGGATAAATATTATCCCCGGTAGAAGATTATCCATACCGGGTATAATAAGCTTATCCTTTCAGTACCCAGTTATGGATAAACATTACCCCCGGTAGAAGATTATCCATACCGGGTATAATAAGCTTATCCTTTCAGTACCCAGTTATGGATAAACATTACCCCCGGTAGAAGATTATCCATATCGGGTATAATAAGCTTATCCTTTCAGTACTCCGTTATGGATAAACATTGCTCTCAGTAGAAGATTATCCATATCTGGTATAGTAGCAGCTTACACAACAACTTCCTTTCTTCTATAAATAGAAGAGATTTCAGTTCATTATGTACACCAGTTTGAATTCGAATAATATATCAGTTTCTCTTTATACTTGTCTTTACTTTATAGTCTTTATTTTATAACAGATAGGAAGTTTTACAGAATACTGTTATGTTACAATTTTGTCTTAGAACACATAAATGTCAATACAATTTCCAAAAACTATTTCTTTTCAGAATAGCCAACCACAATGGAAAAAAAAGTGTTTCTGAAAAAGAATTAACTGAAAAACGGTTTATAGAAAGTTGTACAAAAGCCACCTGGTAATCGTTTCTTCTCATTTCTTCTGCGTTTGGTGTCTGGTCATAACTTTTTTTTTCAAAAAAAAAAAAAAAAAAACTACCAACTTCTGAGGGTGTTCGTTTGGACTTTGGAATGCTTCTTCGAAAGGGTTTGTTAGTCAAAAAAAAAAAAAAACTGTTTTGGGACTAGTTCAAACAAAAAACAAAACTTTTTGGTGAACAGATTTTCTTATTAAAAGATAAAACTATCCAAAATTCCAAATACTTTCTGTTTCTTTATTTTAAAAAAAATAAAGATTATAGTAAAAATTGTCTATAAATGTTCCATGTTAGGACTTTTATTTTTTCTTTGTTGGGTCCAAGGAGCTTAGGATGAGTCAGATTAATAGCAGGAGACATAGTGCGTGTATTTTGAGGTTGACCCATTCCACCAAAACTATAAAGTCAAAATAGAAATGAAAAAAGCAATAAATTGAGAAAAAGCAAGAGAAGAAGAAGAAGATGGGTTGCTTGGATTGCTTCGTCGGAGGAAGCAAAAGAGAGCAGCGGAGAGAGAAAGAACGAATTGCCTCCGAAGAAGCTCGTGCCAGAGCTGCTGAAGCCGCCCAAAAAAGGCATTTCTTTTTACTTGTTACCCCCCATAATAATATATATAGTCTTTGCCCCTTTAAATTTTTTTCCTCATCTATTGAGCTGCTGAATTTTTTTACAGTTGTTGTAATTCCATTATTCAATTGATGGCTTGACCACAATTCAATCTGTTATGAACAAGAAATTTGCTCATTAGCACGTCTACTCATTAAGGATGGGTATTTCATAAAGAAACTTGCTTAGGGACTTGAGACATAATAATAAAAGTTGCCCCGCATCAAATTCAATGATCAAAAAAGGAATTAAATTGCAGTCATGAAGGATGTTTGTTTCTTGAATTTGTACTATCCACAAAATTGCTCTCTGGTTGCTCATATCTCTTGACAGATCTTCATTCATTTTCTGTTGCTTTCTCTCTGAGGCAATCAATAGTACTTGGTGATTGGTTTTTAGTCTTTGTGAAATTTTAGAGGTCTGATTTCATTCACCAATTGAGTTCCCAAGAAGGGATTTGGGATTATGTATTCTATCTTATGAAGGAGGAGAGAACTAATAATATGTCTTCCAAAGCTGGATTATTCATCAGGAGTGGACGAACGAATGAGGGAGAGTAGACAAACGTTGAGTTAGAGATGAAAGAGAAAGTGTAAATTCATTCTACTCCCACCTACAAGCATACAAAACTTGTGTGCAGAGGCCGTGTTTCGAGTAAACAAATGTTAAATCTTAGCAGGACGTTAAGCAGTCATCTCCCTCCCCTTTCGCATGTTTCCAAACACGATACTAGTAAGGCCCGAGATGAAGGGAAGTTGAACCTTTTAGTCATACATAGAGCTCTTTTAGGCATATAGTACGTATGAGCTGCCAAATCAGTATAATCTCTTCGTAACTACTCCGTCTGTCCCAATTTATATGTCATACTTTCCTTTTTAGTCTGTCCCAAAAAGAATGTCGTACTTCCTTATTTAGAAACAATTTAGCATTAATCTTCCTACTTTATGAGATGATTTATAGCCACACAAGTATCTAGCTTATTTTGTATCACAAGTTTTAAAAGTCTTTCTTTCTTTCTTAAACTTTGTGTCGAGTCAAACACCGCCACATAAATTGGGACGGAGGGAGTGCTAATTACTTCTTTTGCAAAAAGAGATTGATATCTGTATAACCTCAATCTGAAAGATTGAAACTCAAACATGCACTGGGCGATACATATAAAGTCAGCCTCATATCAACTGACCACGGCAGGAAAGATACTTAAATGGGACAAGGGCGGCAGGAAAGATAGTTAAATGGGACAAGGGGCGCTGGTCTCATCCTAAGTACAAGCATATAATATCTCACTCTTGCAATTTGAACTTCTTATATTGATGAATTCATAACTTTGCATTCGTATTATGCAGCTTCTCCTGACATTGTCAGATTGCCACTACTGATTTAAATGTTAGATCTTCTACATAACTTGATGGATTGAATAATCCCAACATTACAGGCAAGAAGAATTTGAAAAATCTGCTGCAGGAAGAGCAGCACGTGCACAAATGGAAGCTTCCGCCAAAGAATCAACGACTACGAACAAAGGAGAACCAGTTCTTAAGGTGCTGTCCTTGTTTTATTGATCACTGGTGGTGACTGTTCTCTCTATTATATACTTAATCATTTTGCATCGCAGCTACTTCTCATATTAGTTAAAAACAATATTCACAGTTTAAGGTTCCTCTATCATTGGTCCAAAATCCTTTCTTTTGAGATTGATGTTTCCATGCCAAGTCTAAATACTTAAAGATAACTGAAAATATTACTTTGAACTCTGATCTGCGAAAAATTATGTGGATGCAGTGGCAGATGGGATGAGGATTAGCTCTCTTTGGATGACTTCCTCCATTCACTGTAAGCATCACTACTACCCAAATTTCTGTGTTTCTTTTAGTTTCTTATTTGAAAAATGGCCTTGAGCATTTGAAGATTGAAACATACTTTTGCAAAGGTACAATTAAGAATGTCTTTGTATTGCTTAATGACACTTTATATTTTGTATATTGACTTTTGAAAAATCGTTTCCAGTCAGATCTGTTAGTTCTATTTAAGATTGTCAATGATGTGGATATTGAATGTAGAATCTGGAGGAGTAAATAACATCTCAAGTGGGAATGTAAGTAAGCATATTTTGGCCTGCGAAAATTCCTGTCTCATGGTGGTGTAGTCTTTTGTGTTTGGTCAAACTTCATATGCCTCACAAAAGCCCATATCTAAATTAAACCAGTCAGTGCCTCCCACTGTTTTTTTCCACTGTACCTGAACATCTTTCTTGTTTCCAAGTGTTGGCGAGATATCCTAGCCATCTCTTCCTTTCTTTTCTACAACAGATGATAAGAACTATTTTTCCTTTTATGGGAACAATAGTGCCATTGCTGTATTTTATTTTTATGCATTCAAAGTAAAATTGTACTGTACCTTCTTGTCTATATTTTCATTAATGAGGTGTTTATGCTTTCCTGAGCCGAGGGTCTATTGGAAACAACCTCGCTATCCTCACAAGATAGGGGTAAGATTTGTGTACACACTACCCTCCCCGGACCCACCGGACCCCACGGTGTGGGATAATACTGGGTATGTTGTTGTTGCATTCAAAGTAAAATTCTGTGTATGAAGTACAGGAGACACCAATACTTGTGTAACTGTACTAAAGATCCTTCAGTTGTTTTAGCCGGTGGAATATTTGAGGTGCGCCTAAACTGGTCTTGACACCACGGTAATTAAAAGAAGAAAAAGAGATCCTTCCAGTTGTTTTATTTTTGTTATATTCTCACATTTGAAGAGAGGGAGTTCTTATGTGGGGTAAGGTTCTTTTGTCATTGGAATTAAATGGAATGCTGCAGTACATTCTTGGAATGCTTTTATTACTGCCTATAGATAAATCATGTACCTATCAATGGTACTTCAGTTCATAAACCTTTCAAAATCAGCTTAAGTTTCTAGACAAGAAAGAACTGAAATATGATGAAGCTGGCGGTTATGAAATTCAACTTTAGTGCAGTAACTAAATTGCATTTCTCCATAGATAACATATTCTAAGTTGGTATCTGTGTCAATATATCGATGCTAGGCCAAAAATTTATTTCTGAAGAATAGATGTGATTCAAGCAAACTAACATGCTTGGCTGCTCCTGAGCAAACAGACTGTTTACCAATGACTGTTTTTTTTTTTCAAAAGTGAACAAAGTACAATATTTTTTAGGAAGTTCCATCTATCTGTTGCAGCAAATTGGAAGACAGCATTTGGTGAATTCATTCGAGCTATTTGAAATGAATCTGTTACTGTGGTGAAAGTGCACACTTGGAAATATCTGACGTTCAGTGTTCATTTTAAATATTTTTTGTCGTTGTCTGTAAACTAATGAGAATAACGTGGAACAAGTCTCAGATTTGTATTTCCAATCTTTCCACCAGTTGATCTGTTCTTCCTGTCTCCATTCTTATTTGTGTTCAGCAGAGAGTTCGAGCTAACCTTTTTTTTACTGAGCTTGTGGATTTTGTACAACAAAAGGTCTTGTGGTTCTTAGATTTTTCTTCTTTTTTCTTTTTCCTTCTTCAGGTAGTTCTTATTAGAGTTGAAGCTTCATCTCCAACAATCTGTCATTGTGGTGAAGACTTGTAAATATTTGAAGTTTTACTTATTCAATTTTGTGTTTTCTACATCTGTCTGTAAACTGAAATGAGAATAAGGTGGAATAAGGACAGTTTGTATTTCCATCTTCCACCAGTCTATTTGATTTTTTTGTCTCTGTTCTTGTAAGATTCTCTTGTTTACAGCAAAGTGTTAAGGTGTACTCTTTACTGAACTTGTGATTCTTGTTCAACAAAATGTTATGGCTGATTACTATGTTCTGCCAAAGTCTTGAATAGGCCTGATGAAATGTCAGAGCAAAATGCTATAACTTCAGAGTATATAGATAGCATTTTGGTCAAGAATATAAACAACAAGACTTGAAAATGAATTGTCAAACCGTTTAAAGATTAATGTAGCCACTAAGTCTTTTTGTATGTTGGCAAATCATTGCTGATCCTATTTCCAGGAGTTGGCTATAGCACTTTTTTAGGGGTGACAAAATGGTTAAAAAAAAAAACAGTTAACCACCCATATTATCCATTAAAAAATGGGTTGGATAATGAACTTTTTAAAAGCGGGTCAAATATGGATAAGAACCATATTATCTAGAAAATAAATAACTAATGGATAACTAATGGGTCTAACTTTTACATTTGTAAAACCTCAAATTGGGGATTCCTCAAGTTAGGGAGACTAAGAATTCCCCCAAAAGTGATCATATGCAATAAGTCATGGATAATATGGTTACCCATATTATCCGCCGGTTAACCAATTTTTTATTTGTATTATATATGGGTCCGGTCGGATAATTTATCCGCTTTTTCATTACCCATTTTCGATCCGAACTATATCCAACCCGACCCGCATGTTTGCCACTAATAGCACTTTTATATGCAGCAATAATTTTGTTCATTTGTGGAATGCTCATGATCGTATTAGATAGGAGCATCTAAACTAATTCATGACTAAGCCACTTCACTCGTTGTTTTGACGTTCCTTTTGGTTTCCTTTACCTAAATATTGTTGCTTATGTTATTCTCAAGGGACCACTAGTCCTGCTCATTTATTTGTTTGTTTGTATGGTTAAAATAAACTAAGGTTCAATACCCCTTTATGTTAGAACCTGGCACTTATGGAGGTTGGGTTACCTTTAACTTAGCGCCTAGGAGCTTAGAAATGTATGGCTTAGATGCTCATCCACAGTTCTCCCCTAGTGCATACTTAGGGGTGGCAAATGACATGTTTGGGTTGTATTTGGGCTGGTTAAGATGGACTGACTCATTAAATGCGTCATTATCCAATCCTAACCCAACCTATCCAAATTGATCAAAATCTTTGCAATATTCTCAACTTTTAAACAAGCATATATAAACATTATATTATGTTTTGGAATAAATGTCAATTCATACCAAATGATTTTTTTCCCAATTTGGATTTAGAATTTTATTTGATAGCTCTTCATCTTATAATACTAACAAAGATCAGAATAACAAATAAATAGTAAAATTAGAACTTTCCACCCACCCTACTCACCTCCTACTCCTGAACCTCCACCCCATCCATAAATAGAAATATTATTTAGAGTACTTTTTTTTAGCAAATATACCACTAGGCTGGTTGCCTAGCAGCTAATATATAAATAATAGTACAAAAGCTGGAATCCAATGTTTACAATATATCCAATCTCAAAGATGAAAACAACTAATCTAAAACTAAAATAGCTATAAATGCTAGCTATTACACAGATAGAACTGGGCAATTCCCAACATAAGGTGGTGTGTGTATCCACAAGCCAAGTGCAAAACCTCAATGTAGCACCTTTAACGCTCTCACCAGCGCCAAGTTTTGCATTTCAAAGGACAAGGCAAATGTGAATCTCCAATCAACACCAACAACTTCTGGGATAGTCCAAACAACTAAGCAATATGCATAAACTATATAAGTAGGCCTTAATGTTTTGATCAGTAATCTTTGCATTCCTCTTAAGTACCATGTGATTGCAATGAAGATGAACTTGCATTTTAGTTTTCTGGCCTTCAAGGTGTAGCATGTCATGACTTGCATATCAAACGGGCTCCAGGCATTGCGATAACACTTGACAATACCAATTGTCTTAACATCGCCTAGAATATCAAGGCTACTATAGAGCCAGTTGCCTATTGCCTGCATTACAAATCAATCCCAAGTACTACCATTGCATCTCCAGGTTGGGCATGTAAACATGCGTATACCATTGGAAAATGCCATAACAACACCTAGGCCATCAATAAATAACAACAGACAAAGTACCTAGGCCATCAATAAATAACAACAGACAATTGATAGATTCTTGTAGGGTTGTACCCTTTGTATCTTCTGAAATCGGTGTCACTAGTTGCAATTTTGGAGTAGAGATTAAGACTCCTTGTGATCCCATTCGTATAAAAACCAACTGCCTACTTATATGAATTGTTCCATACGCCCCTAGTTCACTACCATATTGAGCATGATACCATGCTAATACCGCTGGAACGTGACATAGAAATATACAGAATCAAATACCAACTAGACAATAAGTAGCAATAGATATTTCATTAACATATCTAGCCATCAATCTGGTGCTTTTTTCTTAGCTATCCTAACCCTTAGATTAGGAATTTTTGACTTATCCATGTTGATCAGTCTCCTCCCTGCACTAGGTAGTTCAGAAAAGGAATGAAACTGAATTGTACCTGCAAAAGAGAAAATAAGATTAGCTAAAAAATTTGCCACAATGTTGCCTTCCCTTAAAACATGTTGGAATATCACATTGAAATCCTCCTTTATCTCTTTAATCCTCTTATCCTCTGCCACAATACACCATGGATGGTCCCATTCTCCTTCTATTATCTTCTTCATCCCAAGTGAATCGTTTTCTAGTATAAGAGGATGTTGGTCATGATGCACATAGTAATGCAGTCCATCTCTGATTGCCCTAGCTTCAGCCACTATATTAGTAGTTTCCTCCAGTTGTTGTACCCTAGCATACACCAAATCTCCTGCACTATCCCTCACACAAAATCCTGTAGCACTAGGGCCAGGGTTACCTCTTGAAGTCCCATCTGTATTACACTTGTACCAACCATTGTATGGAAATTGCCATGCTATTCTTTTAGTCATAATAATAGGCTTTTAACCCTCTAAGTATGTGATTATATCTAGCCAAAGAAAAGGCATACGAGGCAACCAACTGTACCTAGTCTTTGCCAAAAAATGTAGTGTCTTGTTGATCTCATGGATAACCCTATGCACTGAAACTGATCCCCCATTCCTGTTGCTGTTTCTCATCTTTTATAATTCCCAAGTTATAATTGCTGGAGCTGCCTTATATAGTGGTTTCAACCTTGGACAACAATCAACATTCCACCATGCTCTAAGTAGCTGCTTCACTTGAATCAATGGAACAGTGATTCCAGCTACACCTAGAAATGTTCTCCAAATCCTAGTAGTTGTAGTTCCTGTCAAGAATATGTGATCAAATGATTCCTCCTAAGGGTTTTGACAACACTAACATCTGGACATTAATATGTAACCCTTCCTTTTCCACATGTCATCAGCGAACAATTTCAACCTCTATAATCTCCATAGGAAAAATGATATCTTGAATGGTAAGCTCTTGATCCACATGTTCTTGAAGTCTGAATTTGGATTTGCCCTATTTCTCACCAATTGCCAAGTAGTGCTGACAGTAAATCTGCTTGAAGCAGTATGTTTCCACCAAGGTCTATCCCAGAATCTATCACTGCCTTCAAACTGTACTTGTTTGATGTGATTCGCAATTTCTTCTGGAAATGTTTGGTCTATCAGCTCCTCATCCCATCCATCTTCTTGCCTCAATTCATTAACCTCTTCTAACTCCTCATTAATGTTAAAATCTAGAGGTACTAGATGGTATAAGGCTCCTAGTCCTGTCCAATTTCATGCCAAACGTTGGTGGTTCCTGATTTCATCTCCCACCAAATCTCATGCTCCACTTCTTATCTAGCATTCAACATTTGCTTATAAACATGTGATCCTTTCCTAAACTGTACAACTGTAGGCAATTCCTTTTTATAGCATTTGTTCCACATGAAATTTGATCACATATACTTTGTGATCCTAAATCTCTACCATAATTTTGCAAATAGTGCCTTGGACGCATCAAATAAGGATTTGAAACCTAGCCCTCCCTCCTCCTTTGGAAGACACAAATTCTGCCAAGATGCCTAGTGCTTACTTTTCCCTTCCTCCTTTGTGCTCCAAAAGAATCTTGCAAACATTTTGTGCAAATGGTCTATAATGTTCTTAGGTGGATCCAAAACTGATAGCATGTAAATAGGCATACTCTGAAGAACACTACTTATCAAGGTAGCCTTTCCTCCAAAAGATAGCAATTTGCCTTTCCATGAATGTAAATTTACCTTCACTTTCTTAATGAGATCATCATAATAATCCTTTCTTCTCCTTGTATGGAGTATATGACACCCAAGATATGCAAAAGGAAATGCACCCTTAGAGAATCCTGTGATATCACCAACTGTTTGGAATAATGCATTGGCTGCCTTAGCATGCATATAGTATGAGCGTTTTGCTTTGCTAATCAACTGCCCTGAAGTCTTCTCATAATCATTCAATACTTCCATGATCTTTGATCATGTATCCTAGATGTGTTGATGCAAAAATGATGGTGTCATCAGCATATGCAATATGATTTAATGGATCAGTCCACTTTGGCATCCCAAATTCTACAAATGATTTGTCCTCAAATAGCTTGTTTAGAGATCTAGATAGCACCTCAACAGATAAGATGAACAAGGCAAGAGACAATGGATCTTCTTGCTTCACTCCTCTAGAAGATTTGAAGAACCCTGACGACTGGCCATTCACTAATACAGGATACCAATTATTAGATAGTAGACTCCATATCATATTAATAAAGTGTTCATCAAATCCCATTTTCCTCAATACATGTAGCAAAAACTTCCATGAAACCCTATCATATACCTTAGTCATATCCAGCTTTATGACAATATTGACAGGCTTGCCTCTCAATCTTATGTCAGTAACAATCTCCTGAGTGAGTAGAATGTTCTCAAATATACTCCTCCATTTCACAAATCCAGACTAGTTGGATGATATTAAAGAAGGTAGGAATTTCTCCAATTTATCAGTAGAACTCTGGAAAGTACCTTATTGATGAAATTACTCAAACTTATAGGTCTTAAGTCTGAGAAAGTCTGCACTCTAGGCTTCTTTGGTATCAATACTAAATTAGTATGAGTGATAGACTTTGGCAAAGCAGCACCACCATTGAAATGAAGTACCATATTATGTATGTCATAGCCAATTGCATCCTAGTATTTTTGATAAAATAATCCAGTAAATCCATCAAGACCACTGGCACTATCTCCATTTAGCTCAAATACTGCAGCCTTGACATAGAAATTTCATAATTTCAAACTCTGCTCCAAAGTTACCATAGAAGGTACATTCTCAGGCATTGAAAAATTTGTGGGATCACCTTCATTAGTGAACTGTCTTTGATAAAATTCAACTGAAGCATTGGACATTTCTTCTTGCTCGTCTAATCAATTACCATCTCCATTCTGGATCCTTTTCAGTTTGTAATTTCTTTTGCCATTGACATGATTGTTAAAGAAATTGGTGTTCCTATTACCCTCAGCAAACCATTTCATCCCAGCTTTTTGCTTCCGGTATTGCTCCTCTATACTCAAGTATTTCTTCAATTTTGCCTAAGTTTTTTGAAGAATGATTTTGTTCTCAATAGTTGGCTCCTCCTCAAACAACATTTCCTTGACCTTTACAATGTCTTCTAGAACAACCATCTGCTTGAAAATGTCTCCAAAGGTGTCCTTGTTCCATTTAGATAAAGTTGCCTTCACTTTCTTCAGTTTATGCTTGAACATTAGAAATGGGTCTCCAGTGTAATCCGCCTCCCAATTCTGCTTCACCACCTCCTTGAATGTAGCATGTTTTGTCCAGAAATTCAAGAATCTGAAAGGCTTGCAAAGCTTGTAGTTTGCTCCCCACAAGTCATAAGCAATGGAGCATGGTCCGAGCTGGTCCTAATCAAATGTTCAACTTCAATTGTAGGTACCGTATTTTGGAATGGAAAATTAAAAAATATGCTATCCAATCTCTTGAACATACACTCAGCATTAGGCCTTCCATTCCACCATGTAAAATGACTTCCTTTATAACCTTGATCCAACAGCCCACAAAAATTGACACAGAATGCAAAATCCTCATATTCAGGAGGATGAACTGGTAATCCCCCTTATCTTTTCATCTTTATGTAGCACCACATTAAAGTCTCCTCCTACTAACCAAGGAAGTTCCATATCAATTGCTAGATAGTATAGGTTATCTCACAACTCCAATCTCTCTATAGATTAACACTTTGCATACACAAAGGTCATCATGATATGCTTCCCAATGTCATGGTGAAATACTTTAATAGTCACCTGTTGTTCAGTTTCCACAACCAATTCCCACTCCACCACAGTATCAAAAAATAACCATATCTTCCAATTCACATTTGAAAAGGCAGACTCCATATTTGATCTTCTCCTATATCTTTATATGTAACCTTTTTTATAGAGTGGATCCATCAAAGTAATGTCAAAGAAGTTGTGCTCCCTTTGCATATTGATCACCCTAGGGAAGGCCTGCTAAGTATTGACAGACCTAATATTCTAAATCAAGGTATTGAAAATCATTTTGTTTGTGAAGCTGCCCTCCTGGACATGATTCTTAGAGGTTGAAGTGGTTCTTTTGTCCGAGTCTGCTTCTTTGCCTTCTTACCTCCCTTTGCACTAGTTCTAAGGGACAAATCAGTATCTCTTGCTACTTGCTTGAAATTCCAGCTCTCATCATCTCTTTCCTCTTCCATTTGTTGTTGCTCCATGAAAGCCATATCCACTGGTGCCACATTGTGTGTGACTAAGTCATATAATGTTTGCAAAGGTGACTTCAAAGGTACATTGAGCTGAAGCTGCATAATCTGATCAGTGGTTGATGCACAAGCTATTGGCATTGGCTCTAAATCTCCAGAATCCTTTGTTACAATAGTCTGATCTTCATTCACCTTATCATGCTGCTCCAAAGCTCCTACTGCCTCCTACATCATCCTAAATTGTAGTTCATAGACACTGCCCAGGTTTGGGTTCACTGTAGACAGTTTCCCAATTTTTACTGTTCCATTAGGATCAGAAGTCTTGCTATCAATTGTTTTTTGACGTTTCCTCACTGTATCCTCTAATGCATCACCATTAACATTGATAACCTTATCCTTTCCCAAAACCACCACCGTATCACCCCTAGAATTGTCCAAGACCTGAGTAAATTTTCTAGGGTTTACTGTTCCATTGCGATCCTTCTTCCCTGTTGAAGGTATGATTGATACTCTATTGTTTCTAGGCTCTTCTTGTGTTCCTGTATCGGCTCTAATTGTTTGTATAGGTTGCTGATCATTTGTCTCCTCAAGATCCTCAACCCTAATCTCCAGGGAATAGGGTTTACTGTAGACATACTGTTTCCTTTACCTGCTTGTTCTAGCTGTGCGTTGCCCCTATGATCATCTACCCCTATACTTGTAGTTGCTATAGAATTGTCCTCAAACTCATGTAATTCATCACTCCAAAGTTGTCTTTCCCCCGAGTCGGAGCTCCTAACTCGTAAGCCCTCAATGAGGCAACAACGGGATCACAAAACAACTCCAGAGCCAAAAACATCGCGAACACTCGGGGACTGGCATTGAAAATCAAGGTTGCACGACCTCCGGGTCAGAAACTCCAAAAGCATAAGCCCTCAATGAGGCAATACCAAGTTCACAAGTAATGGCTCCCGAGCCAAGAAACCCTCGATGACTCGGGGACTGCCGTCAATCACCATCTCCATCAGATTATCAAAACCCGAGACCATAAGACCACATGCGGGCGGCCTCGGTCTCGTAAGACCTACATAAGGTAACAACAATATCTGTAAGACCTCAAGCAAGGCATGAACCATACTTGTACCAAGTATCCACATCTGTAAGACCTCAAGCAAGGCATGAACCATACTTGTACCAAGTATCCAAAAGTGTAAGACCTCAAAGGCATGTAAAACTGTAAGACCTCAAAGGCATGTAAAACTTGTAAGACCTCAAAGGCATATAAAACTTGTAAGACGTTACTAAAGGTATAAACCCGATCTCAAAGTTTAGGCTATATATCGAACTTGTAAGACCCCTAAAAAGGCATAGGCTCGATATAGATGCCGAAACTACTTCACTCGGAACTTAAAGGCTCCGGCCAAACACAAATAACTCCGGTCACAAGGCTGTACCAGCCAAACTAACACTACTTGGGGACGCCCGACCGTCTCTATAAAATCATAGGCCTTCAATTACTTCGAATATACTTAGGAAAGAACTGGTTAAACAGGCTACCCTCGACATAGGCAAAAGGGCTTCGACTATGTCAACTCCTAAATACTAGCTTCGAGATACTCAGCCTCCAAGCCAAACCTCTCGAGGTGCTCAACCATCGCCATATAACGACTCACAATCGAGGTTTTTTATTAAACCGTCGAAGAGTCAGGCAAACATTATTTAAAAAAAAGTCCTTAACGAGGGAAAATTAAAGCCTATATTAGAGGTCGCATCGACCCAAGGCGTAAGAGCCATTGTCGCCAGCCCACATAAAAGGTCGTATCGACCTAAGGCGTAAGAGCCATTGTTGCCAGCCTACATAAAAGGTCGCATCGACCTAAGGGGTAAGAGCCATTGTCACCAGCCCACATAAAAGGTCGCACCGACCCAATGCGTAAGAGCCTAAGGGCCAACTTGCAATTCAAAAACATGAGGGTCAAATGAGCTCAAGTCGAAACCCGATTTGGAGACGGAACCCAAAATAGTTAATTGAATATGCCTGAGAGCAAACGCGTAAGAGCTACTGTCGCCAGCACTAAAATCGAAGGTCCTATCGACCGGGTGCGTAAGAGCCTACGGACAAGCCTGATGAGCCCAGGGCCATACCATGAATCTAAGGATTCCTCTCAACTCAAAGACCAGTTCATATGGCTAAAATCAAGGCAAAAAGAAATGCAAGAGAAACAAAACCGCGAGGTTTCCTCTTTATACATACATGCGGAAAAATACAAGATCCGTTTACAACATGCTTAGAAAATACTATATACAGAAACATAGAAGGAAATATACGTCCCCCTTGGGGACTATGGCCCGATGGCCCCATCCTCTCTATCTTCGGCATCGGACAGAAGGAATTAAGCATCGTGTTCTTCTGCCTTGGCTTGCTTGATCTCTTCCGAGTGGTCGAAGCCCCTGGTATGAATTTCCTCGAGGGTTTCTCTCCGAGATTTACACTTCACGTACTCCTTACTATTGCTCTCACGATCAAGAGTTTCCCCCAGCTTAGCTCCAGCATAGACATCGCCCTTTAAATAGGCCGCCGCTTTCTGGTTAGCCCTAGTGTGGCTCATTATAGCCTCAGCCCGGGAATTCACCACCTCGGCCTTCGCCTTCAAAAGCTAGAACTCGAGCCTTGTGATCATATTCGCTCGGACAGAATCATTCGCATGAGCGCTTCGTACTTGCACCTTGAGGGCAGAAGCCTTAGCCAAAGCACCCTCCTTGGCCGCAACTTGGGCATTTACCTTAGCTTTCAACTCGTTAAACTCACATTTGGCCCGGCCAACTTTGCCCCAAAGTCGTTCCAGCTCCTCCATTTTGCACTCTAACTGAAATATCGAAACATTAATCTCTAAAAATGAAAAGGGAAGCATACATCGATACGAAATATAGGTTATCTATCTTTCGAGATGGCTTTCGCAGTTTAGACTTCGATTCGCCTCACACCGTAGGTATACCAGCTCACTTTCCTTTCTTGCGCAAATAAGCCTAAGGAATTTCTCCCTATCTAAAGCTTTCCGCAGCCTGGCCTCATGGCGAAGCAGCTCGAACTTAAGCATATACCGGCTACCAAAGCTTACCATAAATCCAAGTTGCTGAGCCTCACCAACATCCAAGACAATGTTCGATGGCCTAGTATCCCCCGAAGCGCCTTTGGTAGAAAAATAGGAAGGCGTCGCATGACCCTCGTTCCTCGAAGTACCTTCGACAGGAACAGGAAATGATCTTTTGAAAATAGAGGCCTCCGAAGCCGTAAGATCGACCGACTCGCCTCTTTTGAACCTTAGAAGAGGACTTGCCCCACCGTAAGCATCCTCACACCTCAGAGACTCTTTCTATTTATTATCAACCCTCAACCCCGAGGTCAGAAGTCTCTCCTCCTCCCCTGGGGGCACGACCTCATCTTAGAAAAATCTCCAACACCTGCGGTGGCAGAGTTAGTGCACTAAAAGGAAAAATACCTTTCTGAGGAAATAAGCCACTAAACACCTACTGTGATGTTTTGCCTCCCATCTCCCTTTGGACAGGTCTCGCCATATGCGCTTATCATAGGTTAAACAAGCTACCAGCTTGCGGGACCATTCAGCCAGATCAGGGACCTCGTTCGGCAACCAAGGAATCACTACAAAAGTGAAATAGAAAGATGCCTTTATGGAGACCGCCTCTGCTATGGACAAAGCGATAAAGATACAGGTATGCCACTTACGTGTGAAATTCCATTTCTTAGGAAATGGCAAAAACTCTCTAGGGATAATATCGATCATCCGTGCTCGAACGAACCATCTCATCCATCCTCGATCCTCATCCTCTTTGTCGTTAATGGTAGGGGACCGAGTGGATTGACATTGCAGAGTAATCAAGCCCCGGTAATGTGGCGGTCGATATAACCTAACGAGATAGCTGAGGGTGAATTCGAGCCCTGCCTTATCCGCAAAGTATCTTATCGTCAGCACCATCTTCCAAAGGGATAGGTGAGCCTACGCCAGGGTAACCTGATATCTCCTACAGAATTCGAGCACGACCTTGTCGGGGGGACCCGACATAAAAGGATTCATATACATGATCAAAAACCCCTTAACATAGGTCATGATACTCTCCTCCAGGGAAGGTATCTGCAGTACCACTCCTTCTTCCCCTCCGCAATCTTTTCTAATCATCTCAAGGTGGTAATCCCTTATTGAGAAGATGAACCTCCATGCATGCTCCCAATGCCCTTGAACGTTAGGAGGTCTCTCCAACATAAAGTCTCTCCTCGAGACAAAGTACCTCGAGACCCGCTCACCGGGTACCGGCGGTGTACCATCGACCGGACATGGAATAGAGGCAAAACTCCCCTCTTCTTAATAGGCGGATGTCGATGTAGCATTCATGGCTACGGTAAAATAGGAAGAGGATAATAAAGATTTGGGAAAAGGCTTTGAGTTGAAACGACGGGAGAACTAGCACAAGGAACAAAGTTTTATGGAAGAAATAGTTACTCAGAGTAGCAGAATCTCCATTTGAGAAGTAAGCGAGTGAATATATAAAGGCAGGCAGTGACTGCTCGCCTACCCAGAAGACCAATTAATTTTGGCCATGACGTCGTCACCTTTTTTGGGAAATGCACTGGAAGGACCACCCCGAGGGTCCTATTATCAGGTCGCATGAACATTGCTATCGCGCAAAATTTAGGAGGTATTGAGACCTCAAGGTTTTCTTGCGATCATAAGCATTGGCCCCAAAAGAGCTATCGACCCAATTTTGAGGTAGAACCTGATCTCGGGGGCCCTGATTATTCCAGATATGAGCTCCAAAGATCCAACATCAAAATTCGAAGGCTAACTCTGCGAGAAAAATGGAGCATAAAGAATGGAAAGATTTTAAGCAGAAAGATTCTCTTGCATTGCAAATAAATATGTTTACATGGGGCGTCTTTACAAGACTTTTTTCCCCAGGAGTACATACACAAAAAGAAAGAAGAAAAGCAAAGATGATGCAGGCCTACTCTTCATTGCCACTACCCTCTGAACCATCTCCAGGATCTTCATCCAAAGTGACTAAGAGCTCCCAGTTTTCCTCCGATTCTCGGGCCTTCTCGACCTTAGTCGAGAGATCGACACCTTTGGCACTGGCTTACTCTAACGCTTGCCTCCTCGCCTTTGCATTAGTATGAGCGACAACCCGAATTAGTTTTTGCTCGGACTTCAGACTTGGCCGTAGATAGCACGTCAATCTCTTTTCGAGCATTTTGGAGAAGACCTTGGGTCGATGCCAATTCCGAGGTCACTACCTCGTTTCACTTCCTCAGCTCGAGAATCTCCCCATTCTTCTGCCCGATCTGCAAAAGAAAAGGTATGTCAACAAACATTGAATTATTGGAATGATGAATGGATTTACGAATAACGAATTACCTGCTCTGTAAGGCCAGCCCTTTCTCTGAGCACTCCCTCCAAACTCGCCCGAAGTTTGCTCAGCTCCTTCTCCTTTTGGGCAGAGGAGGCCTCCGACTCTTGCAGTCCCGAGGCAAGTTTCTCGAGCTCCTTTCCACGGTATGAAAGCTCCTCTCGGAGCCTAGAGAGGACGTGATCGTACATCTCTTTATACTAAGGCAAAACAGAAGAGTCAGTAAAATGAGGAAAAATGCTTGAGACTAAAAAAGTATACATGAAAAGCCATTACCAGTCGCTGGAACTTCTCTGCTGCCTCAATAGCGTGGGGAGCATCGAGATCAATGTCCTCACTGGCATCATCAACGTCATCAAGGAAGTCACCAAACGTACTTCCCCCCTTGAGAGGACCCCCCACGTTGGCAGCATTCAAGTCATGAGTGTCCCTTAACTCCCTAGAGGAGAACTGAGAGCCCAATTAAGGCCATCAAGGGAATCGATGTCACCAAGGGGCAACTCCTGCCCCCGGAGTGCTCCGGGCCCAGACCCTTCAGGACCAATAGCAACGATATCCCCAGCGGGGGCTGCACCACATTCGGTCATAGGATCAGGGACCATATTCACACCTCCTCGAGGGTCTCCATCTCACGGGACTGATCTGAATCGACCATTCCCGATTCGGTGGCCTCCAATCGGGGCACCTACGGGACTCCTATGACCGACCTCGTTCTTTGTACCAAATGGTACTGGCCCTCATCATCATCCTCATCCCCAATGCTGGGATTTGCTCCGAAAGCTAAAGCCAAGGTCTCAGGGTGGCATCTCGAGGCCTGCGTGATTTAGGCTTCTTTGCCTTAGGAGAATCAGCACCCGCCTTATTCTTCCTTTTCTTACCCTTAGCGGGCTCCGAAGTCTCCACCATGTCATCAAAAGGCAGTCTCATCTGCACACCATCGCCAAGGCCTGCATAAACATAATGACCGAAGTTTATTAGCACAAAGGATACGGGGAAAAAGCATAAGATTAAGATATAAGTGGTAAGAATAACTTTACCATGATTCTTGGACACCCACCGTGTTTTGGCCCGGTCAGGCCAACACAGGACGAGATACAGGAACAAAGTATCCAACCGCCTAATCCATCTCAGCAGATCCTAAACTGCTTTAGGATACCAAGCGGTAGCTACAAAAACATAGGGGAAATCATTTTTCGGAAGAGAGGTAAAAAGATCACAGAGCATGTTCAAAGGAAAAATACTTCTGCTGTGTATTCCACTTCTCCAAGAATGGCATCCTCCCGGCCGGGATGATGTTTGAGGTCCTCACTCGGACGAACCTGCTCATCCACCCTCAATCCTTGTACTTGTCGGTGCTCGAGAAAAATGATTTTTTGGACCGGTGGTGAAGCTTAATCAAACCTCGATAAAATCAAGGGCTATATAATCTGATTAGATGGTCGAGGGTAAAGGTCTCTCCCTCGACCCCATTGGAGAAGTGGCGGAGCATGTAGACTATCCTCCAAAAAGATGAATAGATTTGACCAAGCGTCACTTTGTGCTTGTCGCAGAAATCGAGAATAATCGGATCTATCTCCGAGGAAGAAATGTTAGAAGAATTGACCGAACCAGAGTGAACGGGTAAGTATATACATAAAGGAAATCGGCTTTGTGATCCGTTATGCTCTCGTTAGAGTGGGGAATCTCAACTAGCATTGCCTCCTCCCATCGGCAGTCTTCCTTCACTTTCTTTATGTCGGCCACAACGCTAATGTACCAGGACACGTGTTTGCATTGGCCCGGTGTAGATGAAGGTTTGTCGCTGGTGAAATCCTTCATCGCGTCGAACCCTATGAGAGTACATTGTTCAACGATGGGTATCACTTTGGGCTTTCCTTTGGATGTTCAGGATGATGAGGCAGCCTCGTCTTTCTGAGGAACTATCTTGGAAGTTCTAGCCATGATGGTGGCAAAACGTTTATGAGAAAGTAGGCAAAGGATCAAGAACGAAAGAAGAAAGTATGCGAAAGGGGATGGGTCTGGCCTTGAAAATTGGTAGATGTTGAGAAAGTATGAATTATTAAACGATTGATACATTTATAGGAGGCCTGTGGGCAGCAGAAAGGATAAACCACTAGCGGTTCTTGGGCTTCTCGATTGTTGTGTCTGACGGCGACCCTTGTGTGGCTTTTTGAGTATCGCATTTAATGCTCTGATAGACTGACATCATAGCGGTGATGCTTACGAAGTTGGGGCTCAGGATCGTTTCCTATCACTTTGTTCGAGGAAACACGGGAACTATCTGTATACGGTGGAAATCAATGGCTCGATTTCACAAGCATCACGGCATTTCGAGGGCTTTCAGTGATCGATTCCGAGAATTCTCGACAGTTCAATTTCGAGATAGGATAAGTAATGACCGGCCCCGAGGCAATGTGAATTACCGGTCTCGACAGATCGAGGCGGAGTTCTCAAGGCACGTGCGTATGGCAGGTCAAGTTTAGAGGACTAGCCCAAAAGGCGAATCAAGGCATTAAATGATTGTACCAACCCCATATCTTCGTAATTAATGTGTTTGTACTATGTTTGGATTCCCTCTCTTATATAAAGGGGATCCTTGTCATTTTGTAAACATTTATTGCTCCATACGAAATATACTAGAACATTCTCTCTGTTCTCTAACACATTTTCTTGATCTCATTATTTCATTTATTGCTCATATTTATAGTGTTCTACTTAAAGTTCATCATTTATTGCTTATTATTAGCCATAAAGAGCCGTCATTGATTTGTTTATAACTGTTAGTCTCCATCAACCACCTTCGATAGCTCCCAGCCGAGCTTCGGACTCGACCCGAGGCCCTCGAATAGGCAAGCTTGAGGCCCCGATTGACAGCGATTCGGTTTGATTGACATCTCGTTTTTATACTCTTATCTTGTTTCTAAGTCTTTCACATAACATCAACTGCCTAACAACTAGCATAAAAATAGATCATGTATTTTTAGAACCACTAAATCAAATTTAATTGTTATTACTATTTTCACGGTAAACAGCCATATTTAATACATTAGATTTAACTAATTGCGCATAGTTTTGGATTGTTTTTGGGCTCGTAGATTTTTGGAACGGCTGTGGGAATGATTGGGATGACTGACCAGCCTCAAGAATAGGCTTGGCAGTGGCCGGAGCAGCCATAAATGGCTTCATGAGGCCTTCGTGCTAGCCATCTCCTTTCGATGTATTTTCTTTTAATGTTGTGGATAAAGTATTTTTTTCCATTTCAACAAAATGAGTATTTTCTTTTTATGATGTAAAAAAGTATTTTCTTTCTTTTCAATGAAATAAGTACTTTATTTTCATGGTGTAGAAAAAGTAATTTCTTGGTCACAAAATGAGTACTTTTTTCCTGTTATAGAAAAAAAATTCTTTCATTTCAATAATTAATTACGTTCGGCACGCGTTGCGCTCGAGCCCAATGATTAGATTGAACTTTTCTCATAATAAACAAATTGTTCAATAATCAATATACAAGTTTAAATTTTACCCAAAATTATTTTTCTTGAAATGATTTATTATATTCAGTGCAAACTGTCACCACCCAAAATTCCAACCCATCGTGATGTCGCCTAAGATATCGGCTAGGCAAGCCGGAATATAACAATAGAGAAGCAAAACAACAGAATTTATAAAAACAGCTTAAGTCTAAAATCTTAATAAGACAAGATATCGCTAATACAAGATAAATCCCCTAGAAACTGAGAAATACAGAGTCATGAGCTCTACATCGGAGTACAAGTCTGATAACTAAATAGCAATACTGTCTAAACTGAAATTACATTACATAAGAAAAGACAAGTCAAAACTGCGACAAGATAGCAGCTCTACCTCGCCTCTCGAAGATAGTCCAACAAGTGAACCTACTGCCGGTAACTAGTCCCCACACCTGAATCTGCACAATTAAGTACATAGTATAGTATGAGTACAACCGAATCAATGTGCTCAATTAACCAACCTCGCCGAGGTAAAAGAAACAGGAATTATAATGATACATGCTATAACCTGTATAGTTTCATAATCCAACAAGTACAAAATAGTAATGTGATCATGTATAAAGTACTGAAGGACTATCTGTGTGTATATACAATTAGTCAAAAATCTCTGTTTAGTCACTAGTATGGCATATAAGATGATATGCAGATAAATCAGATAATAACTGTGAAAATTGTAAGTAAGGATGAAATGCAATTCCAAACAACACTAGCCAGACTTTCCTCAACCTTTAAGGATGAAATGCAATTCCAAACAACACTAGCCAGACTTTCCTCAACCTTTCCATATCCGTACGAAATCACTAATCAGTTTCCTCAATAACCGCGTGTACACCTTCAAGATAGAAACATGAGAAGATAACCCTAGGGGGATAGATCTGTATCCACACATTGCACGGACAACTCACTACTGCACGGAGAACTCATGTTCTGATAATATAAACCGTACGAACAACTCACGTGCTACACGTACAACTCACGTGCTAATAATATCAATATCTAGATCCGCACGGACAATTCATGTGTCAATAATCACAATCCGCCCAGCGTGGTCACATGCTACTAGTCCAGCTCATAACTGTCACGACCCTAAACCCAGACCCAGTCGTGATGGCGCCTCTCGTGAAGACAAGGCCAGCCGATACTTCCCATTTTTCCAATTATTAACAATTTAGCATTTAGAAATAGTGTAAACATGAATATATAATCCAAAGTAGCAGATAATATCATAAATACGCGGAAGAACAACCCAACACAGCTCTAACCGGGGTGTTACTAGTCATGAGCATCTATAAAACCTAATACAAGTCTGAAAGGTCTACAACTAGTACAAAAGTCTGATATGAGATAGAAATGATAAAGGAGTAGAGACACGGGGTTGCGGATTCCAATAGCTACCTCGTGAACTTTGAATGTCTACCTGAAGCTGGAGGGATCAGCACTCGGGAGCGGAACCATCTACGCCTGAATCTGCACACAGGGTGTAGGGAGTAAAGTGAATACTCCAACTCAGTGAGTAACAAATGTAAATAACGACTGAAAGTAAGAAAACACGTAAGGAACAGGACATTCTATAATGAAGCAGTAAAACCATTTAAGAGCAGTAAACCAGTGAGAAATTAAGTAACAATCCTTTTTCAACAAGTAAGCAGGTAATTGACAGATAGTTAAGGTAAAGTAAACAAATGGAAGTTCGCTCCTCGAGCACAGTATCAACAAATCCGCCCCTCGGGCAACATCTCAGAACAATACCATCCCCTCGGGCTCAATCTCACATCACAATGGGTACTCGCACTCACTGGTGGTGTGCAGATTCCTAGAGGGCCCCCTTATGGCCCAAGCGCAATGACAAGCCATTTCGTGGCATCAAACTAGGCCCTTGGCCTCATATCAATCAATCCACCTCGTGGCATATATATTTCAGGCCCTCGGCCTCAAATTAGTATTAGTGTTTCCTCACAACATAGGCCCTCGGCCTTACTCAGTTAAAAATCTTCATAAGCCACTCGGGCAGTAGTGAAACATGTTTCTCAGCCCAAAAATATCGTTTAAAAGATCATGTAAGTGTTTAAAACAGAGTAAACATGGCTGAGTACGAAAATAGTGAAATATAACATGCCTGAGTTCAAGTATAAAGTCAAAACAGTGAGGAAATATCAATAAAAATCATCGAAGGTCTCAAATAGTTGGCACAAGGCCCAAATATGGCATTCAACCCAAATAATGATGAAAACAAGTAGATTTCAGTAAAATACGCGGAAAAATTATCAGTCGGGATGGACCAAGTCACAATCCCCAATAGTGCACGACCCCACGCTCGTCATCAAGCGTGTGACTCACCTCAATATAGCACTACGATGTACAATTCGGGGTTTCAAATCCTCAGAATATTATTTACAATCATTACTCAGCTCAAACCGGCTAAATCTCTAGCTCGCGACGCCTTTGCCCTTCGAATCGGCCTCCACGTGCATCGAATCTATCGAAAATCAGAATGAGGACGTCAAAATATGCTAAGGGAACAAAGCCCAAGCAAAAATAATAAATAAATGTCACAAATCCCGAAATTACCAAAATCCGACCCCTGGGTCCACATCTCTAAAATCAGAAATTTTCACACTAATAGATTCCTAATCTCCCCACGAGTTCATACATATCAAAAGTTCTCAAATCCGACCCCAAATGGTCCTCCAAATCCCCAATCAAAATTCCAAATTTCCAAGCCCTAGCTCTTCAATTTTTAGCTTAATTTCCATGATTTCTAGGTGGAATTCACATAATAATTGAGTTTCAAGTCCAAGAATCTTACCTCCCAATGATTCCCCTTGAATCCCTCTTCAATCACCTTAAAAAATTTCCCAAAATGACCAACTATAGAGGAAATAAACCCAATCCTCACAGACAAGACGAGTTTAAAAACATTCTGCCCAGGCCTTATTTCCTTCTTCGCGAACACGGTCAAACCCTCGCATTCTCGAAGCACAATCTTACTTTGACCAATTTTTCCTCTATGCGAACGCGACATGACCATCGAGAACGTGATGGTTCCTCAACCTTACCCTTCATGAACGCTCACCCTCTCTCGCGAACCCAAAGAACAAATACGACCTTAGACCGGCTGACCAAAAAGACCCTACGCGAACACGGCTTACATCTCGCGAACGCGATGCACGAGCATCCAGCCCCTTCACGAACGCGGATCCTCCCTCGCGAATGCGAAGGCTAAACTTCCACTAACCTCTACTGACTCTTCGCGAACGCGAGGGTCCACTCGCGAACGCGGAGAGTAAAAGCCTGCAACAGCTGAACCTGCAACTTCTGCAATTTTTCCAACTTCAAAATGATCTGATTGACCACCCGAAACTCACTCGAGGCCCCCGGGACCTCAACCAAAGGCACCAACATGTCCTAAAACCTTATTCAAACTTGTTCCAATCACCAAAACACCTCAAACAATGTCAAATCACCCAAAACACTTCGGATTCAAGCCAAACTTTCTAAAATCTTCTAAATTACACTTTTGATAAAAAACCCAACCAAACCACGTCCGAATGACCTGAAACTTTGCACACACATCCCAAATGACACAATGGAACTATTATAACTCCCAGAATTCCATTTTGACTCCTATATCAAAATATCGCCTACCAACCGAAAATCGCCAAAATATCAACTTCGCCAATTCAAGCCTAAATCTACTCCAAACCTCCAAAACCCATTCCGATCACACTCCTAAGTCATAAATCACCTTTTTAAGCTAACCGAACCATCAGAACTCACATCCGAACCCTCTAACATATAAGTCAACATCCAGTTGACGTTTCCAACTTAAACTTCCTTAAAAGAGACTAAGTGTTGGGAGCACGTGATTTTTGCCCTATATGAATTGCTCTAATAATTTCAAAACAAAATAATTTCTTTTCATTATTTGCAATTTTATGGATTTTCGTGGCATTTTATGTTAAATATTTGCATTTGTCTGTGCATGTTTATTTTATTTAACTAATGAAAAATACAAAAATACGTACATTTGCATTTAGGATTTAATTTGACATTTTAGGATTAATTAATTAATTAAGTTGTTTTATAAAAAGGAAAACCACAAAAATAGTTTATTTTTGCACATTTGAATTTCATCGCTTGCTTTAATTTGGGAATGAAATAGTTGTGATAATTATTTAGAGTTAGTTAATTTAATTTGATAAGGATTATTTGATTAGGGATTAATTTAGGTTTTATTCTTAAATTTTAATTTAAAAGAATTTTGGAAAATTGAATTTAAAAGAAAAAGGGAATAAAATAAGAAAAAAATCAGATCTGGGCCATTAATTCGAAGCCCAAAACGTTACCCATCGCCCTAATTACAGCCCAAACCCGTTCCCTACCCGGTCCAATCTCCACCATGATCAAAACAACACTGTTTAGCTAAGCTTGATCATGGCCGTCGATGTTCCTTGATCGGACGGTCGAGAACTGCCCCCAGACTATAAAGCTGTCCGAAAACAGCCCTACCCCCTTCAGAACCCCCCCTCTCTCTATCCTCGCCGTCTTCAACCTCTAACCCTAGAGACACCGCCCCAAATTCCAGTCACCTCCGCCGGCGGTGATCATTCCAATCACCTCCACTTTTACACCCCAAGACCTCCTTCATCTCCTCTTCCCAAATTCCTAACCTATATCCTTCAAATCCCACTGGTTCGTCTCGAATCTTAAATCGAAGACTAGACCAAAACTTAACTTTTCCCAAATCACCCCAAATTAACACCCCGGAATCCCCGTAGTCCTCTCTTTCCCAATATCAAACTCTGGACTCTCGAATCACCTTCAAGCTCGTCGATTGTTGAATCTGAAACCCGAGCTTTTGAAGCCAATCCCATGCCCGTGCATGCAGAGTTGTTCTTTGATAAAGAACAAATACTTGACGTCATTTAAGAGTGCCAAGCCTCAGGTTTGAGTTTTAGTCGGTGAGTCCTTCCTTCGTTTCTTGGTTCATCTCTCCTCCTCTTTCTGGTTAATTGAAACTCAGTGTCTGAGATTTGGTCATGTTCTTGTGCTCTCCGTTAAGTTTTATTTTCCCAAATTGGTTTCTTTAATTATTTTGATCCATTAAGCATGACTTTGTTAGTACCTCGGTTTAATTATTCCAAACCTGCTTAGGGTTGATTTTGCTGTGTCAACTTTGTTATTATTGATCTTGTCTCCTTTTAATTCATAATTATCAAGGTAATAATCAGTACAGAGTCAAATTGCTTATTCGTGTTACTGTCACTTAGTTTTGTTGGGGTTTTTGGTTCAGAGCTCGAGTTTCTGAATGTTCATTTGGAAGGATTTCGAACAAGACTTGGGCTTTCTGAGTCATTTATGACCCAATTGAAGATGCCCGATTGTTTTGAGCCCAAGTTTGTTTGGTTAGCAAGGTAAATAACAGGGGCATGTGGGATAGTTTGGGTATTTGGTTGAGGGAATCTTTCTGATAACAGAAATAGGAAACTTCTAGCAGGGGTTTTAATTTGAATTTCAGATTGTTAGTAAGTTAGCTTGGTTAACAAGCCAAAATTTTAGGGATCTCTAAGCTAAAAGCAAATTTGAAAAGGGTGTAAAGGGTAGAACTAAAATCTGAAAGGTTTCCCTATTTGCTTACCTATAAAGACACATTTTCTTGCCTGAGAAGGCAGATTTTTGAAGAGAAAAATTCCTAAAAAAGTTGAAATAGCTGAATTCTTTTAAAATTTCCGAATTTCCTGCATTCCATTGTGGAGGAACTATCAAAATCCTGCCTGTTTGGATTTCTGATTTCTCTTTATTAGCTAAAGTACTTAAAGTTTTCCCTAGCTACACTTCTGGTTGAGAAATGACTTGAGCTTTTGGTTTGAAGCTGGTTTTGCATTTGTTATTCCCCTACTGTTCCATCGTTTGTTCTTGAGTTGATTCCACTGTTTCATTGACTGAATATGGGCTCTTTTTCTGCTGCTGCTTCGGTGATTCTACACTGCTCTTGTTTCCCTTTTTGCCAGGTACACGTTCTTGAATCTTGTACAATGTGGTGCACAAGTTGAGGAATGAAATAGAAATGGAAATTTTGAAGCATATCATTAAGTTTCTTGTCTCTGAAATGTTTGTCCTATTTTTCTTGGAAATCATCAGATGTTGTAGATTAGTTTTGACTTTCCCTTCGTCATGTTTACTTTTTGCTTTTTAGCCTTAAGTCTGCTTTGTAATATTGGGTGAACCATGGACTTTAGCCATTTAATGAATTTTAATTCGTGTTAAGGGGTCTTTAAGGCTATAGTTGCAGAAGTTTCATGTCAATTTATTATGTATTTTAGACCCTGTTTAGTTTTGACTGAGATCTGTGTTGCTTTCTAGTATGAAATTATATTTAAGCTTGTTGGAAATGACAAGTTGTTGGTCCGCTTGTATAGAATAGGTTCTATTAGTATGAGATTTATTTGAGGTTTAAATTCTCATGTCCTTATTTCGAGTTAATTTGAGGCTTTGAAAGTTGAAGTTGCCTACGGCATAGTTATTAAAATTGGATCTTCAATTGCTCTCCAAATGCATGTCATATAAATTGGAAGCATAGCTAGTAATTAAAACTCAGAATTGAATGCACGTGTAATTTCATATGGTTTTTTGTTTGATTGGTATTTAATTGATTTTGCATAAGTTTGGTTCTGAAAATTGGGCTTAAAGCTGGCCCAATTTTGGCGTTCAAAAAAATCAAAACCAATTTGCATACAATCTGCTCTTGGATGTCCTTTTCACCCAAAGGTTGGGCTCATCTTGGGACCGAGCTTGAAAGCCTTTGCAATAAGACTGCTTACCTCTTGGCTTGAGCCCATGACATTTTGTCAAATTCAGCTCTTCAGTTAATTGTCATGTACGTTTGAGTGGTTAGTTAAAATCCCATTAAGTTTTCTCTTAATTAACTAGTCTTCCTAAAATGAATTGAGGTGAGCCATATCATATACCACAAATAGCTTATGGCCTTCCGAAACTTAGTTTGAGCTTCCCTCTAAAATTAGAATCGAAGTGTGCCATACCGAATAAAATCTTAAAATGCACGGCCCTCATTTAGTTGATCTTGAATATTTGAATCCCTCGAAATTGAGGCGTGCCATTTAGCAAAATTTCCATGGCCCTCGCAAAGTCGCAAATGTGTAGTTGCTTTAGGGGCGTTATTTTATTAATTTATCTTCCTAAACTCGGGTGCACATTTATGTGACCTAAATTCAAATCTCAACAACGTTAGATAAAATATGTCAAGAGCCGCATGTGCATTTATGTGACATGATTCGAGACGTATTTTAAACGACGTTGCAATTTTCCTTAAAAATAATTAAAGCGGTTAATAAGTTAAAATATACCATAGTCTAAAACATGTATTAAAATCAGATAATAGGCCAATTATAACAGTTGAGCGACCGTGCTAGAACCACGGAACTCGAGAATGCCAAACACCTTCTCCCAGGTTAACAGAATTCCTTACCCGGATTTCTGTGTTCGCGGACTGTAATACAGAGTCAATCTTTTTCTCGATTTGGGATTTGAACCGGTGGCTTGGGACACCATAATATTATCCCAAGTGGCGACTCTGAATCTTTTAGTAATATGATCTGTTTCGATTGTCCTTTAATTAGAAAAACTCCCTTATATACATTCCTTACGGGGTGTAGGTAAAGGGGAGGTGTGACAGCTCTGGCGACTCTGCTGGGGATCGAACCCAGAATCTCTGGTTCAGGGTTCAAGAATTTGAGCTTAGATGAATTGTTATAGTTGACTTTATTTATTATATGATTTTATTACATGTTTGGGCCTAATGTGTTAAATGTTGCTTTTACCGCTTTGATATTATCTGAACTGTATATAAATTGCTACGAAACCCCTATCTTCTCTCTCCCGAGGAGTACACGCTGGTCGTGACTTCTTTCTGTTAGTGTCATATCCCAAATAGAACGAGGTTCGGACAAGTTGCAAAGCCGGATAATCTTTTGGTTACCGGTACGCAGCCCCCCTCGGCTCGAGTTGTCCGCTAGGGTAAGCCAGGTCTAGAACAATAAACCCAGGTTTTAAACCTAGTACAACAATACCTCATACCGGATCCCTAGTAGGAACGTTTGCTTTCATCATGTGCATTTTGGCTTTGGAGACTCAACACAGGGGTTGGGTCTGTCTAGGACAGGTGCACCCGAAATAAAAAGACTATCCTGATGCATCTTACTTGCTACTTGCGCATTTATTTGCTTCGGATTTGCATGCTGACCGACTTTGGAATAAAAGGAGAGAATTTGGGAAAGAAATAGCAGTGTAGAGGGTTAAGGGAGTGAATCACCTGTTTAAAGAAAAACTAGTGTCCAAATAGCACTGAAACTCTGCCAAATTTTTGAAAAAAAGAGAACGAATTAAAAATGAGAAAGGAGTTTTGTTTTCTAAAATAGTTCGTTTTATTTGCCCGAATTACGCCAGTTTGATTCTCACAGGGTGTGGAATACGTAGGCAACCCTCATCGGGTCCAACTTCCCTTTTTGCTAAAATAGCCGAAAAGAACAAAATTTTACTTTTATTTGAAAATAATTAGGGTGATGCCATTTCTTGTCAAAAATAGCCGAATGTCCCTAAAAGAGCGCCGGAAGGCTGCTTTTGTAAGAACAACCGCCTGTGGTCATTTTTCAAGGTTTTCGCCGGTTAGCCAATACAACCTTAAAATCTTCGTCTTCGATGTGCTGAAAGGCCGTAATTGCAAAACCGGATTTTATTTTTAAATAAAAAAAGAGAAAAAAGTGTCAATTTTTTATTTGAGTCAAATGAGTCTTGATTTTTGCTTAATCACCCTAATAAATGTGCAGAATATGCACGAGTCCAAGTTTGCCGATAACAGTCATGAACAAGATCCCTTTGGAGTTGCATATGTGGTGGGAGGATCTGGGAAAATCGGAGCAAGATAAAGTCAATCTACATTTGGGAGGTCTCACCGGGTTGTTGAAAATCAGACCCAGAGAGACGTCATAAAGGCTTTGGTTACGTTTTGGGACCCGGCCCATAACGTATTTCACTTTTCGGATTTTGAACTCACCCCAACCTTGGAAGAGATAGCAGGCTATATGGGAAGTACTGAAGGGCTGAGACATAAGTATCTGATCACTCCAAGAGCCGTTAACTCTCACAAATTCATGGATTTGTTAAAGATAAGCAAGGGAGTCCCGTGTGCCGAGTTGGAGGGTGGTTTTTCCACTCTACGCTTTATATATCAGAGGTACGGGCATATAAGAGGGTTCAACGATCCGGAAAGCGGGGCTTGTAGCAAAGGAAACCGAACAAAATGGATGAGCATAGGCGTTTCGCCTTCATGGTAGCTTTCCTAGGCCTTGTAGTGTTTCCCCGAAAAGACGGGAATATCGATTTGCGAGTGGCCAGAGTCGTCAAGGTCCTGATTACCAACGCCAAGAGCATTCTTGCCCCTATGATAGTGTCTGAGATATACCGGGCTCTCACAACATGTAAAGCTGGGGAAGATTTCTTCGAGGGATGCAATTTACTGTTACAAATGTGGATGATCGAGCACCTGTGTCATCGCCCTCAGTATATGAGTTATGGATCTACAAAGAAAAGTTGCGTTGAAGAGTTTGACACAAGGATTTCAGGGTTCAAGCTTCCAGAGGAGTTTGGAGATTAGGTATCCCGCCTTCATTCCGTTACTGCGGGACAAATAGAATGGACATTGGGTTGGCTTCCTGTTGAAGAAATTATGTATATGCCCGCCACTGGTCCTTACTTCCTCCTAATGGGTCTGCGAGGTATTCAGCCCTACGCCCCTTACCGGGTGATGAGACAGTTGGGAAGGTGTCAGGTGATACACCCAGATGAAGATCTTAGCGTTTATGCAGTCGAGGTTAGTTCCGATAGCCAATTTCATGAAGAAACAGTTCGTTCTATTTGGAATGAATGCCAGTATTTGACGGTGAACACTCGAGTGCGTGACCTATCTAGAGGCGAAGTCTCACCCGCCTATCTTTCCTAGTATAGAAAGAAGAACACTACAAGGGCCGAACCAGAAAGACCAGCCAAAAAGCCTTACATTCAAGAATTCGTTGAGGCGTCGCAAGAACAGTGGGCTTGGTTGGCTAAGGAGAATGAGTACAAGGCCACAATAGGAAAATTGGAAAAGTAAGTTAGAGAGCTTCAATTCGAGAGTGGCTTGCAAGTCGTGGCGGACGAAGGAGAAAAGAACAAGCTAGCCAAAGAAAATGAGGCCCTTCGAGCCCAAATTTAGAAAATGAAAATAGCAGCAAAAAACCCCGCCCGAAGTGCCAAAGATGAAAAGCTCATAAATAACCTGAGGCAGAAAGTGAATGACTACAGTTTCGATTTGAACAACGTAGAAAGTGAACTAGCCAGGGCTCGAAAGCAATTGGCTAAAAACACAGGTGAACGAGCGCACCTGGTTAAGCAGTTGAAAGAAAAGTACGACAATAAGGTCGCAGGACTAAAGAAAAGGGTCATCACCATGGAGAATAAAACAATCAGACAGGCAAAAGACTTCAAGGCTGAAAGGGAACAGTGTTATACAGCAATGGCACATCTAGAAAGAGACTTGAAACAACTCCAAGAGCAGAACCAGGTAGCCGAACAAACTTTGGAAGCCAGAACCGAACAGATTGGGTGTTTATTGCAAGAGAAGGGTGTCATAAGAGAGCGAGTCAAAAGGGTCGCCAACTACATCGCGATGAAGTGCAGTAGCTGTGAGGATATGACTAGATCTATGTTCTTTGCTATTGTGATGATTTTTGTTCGTCGGGTAATGGAAGATCTCTACCACCTCCAAGGGGATTTAGCGAGTCGGCCCGCGGAGAGGCCGAATGATGCCCTGCGGGTCCCGGGGGCAATTGAGGCACTGATGTATTCGTGATTTCTTGAGTCTGTATTTTCTTTCCGTTAAAGTCTGCCAATTTGTCTTGGAGTATGTATTTCTTTTATTAGAGTATATGAGTTGTTTGTTTTTCGAGTCTGTATTTCGTCTTTCATCAGAGTCTGTTAGTTTTTTGTTTAAGTCTATTTCTGAGTCTTATTATGAAAAAAATTGAAAATTCCAAAAACTATTTTATTATTTTTTATCTCCAAGAACTACGCTTGGTTTGATTCATGCGGGGTCATGATACGTAGGCAATCTCCATAGGATTCGACCATAACCAAATGAAAACGAGAGAAAGAAAATAAGAGGAAAAACAAGAGAGTAAAGAAAAGAAAAAGAGCGGAAAAACAAGAAAGAAAAGAGAGAAAATAAGAAATCAAGAGAGAATAAAAACAAAAAGAGAACAGAGGCAAGTGTGAAAGGAAGGAAAAGAAAAAGAAAGAAAAAGGGGGAAGTTTGCAATTGAAAGTAAGAAAAGGTCGGGATGACGCATGCAACCGATCAAATACATAATAAAGACGGTTAACTGCTTTGGTGCATTCATGCCCAATGTGCAGTTACCAATCTGTTAAAGCCTAATCGCTAACAAGGTTGTTGTTTGATGTGTTGAGTCTAGGCAGGTGGTTAGTTGATTGGCATTCTGGCAACTCACTCATACAACACCCGATCAAAAGACAGGCTGAATATGGCCAACCAAGAACCGGAGACAAGTATTGTTGACCCGTCAAAAGAGGTGGAAGAACTAGATGTCAATGCAATGAAGGAAGAGATGTATAAGTTAAAGCAGCAGATGGCTAAAATGTACAAAGCCTGGGCAAAGGGGCATCCACCACCGGTTTATCCCGCCAACCCTGCTTATATCCCACCATCAGCCCAACCTCCTAAGCCTCCCACTGTGAACTCATCTCCAGCCTTTCCCCTCTACCAACAATGCTATGGCGCCACTTCCCATACTTCTCAAGCTCCACCACCCAACCAAGTCCCATACCCTCCCCCACCAATTACACCTGTTTTTGTGGCACCTTCAACTGCTGCATTATACCGATCTTCCAGTGAACCTCTGTTCCAAATTCACGACAACCAGTACTATCCTCCTGAACCCACCTTCAAAATTCCAGAGCCATATTCTTGCACCTCTCATCTTGATCTCCCCGCAGAGACCGAGAAGCCACCCAAAAATCCCGAGCATGAAGAGATGATCAGAAAGGTCAAAAGCGTAGAACAATCGTTCAGAGATATGAGGCGGTTGGGAGGTCAAGTAAGTGTGTCTTATAAAGATTTATGTATGTTCCCAGATGTTCAATTACCAGAAGGGTTCAAAATGCCCAAGTTTGATCTGTACGACGGGCATGGTGACCCAATAGCACACTTAAGAGGATTTTGTAGCAAGATGAGATGAGCAGGTGGAAGAGATGAATTGCTGATGGCATATTTCAGCCAAAGTTTGAGTGGATAGGCATTAGAATGGTATACCAGACAAGATCACAATGGGTGGTACACATCGGACGATTTGGCCCAAGCCTTTTCCTGCCATTTTCAGTCAACGTTGAAATTATCCCAGACCGTCTGTCATTAACAAAGATTGAGAAGAAGCCTGATGAGAGTTTCAGGGAATATGGATTCCGGTGGAGAGAACAAGCAGCGAGGGTTGACCATCCGATGAAAGAAAGTGAGATGGTTGATTATTTCTTGCAGGCTTTGGAACCCACTTATTTTGGTCACTTGGTGTCAGCAGTAGGCAAGTCCTTTAATGAAGTTGTAAAAATGGGAGGCATGGTTGAGGAGGGACTCAAGTCCAACAAGATCATGAGTTATTCAGCAATCAAAGCGACCACCCAGGCCATTCAAAACGGTACTGGGGGTGTACTCGGGAAGAAGAAGAAAGAGGATGTTGCTACAATTGAGTCGGAAGCTTGGGTTGGATCTAGGAACATTCTACGTTACTACAACCCGCCTCAACCCTACCACCAAACTTACCCCCACACTCCATATAGTCCACCACAACACTATTACCCACCGCCTGATCCCCATGTTTCCGTCTATCATGCACAAACCTATACCCAACCTCCCGCTCACGCACAATGGCATGTGCCGGCTCCACCAAGTCCATACCTAGCTCCACAAAATGCCCATCCACCCCCAAGAGCCTATAAAAATTCCCCTGGAACAGGTTTTCGGCCAAATCAAGCCTTTAAGAATGAGAGGTTGCAGAAGCAGAAGACTTTCACTCCGTTGGGAGAATCATATGCTATTCTATTCCATCGACTGAGACAGTTGGATATGTTGAATCCGATCGAGGCTAAACTGCCGAATCCCCCTCCCAGAAATCTTGACCGCTCGGTGACTTGTGAGTATTGTTCAAGGACCCCGGGTCACGACACAGAGAAAAGCTAGAAGTTGAAAACAGCTATTCAAGAGCTCATTTATACTAATCGGATTGAGGTCCAAGCCCCGGAGGCACCCAACATCAACCAGAACCCGTTGCCGGCCCATCATGAGACTAATATGATTGAGATAGTGCATAAGAGAGGGGAGCCTAAGAAGCCTTAGCAAACCGTCATGATGATTCATGCTAGTGAAGCCAAGCCATTTGAAAAGTCAACAAGTGAGAAGGTTGTGATCATGTTGAACGAGGCAAATAATAAACCATCTGTAGAGGTCAAGAAGGGGTCATCAAGTGACGTTGCAGGAAAACATGAAAGAGCAAAAGTGGTTGTGCCAGGAGTGACGAACAAGCCTGTGGTAATTGTGAAAGGCGCCTGCACAGATCCTGTCATTATCAAACCACTAACTCAATTACCCATAGTCAACAGCAAGGCAGTCCCATGGAATTATGGACGAGTGACAGTAACTTACAAGGGGAAAGAGGTTAAAGAAGAAGTGTGTGAGACTCATGATTTGACTCGATCGGGGAGATGCTTTGCCCCCTAAGAGTTGAGAAAAGCTAAGACCTCAAAAGATAATCCAGTGTTCGTGAAGAAAGCAGTGATCAAGGAAGAAGAAGAAGAATTTCTGAGAAAGATGAAAGTACAGGACTATTCCATTGTGGAGCAGTTAAGGAAGACACCGGCTCAGATCTCGCTCTTGTCATTATTGATCCATTCATACGAGCACCATCGGGCTTTGATGAAGATCTTGAAAGAAGCCCACGTTCCTGACAAAATCTTAGTAAACCACATGGAAAAAATAGCAAATAAGATATTTGAGGTAAACAGAGTCACTCGGGTACTTGTTGACAACGGTTCTAGTGCAAATATTTGCCCTTTTTCCGCTCTGAACAAGTTGAAGGTGGATGATGAAAGAATTCACAAGAACAATATCTGCGTTCGGGGATTCGATGGTGGAGGGAAAGATTCAGTCGGGGACATAGTGCTCGAGCTTACAATAGGGCCAGTTGAATTTACTATGGAATTCCAGGTACTCGATGTGGCTATTTCTTACAATCTGCTATTAGGACGACCCTGGATTCATGCTGCCAGAGTGGTCCCGTCTACTCTGCATCAAATGGTCAAGTTTGAATGGGATCGACAGGAAATTGGTTTGCATGGCGAAGATAATTTGTGTGTTCCTAGTGATGCCATTGTTTTGTTCATAGAGTTTGAAGACGACAAGGGGCCATGGGTTTATCAGGTTGTTGACACAGTATCGGTAGAGAAAATTCCTGAAGGGAAGTGCGTGCCAACTCCAAGGGTAGCTGCTGCATCAGTCATGGTAGCTGTTGAAATGATGAAAAATGGTTTTGTGCCGGGCAAAGGTTTGGGTGCATCTCTGATACATCCGGTTTCTATTCCTTAAAACTTAGAAACATTTGGTCTGGGGTTCAAGCCCACAGTCGCAGACGTGAGAAGAGCCAGAAAAATGAAACAGAGAGCATGGGCCCTTCCAAAGCTAGTCCCGCTTCTTTCCCATTTATTTGTCAGGCCTGGTACCAGAAAGTGCCCAGTGACGTCGGTCCCCAGTTCGGTGGTTGATGTGGATGGAGATTTGATGTAAAGGTTCGAGAGGATATTTGCCGATGTGAACGTATTGGAAGCTGGAGAGGGTTCTAACAAGGCGGATGTGCAATTTGTTGGGCCCAGTGTGAAGATTAGCAATTGGGAAGCTACTCCTCTCCCCATTAGGAGGGAGTTTTGGTAGTTTACTTTGATTTTCTTTCAATTTATCTGGATTATTCCAAGGTTGTAATTCAGATGCTATGTTTCATCCGTTTGGATGTATAAACCCCGTTATCTTTAATTTCAATGAAATGCAATTTCTCTTTTCCTCTCTTCCTGATAGTTTTATTTTTGTTTTCCTTTCTTCCTTGTACAGTTCTTTTTATGCTGGCTTCAATGATATGACATGCATGCAGAATCTCCGGCCTAGTCTTAAAAGCCAATCTAATCCTGAAATAGTAATTCAAGAAATAGAGTGTGATGTTGAATCAGAGTATGACGAGGATGAAGCCTTTGAAGAGATTAGTAAAGAATTAAGCCATTTTGAAGAAAAACTCAAGCCTAACCTGAGTGATACAGAAATAATCAATTTAGGGGACCAAGATAATGTCTGGGAAACTAAAATAAGTGTCCATCTTGAACCACAACTCATAGAGGAGATAATTAAAACACTATTCGAGTATAAAGATGTTTTTGCATGGTCCTATGACGGCATGCCAGGTCTAAGCACCGACTTGGTGGTTCACAAATTGCCCACTGATCCGGCATTCCCCCTGTCAAGCAGAAGCTGAGGAAATTTAAAGCTGATATGAGTGTAAAAATCAAGGAAGTGGTCACCAAACAGTTTGAGGCCAAGGACATTCGGGTCACTCGGTATCCCACTTGGTTAGCCAATGTAGTGCCTGTGTCGAAGAAGGATGGAAAGACTAGGGTGTGTGTTGATTATCGAGACCTCAACAAGGCGAGTCCCAAGGATAACTTCCCACTGCCGAAAATCCATATATTGATTGATAATTGTGCCAAACATGAGATTGGTTCTTTTGTGGATTGTTATGCGGGCTAACACCAGATCTTAATGGATGAGGAGGACGTGGAAAAGACAGCATTCATCACGCCATGGGGAACGTACTGTTATCGGGTCATGCCATTTGGTTTGAAAAATGCTGGGGCAACCTACATGATGGCAATGACGACCATATTCCACGACATGATACACATGGAGATTGAGGTTTATGTGGATGATGTGATTGTAAAGTCTAGAAAGCAATCTGACCATGTTAGAGATCTAAGAAAGTTCTTCCAAAGGCTTCGCAGGTACAATCTCAAGCTCAATCCTGCAAAATGCACGTTCGGTGTTCCGTCTGGAACGTTGTTGGGATTTATAGTCAGCCGACGAGGTATTGAATTAGACCCGTCAAAAATCAAAGCCATCCAGGAATTGCCACCTCCAAAGAACAAGACTGAGGTGATGAGTCTATTGGGAAGATTGAATTACATCAGCCGGTTTATTGCTCAGCTCACGACAATTTGTGAGCCCATTTTCAAACTGTTAAAGAAAGATGTTGCGGTCAAGTGGATAGATGAATGTTAGGAAGCATTTGATAAGATAAAGGGGTACTTGTCAAACCCACCGGTGTTGGTCCCGCCAGAACCAGGGAGACCTTTGATTTTGTATTTGACATTCTTGGACAATTCCTTTGGATGTGTGTTGGGCTAGCATGACATCACCAGTAGGAAGGAGCAAGCCATATATTATCTCAGTAAGAAATTCACATCTTACGAGGTTAAGTACACTCATCTTGAGAGGATGTGTTGTGCCTTAACTTGGGTAGCCCAGAAGTTGAAACATTATTTGTCATCTTATACTACTTACCTCATCTCTCATTTGGATCCGTTGAAGTATATCTTCCAGAAGCCTATGCCCATGGGAAGGCTTGCAAAGTGGCAGATCGTGCTCACAAAATTTGACATTGTCTACGTGACTCGCACCGCGATGAAAGCACAAGCATTGACCGACCACTTGGCTGAGAAACTTTTCTTTGATGGGGCTGCTAACATGAAAGGCGTTGGGATAGGAGCGGTACTTGTCTCTGAAACAGGGCATCATTACCCTGTTACGACTCAGCTTCGATTATATTATACTAACAACATGGTGGAATACGAGGCATGCCTTTTGGGTTTGAGTATTACTGTGGATATGGGTGTCCAGGAAGTCTTGGTCTTAGGTGACTCGGACCTTCTGGTACACCAGATTCAGAGAGAATGGGAAACACGAGATTTAAAACTCATACCGTACCGACAATGTTTGCATGATCTTTGTCAACGGTTTCAATCAATAGAGTTCAGGCATATTCCGAGGATCCACAATGAGGTCGCAGATGCATTGGCTACTCTGGTGTCAATGTTACATCATCCAGATAAGGCTTATGTAGACCCGTTGCATATTCAGGTTCGCGATCAGCATGCCTATTGTAACATGGTGGAAGAAGAACTCGATGGTGAGCCTTGGTTTCACGACATCAAGGAATACATACGAAGGGGAGTATATCCGGTACAAGCCACAGGTGATCAAAAAAGAACAATTCGTCGCTTGGCAAGTGGATTTTTCTTCAGTGGAGGAGTCTTGTACAAAAGAACTCCAGATCTCGGGTTATTAAGATGTGTAGATGCCAAACAGGTCGCGGCTATCATGACCGAAGTACATTCTGGAGTCTGTGGACCGCACATGAGTAGGTATGTGCTGGCAAAGAAGATTCTCCGGGCGAGTTATTATTGGCTCACTATGGAGCGATATTGTATCAGTTTCGTGCGTAAATGTCATCAGTGCCAAGTGCATGGAGATTTGATTCATTCTCCACCATCTGAATTACATACAATGTCTGCACCATGGCCTTTTGTTGCTTGGGGAATGGATGTCATTGGACCAATCGAGCCAGCAGCGTCCAACGGGCACAAGTTTATTCTGGTGGCCATCGATTATTTCACCAAGTGGGTAGAGGCTAAAACATTCAAGTTTGTAACCAAGAAGGCGGTGGTTGATTTTGTGCATTCAAATATTATTTGCCGGTTTGGGATACCGAAGGTGATCATTACAAACAATGGGGCTAATCTCAATAGTCATCTGATGAAAGAGGTATGTCAACAGTTCAAGATTACACATTGCAATTCTACCCCATACCGCCCTAAGTCAAACGGAGCAGTTGAGGCGGCCAACAAGAATATAAAGAAGATACTTCGAAAAATGGTGGAAGGTTCTAGGTAGTGGCATGAAAAGTTGCCGTTTGCATTGCTAGGTTATCGCACTACTGTCCGTACTTCAGTAGGGGCGACTCCTTATTTGTTGGTGTATGGCACTGAAGAAATGATACCCGCAGAAGTGGAAATTCCATCCCTTCGAATTGTCACGGAGGTTGAGATCGATGATGAAGAGTGGGTCAAAACCCGCTTAGAACAATTGAGTTTGATCGATGAGAAGAGACTGGCAGCAGTGTGTCATGGCCAATTGTATCAACAGAGAATAGCAAGAGCATACAACAAGAAGGTGCGTCCACGAAAGTTTGAAGTGGGGCAGTTAGTATTGAAACGCATTCTTCCTCGTCAAGTTGAAGTCAGGAGCCCGCCTGGAGAACAAGGAAGTAAAATTTAAATTTAACCTTCAAATCCTCTGTTTTGTCTATTTTGAAATCAGGAGCCCGCCTGGAGAGCAGGGAATACGTTTCAAGTTGAAGTCAGGAGCCCGCCGAGAGAGCCGAGAATACGTTTGAAGTTGAAGTCAGGAGCCCGCCTGGAGAGCAGGGATTACGTTTCAAATTGAAGTCAGGAGTCCGCCTGGAGAACAAGGGAGTGAAATTCAAATTTTAAGTCAGGAGCCCGCCCGGAGAGCAGGGAATACATTTCAAGTTCAGCAATCAGGAGCCCGCTTGGAGAGCAGGGAATACATTCAAGTTCAGCAATCAAGCGTCTAATCGGAGAAAGGAAAAACATCATCAAGGCGTAGCTGGCAGTCAGGAACCCACTTGAAGAAGGGGAAAACATCTCAGCGTACAATTCAAGGTGTCACAAATGGATGTTATCGAGAGAATAGAGGACAACAAGGAAACAAGAAACACAAAAGCAAGTTTGGAGATCTAGATAGGATTTTGTAAAGCGTAGATCATAGTTTATCCTAGATTCTTTTCATTTTATCATGGTGTAATAAGGGGGTTCAGTAAGCAGTAGCAGCAACAACAACAACAGTGAAATCACAGCTTCATGGTAGTCCCAGCTACCAAAACTTCCCGAACTACACTGACCTGATTCCTTTATAGCCAAGGATATGTAGGCAACCTCGGAAGCAGGGTGCGGTCAAATCTTTCAAAAATGCTTCCCACGGAGGGTTCAAACGGGCAAAAATCGCTCGTATCCTCTTACTGTATCTTTGCACGAAAACTCTTCATGTTTCCGAGCAAAGAGGGGCAGCTGTGAGCACGTGATTTTTGCCCTATATGAATTGCTCCCATAATTTCAAAACAAAATAATTTCTTTTCATTATTTGCAATTTTATGGATTTTCGTGGCATTTTATGTTAAATGTTTGCATTTGTCTGTGCATGTTTATTTTATTTAACTAATGAAAAATACAAAAATACGTACATTTGCATTTAGGATTCAATTTGACATTTTAGGATTAATTAATTAATTAAGTTGTTTTATAAAAAGGAAAACCATAATTATAGTTTATTTTTGCGCATTTGAATTTCGTCGCTTGCTTTAATTTGGGAATTAAATAGTTGTGATAATTATTTAGAGTTAGTTAATTTAATTTGATAAGGATTATTTGATTAGGGATTAATTTAGGTTTTATTCTTAAATTTTAATTTAAAAGAATTTTGGAAAATTGAATTGAAAAGGAAAAGGGAATAAAATAAGAAAAGAATCAGATCTGGGCCATTAATTCGAAGCCCAAAACGTTACCCATCGCCCCAATTCCAGCCTAAACCCGTTCCCTACCCGGTACAATCTCCACCATGATCAAAACGATACCGTTTAGCTAAGCATGATCATGGCCGTCGATGTTCCTTGATCGGACGGTCGAGAACTGCCCCTCCAGACTATAAAGCTGTCCGAAAACAACCCTACCCCCTTCAGAACCCCCCCTCTCTCTATCCTCACCGTCTTCAACCTCTAACCCTAGAGACGCTGCCCCAAATTCCAGTCGCCTCCGCCGGTGGCAATCATTCCAATCACCTCCATTTTTACACCCCAAGACCTCCTTCATCTCCTCTTCCCAAATCCCTAACCCATATCCTTCAAATCCCACTGGTTCGTCTCGAATCTTAAATCGAAGACTAGACCAAAACTTAACTTTTCCCAAATCACCCGAATTAACACCCCGGAATCCCCATAGTCCTCTCTTTCCCAATCTCAAACTCTGGACTCTCGAATTACCTTCAAGCTCGTCGAATGTTGAATCTGAAGCCCGAGCTTTTGAAGTCAAATCCATGCCCGGTTTCTGAATGTCCATTTGGACTGATTTGGAACTAGCCTTGGGCTTTTTGAGTCATTTATGACCCAATTCAAGATGCCCGGTTGTTTGGAGCCCAAGTTTGTTTGGTTAGCAAGGTAAATAATAGGGGCATGGGGGATAGTTTGGGTATTTGGTTGAGGGAATCTTTCTGATAACAAAAATAGGAAGCTTCTAGTAGGGGTTTTAATTTGAATTTCAGATTGTTAGTAAGTTAGCTTGGTTAACAAGCCAAAATTTTAGGGATCTATAAGCTAAAAGCAAATTTGAAAAGGGTAGAACTAAAATCTGAAAGGTTGCCCTATTTGCTTGCCTATAAAGGCACCTTTTCTTGCCTGAGAAGGCAGATTTTTGAAGAGAAAAATTCCTAAAAAAGCTGAAACAGCTGAATTCTTTTAAAAGTTCCGAAATTCCTGCATTCCATTGTGGAGGAACTATCAAAATCCTGCTTGTTTGGATTTCTGATTTCTCTTTATTAGCTAAAGTACTTAAAGTTTTCCCTAGCTACACTTCTGGTTTAGAAATGGCTTGAGCTTTTGGTTTGAAACTGGTTTTGCATTTGTTATTCCCCTACTGTTCCATCGTTTGTTCTTGAGTTGATTCCACTGTTTCATTGACTGAATCTGGGCTCTTTTTCTGCTGCTGCTCCGCTAATTCTGCAATGCTCTTGTTTCCCTTTTTGCTAGGTACATGTTCTTGAATCTTGTAAAATGTGGTGCACAAGTTGAGGAATGAAATAGATATGGAAATTTTGAAGCATAACATTAAGTTTCTTGTCTCTGAAATGTTTGTCCTGTTTTTTCTTGGAAACATCAGATGCTATAGATTAGTTTTGACTTTCCCTTCGTCATGTTTACTCTTTGCTGTTTAGCCTTAAGTCTGCTTTGTAATATTGGGCGAACCATGGACTTTAGCCATTTAATGAATTTTAATTCGTGTTAAGGGGTCTTTAAGGCTATAGTTGCAGAAGTTTCATGTCAATTTGTTATGTATTTTAGACACTGTTTAGTTTTGGCTGAGATCTGTGTTGCTTTCTAGTGTGAAATTATATTTAAGCTAGTTGGAAATGACAAGTTGTTGGTCCGCTTGTATAGAATAGGTTCTATTAGTATGAGATTTATTTGAGGTTTAAATTCTCATGTCCTTATTTCGAGTTAATTTGAGGCATTGAAAGATGATGTTGCCTACTGCATAGTTATTAAAATTGGATCTTCAATTGCTCTCCAAATGCATGTCATATAAATTGGAAGCTTAGCTAGTAATTAAAACTCAGAATTGAATGCCCGTGTAATTTCATATTTTCATATGGTTTTTTGTTTGATTGGTATTTAATTGATTTTGCATAAGTTTGGTTCTGAAAATTGGGCTTAAAGCTGGCCCAGTTTTGGCGTTCAAAAAAATCAGAACCGATTTGCATACAATCTGCTCTTGGACGTCCTTTTTGCCCAAAAGTTGGGCTCATCTTGGGCCCAAGCTTGAAGGCCTTTGCAATCAGACTGCTTACCTCTTGGCTACTTGAGCCCATGACATTTTGTCAAATTCAGCTCTTCAGTTAATTGTCATGTACGTTTGAGTGGTTAGTTAAAATCCCTTTAAGTTTTCTCTTAATTAACTAGTCTTCCTAAAATGAATTCAGGTGAGCCATATCATATAACACAAATAGCTTATGGCCTTCCGAAACTTAGTTTGAGCTTCCCTCTAAAATTAGAATCGAGGTGTGCCATGCCGAATAAAATCTTAAAATGCACGGCCCTCATTTAGTTGATCTTGAATATTTAAATCCTTAGAAATCGAGGCGTGCCAGTTGGCGAAATTTCCATGGCCCTCGCAAAGTCACAAATGTGTAGTTGTTTTAGGCGCGTTATTTTAATAATTTATCTTCCTAAACTCAGGTGCACATTTATGTGACCCAAATCCAAATCTCAACAACGTTAGATAAAATATGTCGAGAGCCGCGGGTGCATTTATGTGACGTGATTCGAGACGTATTTTAAACGACGCTGTAATTTTTCTTAAAAATAATTAAAGCGGTTAATAAGTTAAAATATACCATAGTCTAAAACATGTACTAAAATCAGATAATAGGCAAATTATAACAGTTGAGCGACCGTGCTAGAACCACGGAACTCGGGAATACCTAACACCTTCTCCCGGGTTAACAGAATTCTTTATCCGGATTTCTGTGTTCGCGGACTGTAATACAGAGTCAATCTTTTCCTCGATTCGGGATTTGAACCAGTGGCTTGGGACACCATAAAATTATCCCAAGTGGCGACTCTGAATCTTTTAGTAATATGATCCCGTTTCGATTGTCCTTTAATTGGAAAAACTCCCTTATATATATTCCTTACGGGGTGTAGGCAAAAGGGAGGTGTGACAAATGTCTCAAACCTTACCAAAATCATTCCGGGCTCGATCTGACCAACTAGATACCATAAAACACAGATAACGAAGCATAAAGAAGCACAAATAGGTAAAATGGAGCGGTAACTCATGAGACGACTGGCTGAGTCGTCACAATAACACATAGAAAGCAAATATACGAGAATACATGTGCATGATCAGTGATTTCAAATTTTATACTCCTGAACTGGTATATCTAGCATGATATATTGTAGGCATGTGCAATATGTGCTATCAGAGATAAAACAAAAAATTATCAGTTCCACCCGAGAAAATAACCTAAATGAAACGTTAAATTGGTACAAATTGCTCATATAGGGGTAAACATAGTAGAAACAACTCAGTTTGAAGCTTAACAATAAATTCAAGGCATGACAAAGCCTAAATACTACGAGCATGTAAATAGTACCCCGGTGCACACATATGGGCTTAACCCAATGCATATGTGCCACGCATAGCATGTAGCTATCACAAATAATTCAGGTAACTAATGCCTCAACTAGCTTAGATAAGATACTTACCTCAAGCAAGTTAAATTACTTCTCTAACAAGCCCTTCCCGCATGTATCGACCTCTGGAAGGCTCGAATCTAGCCAAAATAATGCAATACCATCAATAAAAGCCATATGAAGTGATTCCAAAAGACACAGCTAAGATCTTTAACTCAAGTCAAAAAGTCAACCCAAAAAGTTAATCTCAGGCCCACACCCCGAAACCCGACAAAATTGATAAATTCCAAACACCCATTCAATTACGAGTCCAATCATACCAAGATCATCCAATTCCAACTACAAATCGTCCCTCAAATCCTCAAATTCCAATCTCGAATGACATAGTCCAAAAATTCCCAAATTCTAACTTAGATTCATGAAAAATTGGTATAATAATCAATGGTTATTCAATATTTATGGACAAAAGTGATTAAAAGTCACTTACCTCTTCAATCTAGGTAAACAATCTTCCAAATATCCCTCTAGTCTTAACTTCAAATCTCAAAAATGAGAAAAACAACTAAACCCTTTGATTTAAAATACTGCTCAGCGATCTCGCTTTTATGACCTCCAGAATCGCACTTGCGACGCTGCACCTATGGACTCACCATCCTAGGTGCGAGATTTAATTAACTTCCCGACTCAACGCACCTACAGTCAAAGCTCCGCACCTGCGAGACCACTTTTCCAGCCTCTCGCCAGCTCATGCGCACCCGCACTTGCGGATAGCTTATCGCATCTTCGACTAAGGCCAAGCCCATCACACTCTGCATCTACGGACCTCTCATCGCAGAAATGCTTTCGCTTCTGCAAAAGTACCCGCGCATCTGCGGTCCTCCCAGACTCCACTTCTTTTCGCATATGCGCCAATATCGTCGCACCTGCGGTGCAGCATCTGCGGCCATTCCCACTGCAGATGTGAACGCACGAGATGCCTGAAACTTGAGCCAACACTCCAAGACCAAAACTAATCTGAATTCAATCCGAAACATACCCGAGACCCCAGGGATCCCTACCAAACTACCAACAAGTCCTAAAACACAATACGAACTCTCTCGAAGCCTCAAATCACATCAAACAATACCAAAACCATAGATCGCATATCAATTCAAGCCTAATAAACAAATAAACTTCCAACTTCTAAAACTAATGTCGAATCATATCAAACCAACTTCGATTGACCTCAAATTTTGCACAATATCATAAATGACACAACGTACCTATTCCAACTTTCAGAACCAAAATCCAGACCTGATATTCACAAAGTCAACTCTCGGTCAAACCTCTCAACCTTCAAAACCCTTAACTTTTTAACTTTTGCCAAAATGCACCAAATCAACCTACGATCCTACAAATCCAAATCCGGACATACACCTAAGTCCAAAATCATCATACGAGGCTATCGTAACCATCAAAACTCTATTCCAGAGTCGTTTACACAAAAGTCAAACTCCGGTCAACCCTTCTAACTTAAGCTTCCAACCTTAGGACTGAGTGTCCCAATTCACTCTGAAACATCCCCAGAACCAAACTAACCACCCCGGCAAGTCACGTAACCACAAATGAACATAGAATAATCAATAAAAAGAGGAATGGGGCTACAATACATAAAGCGACCGGCTGGGTCGTCACATAAATAAATATTTCCAGGCGTACAATTATTATTACTTAAGCAAATTGTAGTATCTTTGAAGTTCTTTTAAGAATTCACTTGTTTTTCCTTTTAATTATAGAGTATGGTTGTGGAATTATTGACATACTATGATAAATAAGTTGGAGTTGACGAATATAAGATTTTTTCTAATAATCAAGTTAACCAATTTCCTCAATAATTTTCTATTGATTTTTTTCTCAAATTAAACCAGCTTAAAGACAAAGTGTTATAAGTCGTGTTCTATAAATGGACCTTTATAAATAAGAATATTAAGTTCTTTGTTATGCAACCTACAAACGTTTATTTAAACATTTTCTAACTTTACACTTAGAATTAAACCATAGTATTAATATAGTGCAAACACCATATGCAGATGAAAATATTTTTGGATCTACCCGTAGTTGCTAGTAACCCGGTTGAAATCCCAAATTCAAAAGGCGCAAATCAGTATTCGCTGGTATAAAACATCGAGCAAAGACTGAGTCACAAGCTGACATATCACATTTATTATTAATCCTAATTAATTTGTTGTATCTTACTGTTCCAACCCCACTTTTATTGACATGTGAAAATCAAATTTAATGCATCTAATTTATTAAGTAATTCTTATGGCATATGTTTATATATTGATCATGTAATAAAGATATGTCTTACCAATATATTAAAGAATTTTTTATTATACAATGTCTTCTAAAAAGTTCTATGCCCCTTCAACTTTCAGAGCCTACCTTAAATTTTATCCTTATTTATGTATAAGATAAAAAATAAAAATAAAAGGATTAAAAACAATTATATTCTCAAACACTCCGCCAATACCAAAATAGTCGCAAAAAATCCAAGAGTCAAATAAATAAATATTTGGTAAGATCTTCAATTATTTTATAATTATTTTGGTTTATCTTAGAAGCTCTAACAAGCTCTCGGAAAAAGAATTATTATTAGTTCTCTATATAATTACGTGAAAATTCAAACTATTATATAAATACTTTCAAATAAAAAAGTTTGATTTTATTTGGATTTAATAAAAACCCTCCGACCTCCATAATTCCCTGTTAAGGGCCATGTCCTCAGTAATCCGAAGTCGCGCCATGTCCTGTCTGATCACCTCTCCCCAATACTTCTTAGGTCGTCCTCTACCTCTCCGCATGTCCACTACAGCCAGTCGCTCACATCTCCTCACCGGTGCATCAGGTCTGCGTACATATTATCCTCCCCAGACCCCACGTGTGAGATTATACTGGGTTGTTGTTGTTGTTGTTGTTGTTGTTGTTAATAAAAACCCTGGTACGTATGAGGGCTTAACTTTTGACAAAAGGCAGCATATAAGTTGTTCTTTGTCCCTCAAAGAGGTGAAAAGTTGTATTATCTGTGAGATATGCCATGTCATACTTATATGAGGGCGTCACTGCTTGACATTTGGGATTGTGGGACCTACCTCCTACTACTTTGCCATATCTTTCATTCTCTTTCTACTATATCCCCCTTTTTTACTACTGCATCACTCTATTCATTTTTCTTACCAGTTACCTCAATGTTTCCATTCACCAGAACTCAATGTTTCTCGCCTAACTCTTCCTTCAAACACTTTAAAACTAATTTGTTTTCTCATTCTCTTCTTTCACATAATTTCTTCCTTTTTAAAAGACACTAAAATTCATCACATACTTTTATAGAAAAAAAAGAGAGAGAAACAAAACGGAACAAACATTATTAACCTTGACAGACGATGATTTCATGAAACCCAGCAACAAAAAAGGTCATAAACACATCTTTACCCTTAACTTATTTATTTTGATTTCATATTCATTCTAGATCAATTAATTCATAATGAAAAACATATATTGTTTGACCAGCACAATCAAATAAATCAAAAAATTAGATCGCCCTTAGATATATGCAGAGAAGAATACAATTAAATTAAGATTCTCCTTTTTTGTGTAGCAGAAACACTGACAGATGATAAGAACAATAGAGAAAGATAATTAAGAAGATAATTTGAAGAATGAGAGAGGAATCATAATGGGGAAGAAATCTTTGTCGCAATCCCAATTTCCCTCCGCAGAATATATGATGTCACCTAGTCTCTACGACTAGGTAAGCCTAACATTTAATAACAATTGAATAAATGTAATTAACAAAATACTAAAAGCCAATCTGATAACCTCATATAAATCTATGGAAAAAAATCGAATCTCAACCATACAATCCCCAAGAACTGTGAAATAGAGTCATAAAATCTATAAAATAAAACTAGGGTATCTAATACATCACTATCTGAAAGAAATACAATAGGAAGTAAAAATAAGGAAGGTGACTCTGAGGCCTGCAGACGTGGAGCAGGTATACCTTGAAGTCTCCACAGCAGCAACTCAAATCAACTCTAGCGTCCAGCACGGGCAGACATACCTGGATCTGCACAAAAATTATGCAAAAGCATAGTATAAGTACATCACAACAGTACCCAGTAAGTATCAAGTCTAACCTCAATAGAGTAGTGACAATGCCAAATCTAAATTCCTACTAGGATATAAATAGACAGTAGGAAAAATGTGATAAGGGTAAATATTAGAAAGTGAAAAAATAACTGATACGAACCAAGATAATAGCATGAATTAATACCGGAAATTAAACATGAAAATAGCATAAGAAGTAACTAAAGATAACTACAATGATCATATATGGACAACAATTGTTAGGACAATAAAGAATGAAACAACAAGAAATGTTCCCACCAAAATTCTTTGCAACGTGAAATAAACAGCGAGAATCACAACGAGGTATCGTCTCGTATACAATAAAATCATAACTGAGGTACCGCATCGTATAATCAAGAATCACAGCCGAGGTATCGCCTCGTATTCATATTTATCAATTTCAATCACAATCTTTCCTTATACCGCCGTGTGAGCCTTACATTTGAAATAGGTTTTGAAAATAGTTTTTTCGAAATAGCTACACGCACTTTATCCTGCCTTATGATGCTGCATGGATTCATGTAGTTCCCTTACAAACAACACGCACATAAGTCTCACCTTGTACCACCATGAATATTAACCTCAAGCCTTATACCGCCGCATGCGCGTCAATATCACATTACAGTAACAACTCGCACCACAAGTAACCCATATATCATAATTTTCCAACAACCAACAATATCAATATTTTTACAATAATTGCCCATGTCTTAACCACAACGGATACAAAAATATCAACAACAACAATGAATGTAAAATGCTCAACAAGGAAGATGTTTCAACAACAATAATTTTGCTTCAACGTGATAACGTCCTTCACAACTTCAACACCGATAACTCAACAATGAGAGATAATGTTTAAACACGATATTAAAAAAGAATAACTCTCAATGAAAGTGATAACGTGTAACAACAACTTCAAAAAATTGAAATCAACAAGGGAAGAGATAACATGAACAATAACTTCAAGTGTGATAATCAATAATGAAAGAGATAACATGAACAATAACTTCAAATAATGATAATCAACAATGAAAGAGATAACATGTAACAATAATAGAGGCAACAAGTCCATCTAAAGTATGAGAGCAATTTATCACTTAGAGTGTAGAACAATAACAATAACAACAATAACATACTCAGTCTTATCCCACACTATAGGGTCTGGGGAGGGTAGTGTGTATGCAGACCTTACCCCTACCGTGTGAGGATAGAGAGGTTGTTTCCAATAGACCCTCGGCTCAGGAAAGTATAAGCACCACATTAATAAAAATATAGACTTAGAGAGTAGAAACAAGTGTTACTGAAATCATTAAGGTATGTAAGGATAGACTAACACAAGTAAGAATAGATTTACTATGAGAATTTATAACATGATACTACAATTCAATTAAAGCATGGAAAGAGTCTAAGTAGCCTAAACCGGTCAAATACCATGTACAACCCGTGTACCCACTCGTCACCTAACGTACACGTCTTTCACATTATCACAACCCGGATTTCCCGCCGTCCGGATCATGATGGCACCTAACCAAAAGATTGCTAGGCAAGCGGACATGTAAAAATTAAATACGCTACTTCTTTAGGAAAATTCACTAAATGACAATAATTTAAAACATAACAAATTAATGAAATGTGGATGTTTATAACAATCTAAATACCAATACACGATAACCCAAAATCTGGTGTCACAATCCACAAACGTCTAAGAGTTACTACAAATACTGGTTCAAAGAAAATACATCTGTTCTCAAAATGAAAAAAATAGGGAAGCTAAGATAATTGGAAGGGGACTCCACGGTCTGCGAACGCCAGCAGATCTACCTTGGGTCTCTTAATGGACTGAAGGTAGCAACCCTACTATGATCCGTGCGGTCCAGTACCTAAATCTGCACAGAAAGTGCAAAATGTAGTATCAGTACAACTGACCCCATGTACTGCTAAGTGCCGAGCCTAACCTTGGCGAGGTAGTGATGAGGCTAGGACATAGAAATAATATGAACCTGTGCAGTTAAATCATATATGAGAAAATAACAACAAACAGATAATAACGGGAATGGAGAGAACATGCTGAGGGGAATATCAAATCCTGAAAATAGTACAGTAAAGGAACGCAGTAAATAACAGGCTTTGCGCCAACGAAAGTAATAACATAGCAAACAAGTACACGACATCACCCTTCGTACTTTTACTCTTATTCTCACCATAAGAAAATAGTAGAAAAGACACAGCATCTCCCTTTGTGCATTAATTCTCTCATAAGATGGTACGATATCACTCTTTGTGCATTAACTCTCTCATAATATGACATGGCATCACCCTTCGTGCATTATCACTCACAGAATACGGCACGACATCACCCTCCGTGCATTATCAATCACTTACAATACATTGCACGACATCACCCTTAGTGCTTTACACTCTTCCTTTCCCAAACAATAGAACAATATCAACCCGGCAAGGGAATTATCAATAACAACCTTAGTTCAACATTTAGCTTCACAATATAAATCTCAACTTGAGTCAATACTCAACCAATATCAATTTCGGGAAAAAACATGATAAGATTTGTTTAACATGAAGAATAACCAATCTAAGCATGAATCGTACGAATAAAGAATACAATGGTCATAAGTATAAGACTCACTCACATGCTACGACCCAAGAACAACGTATAGATACTCGTCACCTCACCTATATGTCGTACTCAACAATAAAACACATAAAAAGTAAGGCAACAATACCTAATTCCTCAAGCTAAGGTTAGCCACAACACTTATCTCGATTCCACTGTCAAAATCAGGCCTCAATCACCGCGTTTCCTCTAGATTCCACCTCCAATCCTCTCGTACCTAGTCATAATTTACTTAATAACATCAATTATCGTTAAAGAAATCAGTTTCAATGCATAATTATAAGTTTCCTAACATTTTCTCCAAAAGTTAAAAATTGACCCCGGGGCCCGCTTGGTCAGAACTCGAGGTTTGGACTAAAACCCGATTATCCATTTACCCCTGAGCCCGGATATACAATTAGTTTTGGAATACGACCTCAATTTGAGGTCTAAATCCCCAAATTTCAAAATTTAGAAGTTCTACCCAAAAATCCCCAATTCTACCATGAAAACCCTAGATTCTAAGATGAAATCTTGTAAAAAGAAGTAAAAGAGTGAAAGAAATGAGTTGAGAATCACTTACTTATGATTTGAGGAAGAGAAAGTATTTGAAAATCGCCTCTTATATTTTAGGGTTTTGAAAAAGTGAAAAATGGATGAAAAGTCCCGTTTATATAGCACCCCCGGATTCTCACTATGCAGTCTGGTAAATCCTGGGCACGGTCGTGAACCTCCACCGCGGTCCGCGAAATTATGGGTGCGGCCGCAAAACTGAGCCTTGCCTTACCGCGTCTGTGAAGCTCCCCACCGTGGCCGCATTCTTCAACTCGGGTATGCGAATTTCAATCTACGGCCGCACTCCTAAAAGTTGTGACTTGCAATCTCTACAACTATCAAACACCAGGTCTTTTACTAAGTCTAGACATCTCGTAGCCTATCCAAAACTCACCCGAGTCCTCGGGGCTCCAAACCAAACACGCACATAAGTCTTAACATATCACATGAACTTGCTCGGGCGATCGAATCACCAAAATAACATATAAAACTACGGATTTAGTACCAAAACACATGAAATCCTTAAGAACATTTGAAATTCTTATTTTTCACAATAGGACGTCCGAATCACGTTAAATCAGTTCCGTTTCTCACCAAATTTCACATATAGGGTGTAAATATCATAATGGACCTGTTCCGGACTCCGAAACGAAAATACGGACCCGATACCTACATGATAAAAAATTATTCAATTTCTTTAAACTTTAGATTTCCAGTTTAACAATTTTTAACAAAAATTTATTATTCGGGCTAGGGACCTCAGAATTCTATTTCGGGTATACTTCCAAGTCTCATATTTTACTACGAACCCTCTAGGACCGTCAAAATACGATTCCAGGTCCGTTCACTCAAAATGTTGACCGAAGTCAACTAAAATCACTTTTAAAGCAAAAATTATTATTTTCTCAAAAATCACTTCAAAATGATGTGGTTTTGAAGGCCTCGAAACTCCGAATTGGGTTCTAAAATACGAGATGACCTTTTGGGTCATCACACACATAGCACAAATGAATCAAACAGTACCAATCCTAAGGGGTAATTCCCCCCCCCCCCCCCACAAAGTTAGGTCAGACACTTACCTTAACTAGGCGAATTCAGCACTGGAAAATAGCTTTTCCCTTAAAATTCGCCTCCACTCAACTTATGTCTAACTAAAATCGACTTAATATCATCAACCAATGCTAGAGAAATCAATTGCAATAGATAAAGCTATGATCTTTATACTTTTTCCAAAACGTCAACAAAAATCAACCTGGGGTTGGCTCGGTCAAAACCCGAGTCCAATGGTAAAGTCTGACTACCCATGACCCTATGAGTTCATATATGTGATTAGTTTCAAAATTCAAGTCTAAATCGACTCTCAAAACTCAATTTCTTATTTTTCAAAAATTTGACAAAGTTTCACAAATTTTCACTTTGATTCACATGATTTTGATGTTAAAATCTAAGCTATGTTGATGGAATATTATTAGAAATAGGGTAGAATTACTTACCCAATATTTTGTAGGTGAAATACCCTCTCCAAATCGCCTTCTACCAAGTCTAGGGTTCAAAAAATGAGAGAATGAGTTCAAAAATCCCGTCTCCTAGCCCTTTAACCAACTGCAGATGTCGCATTTGCCGCATATTGCAAACCCTCGCAATTGTGGGCCAGGGCTCGAATTTACAAACCCTGACAGCCTCAGCATCATCACAATTGTGATAGAGGCTTCTTAATTGCGAACTGGTGGGCATTTCAAAAGCGAATAAATGTTCGCAAATGCGAACTAAGGCAAATTCTAGCAGTCTTCGTAATTGCGAAGGGGGAGTCGCAATTGCGACATCATATCCCCCACTGACACCTTCGCAATTGCAATGCTGGTGCTCGCAATTGCGACACCTGAGCACCAGTAGTCCAATTTTAGTCCAAAACCATTCCAAAACATGTTCAAAACTCATCTAATCCCTTGGGGCTCCAAACTAAACCTCCACACAAGTCGAAACACATCATACAAACTCACTCGCGTAATAAAAATACAAAAATAACATCTAAAACTACGAATCAAACACTAAAACGCATGAACTTCAAAGTAAAGTTCAAGAACTTCTAAAGTTACAATAAAATTGCCCGATCAACCATCAATCGTTCCTTATGATTCTAGTGGTTTAGGATAGGAAGAGGGCTAAGCTCAACTCAAAGATGCTAAAGACATTCCCGCTGCTACAATTAGAGTTGATGCTCCTAGTTCTATTATAGTAAGAGCTGTTGCTAGAATAACTAGTGCCACAAAGATGACTCTTTGGCCTTTAGAATCGCTTCGGCGACTTTGCCCTTTAAGTGACAAGGGGGTGAGCCGCTCCAAGCGAAAATCAATAGTGAATCTCGAACTTGCCCATGATCATCCAAACCGGCCTCAAAAAGTGATCGGAAAGCAAAATCCTTCCTTCCAATCTAAGCTGGCAAAACTGCCCCTGAAAAGATCAAGAATTGCGTGCCTTTAGATTCCGTCTTTCCTAATTATGAATCAAGACAAAAGGCTTTCACAAAGGATTTGCAAACTTGATTAGGTATGTCACCAAGCAAGATAAGAAACCCTATGTATGGTGAGAATTTTCAAAGGAAGAAATCTTGCAGATCGGCATGAAAATGACTAGGGAGAAGAACATAATAAGAAAAAATAAATTACATAAGTATTATAAAAATTTTATGGCATTGAATTGGCTTAAAAGAGACTCAAAATTGCTTTAAATATCTGAATCCAATCAAATCAACTCCAAATGACACCAAATTTTACAGACATATCTGAATGTTATAACTTCAAGTCGTGTTTCAAATGAAAATTATTATGCCATATTGTGTAAGAAATCTCAATGTGCTTAAAACTCTTATTTGCTCACATATGTACTTAAATTCTTGACTAGAAATGCTTTGTTGTTGATGATCTGTGATGATGTTTGAAAGTGAAAGAGGTGAGCATGAAATATGAAATATGGCCAACGTGCCAGTAATGATATTACAATTGAGGCCACTAGTGCCAACGAAATTAAGAGACGTGTACAAGATATTGAAATGAGTTGTAATTCCTTTAATAAATAAATAATTTGATAGTATCGTTAGTCACCGAGGAAGGGTAGGTTGAAATAACCTAAACCCAAAAATACACATGTCAGTGTAGGAGTCAATTTTGATTATCCCATTTATTAGGGATGAGATTTATGTGATGAGAATATTCCCCTTTATTGGGATGAGATGATTGTTAGAAATGGGTGATTTCGGCCCAAATGACATTATGGTGAGACGGCCTAGCCGATCGGGCCGAGATCGGATGCCATGCCGCACACATGGTGGTGATTATGCTTGAGATTATGATTGAATCAATGATTGAGATTTATATAATGATTGTGATTGTGGTTGATGTCTTTGGGTGAGACGGCCTAGCTGATCGGACCGTGATCGGACTCCCTGTTAAAATCACGATGGTATAAGGTATATCGATGCTAAAGATCTCCTAACCTAAAATATAAAAATTTACTTGAAAATCTGTCTTGTTCCTAACTTGATGTGTTGGTGTTGTTTGAGGCTCCCACCAATTTTATGATTGTTCTTCCTTATACTATTACTCGTTCTATTGAGAGGGTGTTTAGTCATTCATACTAGTATTATTCCATATGCACTAACGTCCTTTTTGCGAGGGGAATTGTATTTTTAATGGATACAAGTGGCTCCACAGCAGGCGGCTTTGATCATTGATAGCGGTACACTTTTTTCCCAGCTGACTTGGTTAGCCCCACTTCATATCGGGTTCGTATATTTTTTGTTCCTTGTGTATTATGTTTTTTAGGTATAGTCGGGTCCTTGTTGCCGACACTATTATCGTACTCTTTGTATCTATTAGAGGTTCCGTAGACATAGTGTGGGTTGTATTATGTATTTTGAAACTTATAAGTGATGTAGCTAATGATAATAAATTGGTATTGTTCATATGATACTCCTCATTGTTTACTTAATGAAATAGATATTCTCTTTATTAATGAGCGAGCTTGGGCAGAAGGTATTGTACAGGCTTGCTTGACCGTGTTATCTCGGTTAAGCTGGTCGCGCTCCCGAGGTTGGGGCGTGACAAAAGGTTGTCTTGGATATACTTTTATTTGGGTGGTTTAGCGGATGGTTAAGAAGGGATGTTTGGCGTGCTTGGCCTTTTTGAGAGATGTTAGTGATGATACCTTTATCGTTGAGTCATTTCAGATTGTGAGGGAGTTTCCAGAAGTGTTTCTAGCAGACCTACCTGGCATGCCACCCGATAGGGATATTGATTTTGGTATTGACTTGGTGTCGGGCACTCGACCCATATCTATTCTACCGTATTGCATGGCCCTAGTAGTATTGAAAGAATTGAAAGAACATTTGCAAGAGTTGTTGGACAAGGGATTCATCAGGCCTAGTGTATCATTGGGGGGTGCACCAGTATTGTTGGTGAAGAAGAAGGATGGTTCCATGAGAATATTTATTGACTATAGGCAATTGAACAAGGCTACATTAAGAAAAAGTATCCATTACCTTGCATTAATGACTTATTTGACCATCTTCAGGGTGCTAGGTGTTACATCTCGCATTTTCGTACGTTAAAATTTTGTTTTCAGTTAACCGACGTAGACTCGGGGATGAGATCATCTTGACGTTAACGTACTTACGCTATTTATAACAAGCGATAAAATAAGTGTTATGAAGGACAAAGGGATACACAGATTAAAGATAATGAGTTTCGTTGAAAGTGGCCAATTTGGAATAAAATACGGGTCGAGCGATAATACCCGATAATTATAAACTAGTACCATACAAGGTACCATATTACCACGGTAGTATAATATATAAAGTATATATGAAATATTTTAAAAATTAATAGAATTTTAAGTAATTTGTGGTAATTTTTAAATTATACGGGTAATCCGTTAACTACCAGGTAACAAAAAATTACTCAGTTAACTAATAAGTGGATAAAAATTAACAAAATCACCCCCCAAGAAACGTGGCAGCCCTCCCCTTTTAAGGTGACTCACCATTCACCTTTACATGTGGCCACCTAAGATAAACTATAACTTTAGTATGAATCTTATTTTGTCTTGAATAATGTACTAAAGAAGTGTTGAAGTAGAAGCAAATTCATTTCAAACAAAGCTTCAATTCATTCTTTAGTTTGAAATTAAAAAACTTGGAAACAAAAAGAACACTTCATTTCTTGGTTAGTTTGCTCTAATTCATTTCAAACACTTCAGTTGGTTTGCATCTGAGTCACGTTACTCATTCAAACAGAAAGAACTTTTAAGTTCTAAAGCAATAATAGAAGCAGTTCGTCTAAAATTTCAACAAAAATTCAAAGCCAAATTTCGTGTGTAAATTTCGCAGAAGCAGATTCGTTCAAATAATTTCAGGGACAAGTATGTTAAGGCCCTGCCTTCTTTCTATTGGCATGGTCCAAATTGTACTGAAGAAACAAGCAAATACACAGTTGTCATAAATTACTCTATTCATAGAAATAGCAGGGTTATCTATATTCTTGATTCCTTATGAAAAATATTATTATCTTCTGTTCATGGGTCTCAGAATAATACACAGTTGAAAAAAATTTATCCGGAAGAAATATTGAGATTATTACGTATTTTTCATACATTTCACTCATTTATACATGTGCATTGACCCATGACCAGATGACATTATATACGCGTATATATGTATATTATATTTATATGGGATACGAGAAAAAGGTTACGACGTTATATATGCACCACCACCTGATCAGCTGGTATATGATGATGATATTGCCCACATTGGCTGAAATATGACTCAGACGGTGTTATATACGCGTATATATATATATAGGATATGTGAAAAGGTTATGGCGTTATATACGCACCACCACCTAATTAGCTGGTATATGTTGATAATGTGCCCACAGTGCCTACGTTTCATGCCCACAGGTGCAGGTAGGCAAGCTGATTCCCCCATTCTAAGGATCCTTGATCAGCGAGAGTTGGCGTGCTCCATTTGATCCGGAACTGCTTTTGATGTTGGTACAATATATATATATATATATATATATATATATATATATATATGTATGTATGTATGTATGCATGTATGTATGCATGTATGTATGTATATGGGTATGACGTGACTCATTCCCGTCTTTGTACAGTTATATTTCTGTTAGAGATCTGTAGACAGTATGTCTAGTTGGGATATATGTGGCCTTGACGGCTTTCAGTTATTGGATGTATAGTTGTTTATAGCAGCCTTGCTGGCTCGCCCCTTGTATTCTGCAGATATACGTACATATGCCTTGTAGGCAGGTTTCCTTCATGTATGTTATCTTCGTAATTCAGAAGATGTTATACAGGTTCATATCCTAGATGTATGCTTAGGAGTGTTTGACAGGTAGGACTCAAGCACCCGTCACGACCCATCGGTTTGGGTCGTGACAAAAGTGGTATCAGAGCAGATCTGTCCTAGGGTTGTCTACAGACTGTGTCTAGTAGAGTCTTGTTTATGGGTGTGTTGTGCACCACACTTATAGACATGAGGCTATATGACATATAGGAGTTATCCTCTCTTCTTATCTTAGATCGTGCAATATAAGAATTCATGTTCCTAAAAATGTGTTACATTTTTATTGAAGCCTCCGAAGACTGCATCCGCCAACACGGGTCAAAAGGCTACGAAGGTGTTAGAAAGAGAGATAAGTTGTACTATGGATTCAGACCCATCGGAGATCATGGGTTCTATTGAGGAGGATCCATCCGAGGATCCACACGAGTCATCCGTTCGATTTGTTTAGTTTGTCACGCCCCAAACTAGGGGAGGCACGACTTGCACTCGGTACTGTATTCGATCGAGTTAGCCATAAAACATACTAGCTAACTAAACTGGGGGCCCAACAGATTGGGCATCACAACATCTGAAATACTAAGCCTGGACCATTAAGGTCATGACCTGAATAACAATAATCCATATAAACAAAGGTAGACGAGCCAAAATAATAAAGTACTAGCTGGCCGACGAGGCCGCGATTGGAGACATACATGGCTAGACACATATATATACATGCCAAGCCTATGGGCTGGAGACTGAAAGCTGCAAAAAGAAATCCAGAATACTGTGTCCACAGTAGCCTCTAAGAGTGTCATAAGCAATGTCGGGACAAGGCCCCGACTATACCCAAACTGTACAACAAAAGTAACCATCCTATGAAAGCTCCAGGAAGAGGTGGAGCTCACCAACTCACAGCGGAACCCCAAAATCCTAGCGGAGGGGTCGATCAGAGTCCCTATCTGGACCTGCACACACGAAACAAAAATGCAGTGTCCCCAAGCAACGGGACATTAGTACAAATAAAAATGTACCGGTATGTAAGGCAGAAAGTAGAATCATACATAGCTGATGTAAAAAAAAAGTAATAGCGATACCACCTGACACTGAAACTCTGATAGCCTCTATGGCCGACATCCGACCTCATAGTAATCAAATATGCATGGTATGCTCATGTAATCGTCTGTCATGAATACATATATATATTGATGCAAATGCATGACATACCCAACCAAATGCTAGCAATAGCGTTCTCTCCCGGTAGCTAACCGGTATCATATTGCCAACTTGTGGCCATCTATACAATATATATAGTTTTTCGGGCAAATAGGACCATTACCTCCGATTATAGCTCGAAGTCCAGGCATAACATGTCATGTATGATATGAACTTTGAATGCACATAATAGGCCATAACAAGAACTTAGTCAATCTTAGCTCATTGATACTCTTATTCTCATAATCTCATAATCACCTTCGTATCACATACAATTGTCTCGTGGAACCTTATATGTTTTTTTTAATAAGCTTGAAAACTTAACTCGACTTTTATAAAGATAACTTAACTCTGAAGATGTTCATAAAAAGCTTAAGGTGCTTTACTTAGTCCTTATACCTGATTTCTTGATATTTAGTAAAAGAAAGTATTTCAAAAATCAAGTGTTTTAGTAGTTTAAACATAAAAATTATATTTGAGATTTTTGGAAATCGACGTGTCACTTTAGAGATTTAAAAATACACTTTAACAAGGAAGAAGGACTGATCGCAAATACTAAATGCCTTTATTTTTTTTGTCACACAACCCAAAGACGAATAAGAATGCATATATATAGACATATAGTTAAGAAAGCAAACAAAATGACATATATAGATGTCGAATACCCTATTTAACCGAATGAGTGGAATATCAACCTAATAGCATCATGAAAATACTTCAGCTACGATCCCAATGCCTTTCACAGAAGGTCTTTCTAGCAATAGAATAGTAAAATATCACATTTGATGTCTTAGGAATTTACTAGAATTCGTGCTAAAAGGAAAGACAAAGTTTAGCCTTAAGATACCTTTTCAATGAACGTCCGAATGCCTGTAGTTCCTTTACGTATATTACGTAAGAGAAGAGAGGAAAAAAACACATGGGGTCTCACAGTCTCCCCCCTTAAGAATATTCGTCCGCGAATGGGTTAAGTCAATTCCTTGGTTTCATTTCTTTTCTGCTAATACGTTATTTGTGAGGCTATATTTGTTACATTTGCAAAGCATAAATCAAATTCTGAAGATTCCAACTACTAGGCTTCGTATAGCTATCTCGCAATAAGAAATTTAAATTGCAATTTAAAGTCATTTAAAATCCAATTAAGTTGCTGTAAAGAAATAATTGTCAATTATTTAAATGCGACTCACCTTAAGTCATAAATAGGTGGGGGTACTTCTTACTCATTTCCTCTTCAGCTTCCTAGGTCATTTCCTCGATGTTGTTATTTTGCCATAACACTTTCACGGAAGCCACTTCTTTAGTTCGAAGCTTTCTTACCTGCCAATCTAAAATAGCTACTGGTACCTCTGCATAAGATAAGTCTTCAGCAATGTGAATATCCTCAATGGGCGTAATACATGAAGGATCTCCAATGCACTTCCGCAACATAGATACATGAAACACAAGATGGACTGCTTCCAATTTTGAAGGCAAATCAAGCTCGTACGCCATCCTACCAATCCTCCGAATAATCATATACGGTCCAACATACCTAGGGCAGAGCTTCCCCTTCTTTCCAAATCGCATGATACCCTTTATAGGCGATACTTTCAGGAAAACCTAATCTTCTACATCAAACTTTAAGTCTCGTCGTCGAACATCTGCATAAGACTTCTACCGACTTTGTGTTGTACGTAGTCAGTCTCTAATAAGTTTTACCTTTTACATTTATTGTTGGACTAAATTAGGACCTAGAAACTCTGCTTCCCCGACCTTGAACCAACCGATTGGCGACCTACACTTCCGCCCGTATAGTGCTTCGTAAGGATCCGTCTGAATACTAGTTTGGAAGTTGTTATTATAAGAAAACTCAATAAGAGGTAGATGATCACCCAAATTCCTTTAAAATCTAGCACGCAGGCACGTAACATATCCTCAATTATCTGAATAGTACACTCTGCCTGTCCATCAGTTTGCGGATGAAAAGCGGTGCTAAGATTTACCTGCGTGCCTAGACCCTTCTGAAAAGATTTCCAAAAATGTGTTGTAAATTGAGCCCCTCGATCAGAGATAATAGATAATGGCACTCCGTGAAGGCGAATAGTCTCTTGAATGTAAAGCTTGGCATAATCCTCGGTTGAATATGTCATCCTGACTGGCAGGAAATGAGCAGATTTTGTAAGCCTATCAATAATTACCCAAATAGCATCATACCTCCATGGAGTGCGAGGCAAACCAGTGATGAAGTCCATATTTATCATTTTCCATTTCCATAATGGAAGTTCAATATACTGAGTTAGGCCTTCAGGCCTCTGATGTTCGGCTTTAACTTGTTGGCAGTTGGGGCATTGGGCTACTATCTCCGCGATATCATTTTTCATTCCATTCCACCAATAGATCTGTCGAAGGTCCTGATACATCTTTGTCGCTCCGGGGTGAACTGCATATCTAGAATAATGGGCCTCCAAAAGAATCTTGGCGTGGAGCTCTCCGACTGTCAGTACACATAAGCGGCCCTGGTATCTAAGGACTCCATCTTCAGTTAGCTCAAATAAAGGTTGTCACTAATGTGGAATACTTTTCCTCAGTTTTATAAGCTCAGGATCCTCGTGTTATTGCTCTTTCACTTCAGTAACAAAAGAAGATTTTGCCGTATTCTGAACGAGAATGCGTCCACCCTCTGCGTCTACCAAACGCACCTACAAACTAGCTAGCTAGCATAGATATTTGGTCATCTTGACCTTATCAACTTCAACATGGCTTAGACTGCCCATGGACTTCCGGCTAAGGGCATCAGCAATAATATTAGCTTTGCCGGGATGATATAAAATATCAACATCATAGTCCTTTAGTAATTCTATCCATCTTCTTTGTCGTAGGTTTAGCTCCCTATGTTTAAATAAATACTGAAGGCTCTGGTGGTCGGTGAAAACATCAATATGAACCCCATATAGATAATGCCGCCAAATCTTTAGGGCGAAGACAACTGCGACTAACTCAAGATCATGCGTAGGATAGTTCTGTCCATGTTTCTGCAACTATCTGGAGGCGTACATGATAACCTTACCATGCTGCATAAGAACACAACCTAGGCCAATTCTCGAGGCATCATAATACACAACATAACCCTCGGTGCCATCCGGAAGAGTCAAGACAGGTGTCGTCGTAAGCCTTTTCTTTAGCTCCTGAAAACTTTGTTCACATGTCTCAGTCCACTAAAACATAGCTACCTTATGTGTCAGTTTCGTCAATGGTGCATAGATAGAGGAAAATCCCTCCACAAACCTTCGGTAATACCCTGCCAAGCCTAAAAAGCTACGAACCTCTGTCGGATTCAAGGGCCTCGACGAAGTCATCATAGCTTCAATATTTTGGCCATCAACCTTGATACCATTGCCGGTAATAACATGACCAAGAAAAGCTACAGAAGTTAGCCAAAATTAATACTTAGAGAATTTAGCATATAACCTGTAGTCCTGGAGAGTATGCAATATAGCTCGCAAGTGGTCCGCATGCTCGGCTTCCGATCGTGAATATATCAGGATGTCGTCAATAAACACAATCACAAATTCATCCAAGAATGGTTTGAATACCCGATTCATAAGATCCATAAAGGCTGATGGGGCATTTGTAAGCCCGAAAGACATGACAAGCAATTCAAAATGGCCATACCTCGTCCTAAATGTTGTTTTTGGGATATCAATATCCCTGACTCATAGCTGATGATAACCGAATCGCAAGTCAATCTTTGAAAAGCATTTGGCACCTTGTAACTAGTCAAACAAGTCATCAATTCGTGGAAGAGGATACTTATTCTTGATAGTGAATTTATTTAGTTGCCTATAGTCAATACACATCCGTAAGGAGCCATATTTCTTTCAAACAAAGAGCACCGGAGCACCCCATGGGGATGTACTTGGCCTAATAAAGCCTTTATTGAGCAAGTCCTTTAGTTGTTCCTTCAATTCCCTTAGCTCTGCAGGAGCCATTCTGTAGGGAGGAATGGATATAGGTTGCGTATCAGGAAGCAAATCTATAGCGAAATCGATTTCCCTTACGGGGGGAATTCCTGGAAGCTCGTCAGGGAATACCGTCGAGAATTCATTCACAATAGGAACGAATAAAGAGTCGCTGGATCCTTATCTATATCCCTGACATGAACCATATGGTATATAAAACCTTTAGCAATAAACTTCTGAGCCCTAAGGTATGAAATAAACTTACCCTTGGGCGTGGCTGCATTACCTTTCTATTCAAGGACAAGCTCACCAGGAAAATGAAATTGGACCAACTTTGCACGACAATCAATATTAGCATAACAAGATGCTAACCAATCCATACCCATAATGACATCAAAGTCTAGCATAACCAATTCAACTAAATCAATAGAGGTTGGACGGTCATTAATTAACACTGTACAACCTCGATAGATATGATTAGCTACAATAGAGTCGCCAACTGGCGTAGACACCTCAACTGAACTGACTGTGGCAACAAATCAGATCCCATGTCAAGCTTACCAACAATAAATGGAGTAATATATGAAAATGTAGAGCCGAGATCTATCAATGCATAAATGGCATGCGAATGTATTGTCAATATACCTGTGACAACATCTAGGGAAGCCTCTGAATCCTCTTGGCCTATAAAAGCGGTTCTGGCCACCACTAGAACCTGAGGTGTATCCTCTACCACTCCCCCTACCACAGCCCTGAGTAGACTATGGACCTAGTCAGGGAGCACGGATTGAGGCGAAGAGGCTGCTGTGGATCCTGAAGGCTGAGCTGGTGCACCTTTGCCTAACCTCAGGCACCAGCTAATAAAATGTCCTATCTGCCCACAATGATAACATGCACTCGAACCCTATCTACACTGCCCGGTGTGTAGCTTGCCGCACTGAGTACATGGAGGAGTAGGCTATCTCATTTGTGCGGAACGATCCTGTCGATGCCCCTCAGGCTAGCCTGAGCTTTGCCCCGGTCCTGACTGAATATAACGATCAAACCGCTGGCCCTGCATTTGTGGTAGGAAACTACCTACTGAACGAGGTGGATATCGATGGAGTGGGGGCCTAAAGTCACCCCGTGTCTCCCTATAAGACCCCATAGTACGAGCCCTCTTACTCTGCTCCCTATCCCTGCGAGTATTACGAATCTGACGGGAAAGGTCCTCCATAGTCTAAGCGAAAGCATGTATGCGGGAAATATCTACATCATCCGATAGGGATGCTACACGACAGTCTCTAATCAGATGATCCCCTAAACCATACACATAATGATGAACTCTACCCCTCATGGTACGCACAATATCTGGTGCATACCTCGCCAAAGAATTAAACTTATGGCTATAATCCCTCACACTCATATCCTACTACTTTAGGCTAAGAAGCTGGTCAAGACGGGCCTCCCGAACCTCCTGTGGAAAATAATGGGCTAAAAAACCTCAGAGAAGCCCTCCCACTCTGCTGGCGGAGCATCAGGTCCTCTAGATCTCTCCTATGCCTCATACCATAGGACGACTACATCATGTAGTCAAAAAGAAGCCAACTCCACAGCCTCGGTGATGGAGGCATGCATCACCCTCTATACTCTATACATATGGTCTATAAAGTCCTAGGGATCCTCAGTGGAACATGATCCTGTAAATACCGTCGAGCTTCCTGTCCGATCTCTCCGAGCATCTGTTCCGGACTCTAGCTGTCGCTCATGAATAGAAACCATCCTAGTCAGCAACTAAACTGCCTCCCTCATTCCCTGCTCCCCAGACTCTGATGGGAGAATAATAGGTACTGGAGGTCCTGTGTCTCTAGCTGACTCAAGTACTAATGGAACTGGTGAGGCTGGGGGTACTGCATCTCCCTAGGCTCCAACAAGTGCTGGGAAAGCTGAAACTAGGGGTACTAGAGACTCACTATGTGCCTCTAAGGAAAATTTATCCCTATGACCAGGTGGGGAACGACTGGTACCTTCCCCAGGATCCTTACCTATCTATTGTTGTGCCATCTCATGAGCGTAGGTAGCCTATTAGATAAGAAACACAAAGCACGATTTAGATTTCATATGTTTTTATAACTTTGCTCTATAGCACGATCTACTAATTGAAAGAAATGTAACCATTCCTAAATGCCTCATAGCCTCCTGATTATAAGTGTGGTGTACAACACACTCATAAGCAAGACTCTAGTAGACACAGCTTGTGGACTCCCTGAGATAAGACCTGCTCTAATACCAAGTTTGTCATGCCCCAAACAAGGGGAGGTATGACTGACACTCGATACTGTATTCGATCGAGTTAGCCACTAAACATACTAGATAACTACACTGGGAGCCCAACAGATCGAGCAGCACAACATCTGAAATACTAAGCCTGTACCATTAAGGTAATGAACTAAATAACAATAAGCCATATAAACAAAGGTAGATGAGCCAAAATAATAAAGTACTAGCTGGCCAACGAGGCCGCGATTAGAGACATACATGCCTACACACATAAAGATACATGTCATGTCTAGGGGCTAGAGACTGAAAGCTGCAAAAAAACCTAGAATACTGTGTTCACAATAGCCTCTAAGAGTGTCATAAGCACTGTCGGGACAAGGCCCCGACTATACCCAAACTGTACAACAAAAGTAACCATCATATGAAAGCTCCAGGAAGAGGTGGAGCTCACCAACTCACAACTGAACCCCAAAATCCTAGCGGAGGGGTCAATCAGAGTCCCTACCTGGACCTGCACACACGAAATAAATTTACAGTATCCCCAGGCAACGAGACATCAGTACGAATAAAAATGTACTAGTATGTAAGGCAGAAAGTAGAATCATACATAACTGATGTAAAAAAAAGTAATAGAGATACCACTTGACACTAAAACTCTGATAGGCTCCATGGCCAACATCCGACCTCATAGTAATCAAATATGCATGGTATGTTCGTGTAATCGTATGTCGTGAATACATATATATTGATGCAAACGCATGACATACCCAACCAAATGCTAGCAATGGCGGTCTCTCCCGGTAGCTAATCGGTATCATATTGCCAACCTGTGGCCATCTGTACAATATATATAATTTTTCGGGCAAATAGGCCCTTACCTCCGATTATAGCTCGAAGTCCATACATATTATGCCATGTACGATATGAACTTTGAATGCACATAATAGGCCATAACAAGAACTTAGCCAATCTTGGCTCATTGGTACTCTTATTCTTATAATCTCATAATCACCTTCGTATCGCATACAATTGTCTCGTGGAACCTTATATGTTTTTTTATTTTCTTTGAATAAATAAGCTTGAAAACTTAACTCGACTTTTAGAAAGATAACTTAACTCTGAAGATGTTCATAAAAAGCTTAAGGTGCTTCACTTAGTCCTTATACCTGATTTCTTGATATCTAGTAAAAGAAAGTATTTCGAAAATCAAGTGTTTTAGTAGTTTAAACATAAAAATTATATTTGAGATTTTTGAAAATCGATGTGTCACTTTAGAGATTTGAAAATACACTTTAACAAGGAAGAAGGACTGATCTCAAATACTAGATGCCTTTATTTTTTTTGTCACACAACCCAAAGACGAATAAGAATGCATATATATAGACATATAGTTAAGAAAGCTGACAAAATGACATATATAGATGTCGAATACCCTATTTAACTGAATGAGTGGAATATCAACCTAAATCATGAAAATACTTCAGCTATGATCCTAATGCCTTTCACAGAAGGTCTTTCTAGCAATAGAATAGTAAAATATCACATTTGACGTCTTAGGAATTTCCCAGAGAAAGACGGAGCCTAACCTTAACATACCTTTCCAACGAACGTTCGAATGCCTGTAGTTCCTTCACGAAAGTTATTCCTTACGTCCTAAGATTCGCAAACACTATATATATAAAGCTTATACGTATGTATAAATAGTTCATAATTGAGTTTAAATCGGCAGATTTGCCATATGACCCTAACTTAATGAGACATCCGTAGAACTTTGTAAAAATGATCATCAAAGAATCCCAAGATGATTACCTTGGCAAGCCAAATATACAGCTTGAAGAACCAGAAAGAACAAAAAGTTCCTATCTTCCAAGAATAGCTCCAAACACAGCTAATAGAAGAGGGAAACGATTGCAAAGCGTAGAGATTGCGTTTCTAGGAATGGAGGCAAACTTTAACGATAGAAATCATTAAAAACGCACCTTAATCACTCAAGAACACCATGAAACCTTCTCTTCAGCTTGCTCACTGTTTTGGGACTAAAATGAAAGGTTTTGAGGTCTTAAAAGTTGAATTTGCTGACTCATACCACTTGTTTGACCCGACCCGGTTCGCGACCCGGTTTCAGCCCGGACAGTCCGCGGTAAAATAGTGATAACGTTTTACTCCGATGTCGGTTTGATGTGAAGTTTTTTTGGTTGAGAACTAGACTCGCAGGCCTTTGATTCTGTAGGTTGTGGGTCCCATAACGCTTTATATATTGGAATAAATGGTCTGATACATTTGACCCAAAGTTTAGAAAATTTATTAGAGAAATTTACGATAACTTTTGTCGACCTTTATACTGCAACTTGCTTGACTCCAAAACTTAACATGTGACTAGAGTTATATTATAATACCTCATAACACATTATTCATAGCATATTAGACACTCTTAGTCTTATCCCATAGGTGGAAGTTAACTTAAACCTTCCGAACGTGCGGGGCGCTACCCGAGCCATTTCTTTAACCACAAACCTTTGTTTAAGGGATTCCTTTGACCTAAAGCTTTAGTGTAGTTCCTTGATATTACCATACATTTTCAGTATTATTCTCCCAATGTGCTATACCTAATTATATATATCTAATATTCCACTCCACGTTACATATATTACGTAAGAGAAGAGAGAAAAAAACACATGGGGTCTCACAGTTTCGACCACTCCGACAGTAGATGGGGTGAGAGGAGTTCCGACCTCACCAAGGCCCTTATTTTCACAGCCCGTTGATCAGGGTATGAGGGGAGTAGTGCATGGATTGGCACAGCCAGGATTCCCTCAGGCTCAAAACTATGTCAAGGTATTTGAGGACACCAGCTCTTCTGAGGTTCCGTATAGTCCATAGTCTTGGGAGTCCGTCAATCAAGGTTCATCGGTGTATGTTAGAGGATACGCAGAGGAAGAAGATAGTAGTCGGGCCAAGATGAGGAAGGTAACTGATAGGGACATGAAGATTCTGCTTCGAAGTGTGTCCGATCGAGGTTCTTATATAGGACGAGGCAAGGACCCTCTACTATAGACTTCCTCCAAGTGTTAGTTTTTGGTTGATAAGTTCCACCTTTTCTTGGAATATTACCAAGTCAGGGTTTTAATGTGTTGGGTTGTTTTATGAGGATGTAGCGAGCCCTGTCCCGACTTGTATATATTATGGTTATGCCTACTTAGAGGTTTTGCAAACAGTATCATGTATGTAGTTTTGGGTATGATATGTCTACGGCTTAGTCGACACCTATGTATATAAACCTTTTTCTAAATTGGTTATGCGAGTTAAGTCTTAATATTGTTACTTATACATATGGATGTCGTCGTAATGGCCCGTGATAGACTTGATAATAAACAAGGATAAGGTACATGGTGTTCGGTTGGGTAGAACTTGATATTATAATGGGTATGGATTGGTTGGCCTTTTGTTTATGCTAACATCAAGTATAGGTCAAGGATGGTTTAATTTCAGTCCCTAAGAGAGCCTGTTTTAGAATGGGAAGGTAATACGACATCACCAAGAGGTAAAGTTATCTCATGTCTCAAGGCAAGGAAGATGATCAATAAGCGTTGTATTTATCACTTAGTTCGGGTTTAGGGTATGGAAGTAGAGTCACCAACCATTTAGTCCATTCTTGTGGCGAATGAGTTTTCGATGTTTTTCCCGATGAGCTTCTAGGTGTTCCACCAGAGCGAGAAATTGAGTTTGCCATCGACCTACTACCAGATACTCATCCAATATCTATTGCCCCCTATAGAGTGGCCCCCGCAGAGCTGAAAAAAGTTAAAGGAACAACTAAGGGACTTGTTCGAAAAAGGTTTTATCAAACCTAGTACATCACCATGGGGAACACCTGGGTTGTTTGTAAGAAAGAAAGATGGTTCCTTACAAATGTGTATTGATTATAGGCAACTAAATAAGGTGACGATCAAGAATAAGTACCCGCTTCCGAGAATTGATGATCTATTTGATCAGTTACAAGGTGCCAAGTGTTTTTCAAAGATAGACTTGAGGTCTGGGTACCATTAGGTAAGCGTTAAGGATGAAGATATTCCGAAGACTACATTCAGGACTAGATATGGGCACTTTGAGTTTCGAGTTATTTCGTTCGGTCTGACCAATGCCCCAGTAGTATTCATAGATTTAATGAATCGTGTGTTTAGGCTTTTTTTAGATCTGCTCGTAATTGTATTTATTGATGATATATTAGTATATTCTCGTTCAGAGGCTGAGCATGCACATCATCTGTGTAATGTGCTCAGAGTTCTTCAAGAAGGGAAGTTGTATGCAAAATTTTCTAACTATAAACTCTGGTTGAACTCCGTAGCTTTCCTTGGGCATATTATTTCGGGTAAAGACATCCGAGTGGATACACAAGAGATTGAGGCAGTGAAGAATTTGCCTAGACCCACAACACCATTGAAGGTTTGTAGCTTCTTTTGGCAGGTTATTACAAGAAACTTGTAATGAAATTTTCTTCTCTTCTAAGCACCTTTGACCAAAGTAGTATGTGGTGTCTTGCTTGATGTTCCGGAATAACATAAGGAAATCTATGGTGCAAACAGGTTGAAGAAAGGTTGCGAATATGTATAATTAAATATGTGTAGGTCGCAAGCTAAAGTATGGTAAAACGACAAGGTTCTAGAAAGACAGGAGGAAGGATAAGAAAATATGAGTAAAAAGGTAACAAGAATGGATAAGTCCTTGGGAATAAGTTCGTAATAGAGTTGATGGTTTTTCTAAGTTATAGAAGGCTCAGTATAGCCCGAATGAACTCAAAGGAGTCTAAGACTAGTAACGTTTAGAATAGATGAAATGTTGCCCTAATAGTGGGATAAAGGCAAAATTGTGAGGGATAAAAGATGAAGTTTGGGCTTCCAAAGGGGGGAATTTCTTGAATTGTACAATATTAGGATAACCATGTAAGTTAACTCAAAAGGGAACTACTCTCTCTGTTCCAGTTTATGTGAACCTATTTCCTTTTTGGTCCGTTCCAAAAAGAATGAACCTTTTCTAAATTTGGTAACAATTTAGCTTAAACTTACAACTCTACTCTTAATGAGAAGCTTTTATAACCACACAAATACTCTGGGCCCCATTTGGACTTGTTTAGGACCACAAATTCCAAAAGTCTTCATTTTTTTCTTAAACTCCATGCCCAGTCAAACAGGTTCACATAAATTAGAACGAAGGGAGTAGGTTTCAATGGACCGATGCTTGCGAACGGAGTTTTCCAAGCCTTAAAGGACAAATTAACTTCAGCACCGGTTCTAACGCTTCTAGAGGGGACCGATGGTTACGTTATCTATTGTGATGCTTTAAGCATTATGTTGGGTTGCGTGCTGATGCAACATGGTAAGGTTGTGGCTTATGCTTCTAGGCAACTCAGAAAGCACGAGAAGAACTACCCGACCCACGATTTAAGGTTAGCCGCGATGATTCATGCACTAAAGCTGTGGAGGAACTACTTGTATGACATTCATGTTGATATCTATACGGATCATAAAAGCCTCTAGTACAACTTCAAGCAAAAAGGAATTGAATCTACATCAAAGAAGATGAATGGAGCTACTTAAAGACTATGACATTGATATTTTATACCATCCAGGGAAGGTGAACGTAGTAGTTGACGCCCTCAGCCGTAGTTCTATGGGTAGCCTGTCGTATTTATAGCCAGAAAAGAGGGGGATAGCCCATGAGGTTCTTAAGCTAGCTAGTCTTGGAATTCGGTTACTGGACTCAGGTGACATTGGAATTACTCTTCAGGATACGACAATATCCTTATTAGAAACTGAAGTAAAGTCATGCCAGTACAAGGATCCTGTGTTAGTTCATTATAGGGATACCACCCTTTAGAAGTAGAAGACGCTGTTTGAAATTATAGAAGATGGGGTCCTCAGATATCGAGGACGGTTATATGTGCCTAATGTTTCAGGGCTACGTCGGCAGGTTATGGGAGAAACTCATTATTCTCATTATTCTATCCATCCAGGAGTGACAAAGATGTATCATGACATCAGGGAAGTATATTGGTAGGACAGAATGAAAAAGAATATAGCAGAATTTGTTACTCAGTATCCTAACTGTCATCAGGTTAAGATTGAGCATCAAAACTCGGTGGATTATTCCAGGATATGGAGATTCCGACTTGGAAATGGGAAGTAATCAATATGGACTTTATCGTAGGCTTACCTCATACTCAATGTAAGTTCGATTCGATATGGGTGATTGTTGATAGGCTCACTAAGTCAACTCATTTTCTGCCCATTAGAACTACATGTTCCTCAGAAGATTATGCAAGGCTTTATATTAAGGAGATAGTACAACTGCATGGTGTCCCTGTATCAATTATCTCAAATAGAGGAGCTCAATTTACAGCTAACTTCTGAAAGTCCTTCCAAAAAGGATTAGGGACTCAAGTAAGTCTTAGTATAACATTTTATCCCCAGACAGACGGACAAGCTGAGCGTACTATTCAAACACTGGAGGATATGTTACAAGCTTGTGTAATAGACTTCAAAGGTAGCTGGAATAATCATCTGCCGCTTATTGAGTTCGCATATAATAATAGTTACCATTCTAGTATTCAGATGGCTCCATACGAAGCTCTTTACGGACGGAAGTGTAGGTAGTCTATAGGGTGGTTTGATGTTGGAGAATCTGGATTACATGGGTCAAACCTGGTTCAGCAAGCTCTAGAGAAAAGTAAAGCTTATCTGGGATTGACTATTGACAGCTCAGAGTCGTCGGAAGTCATATTCTGACATGCGGCGACGAGAATTAGAGTTCGGGGTTGATGACTGGGTATTCTTAAAGGTGTCACCTATGAAGGGTGTGATGAGGTTTGGCAAGAAAGGCAAACTTAGCCCACGGTATATTAGGCCTTATATGATCATTCGGAGAGTGGGCCGAGTAGCTTATGAGTTAGAATTTCCCTCAGAATTGGAGTCTGTCCATCTAGTTTTTCACGTATCTATGTTACAAAAGTGCATTGGCAATTCTACCCGAGTGGTGCCCATGAATGATGTACTGATTACAGAGGATTTGTCATACGAGAAAATTCTGGTTGTCGTCTTAGACCGACAAACTCGCAAGCTGTGGAATAAGGAGGTAGCCTCCGTGAAAGTACTTTGGAGGAACAACAATGTGCAAGAAATGACTTGGGAGGCCGAGGAAAACATGAAGTCTAGATATCCCTACCTATTTCCTCCTCCAGAGAAGGGTCCGACTGAGACATCATAATCATAAGGTACGTGTATAAATTCTTGTGTTGGTTATTGTCGTTGGTTATATAAGGCCATTGTTGCTATTGATAATTGTTGTCCGGTGTGGCATTGGATTATTAAGCTTCTACAGGAAGAGTTGGCAGTAGTGTTGTTATAATGGTGACCCTGCCAAAGTTATATGGATCACGGGGAGTTGAACATTCGAGGACGAATGTTTCTAAGGGGGGAAGGATGTTACATCTCGCATTTTCGTACGTTAAAATTTTATTTTCAGTTAACCGACATAGACTCGGGGATGAGATCATCTTGACGTTAACGTACTTACGCTATTTATAACAAGCGATAAAATAAGTGCTATGAAGTATAAAGGGGTACACGGATTAAAGATAACGAGTTTCGTTGAAAGTGGCCAATTTGGAATAAAATAGAGGTCGAGCGATAATACCCGATAATTATAAACTAGTACCTTGCAAGGTACCATATGACCACGGTAGTATAATATATAAAGTATATATGAGTATTTTAAAAATAAAAAGAATTTTAAGTAATTTGTGATAATTTTTAAATTATGCGGGTAATTGGTTAACTACCGAGTAACAAAACATTACCCAGTTAACTAATAAGTGGATAAAAATAAACAAAATCACACCCCTCCCAAGAAATGTGGCAGCCCCCTCCCCTTTTAAGGTGACTCACCATTCACTTTTACATGTTACCACCTAAGATAAACTATAACATTAGTATGAATCTTATTTGGTCTTGAATAATGTACTAAAGAAGTGTTGAAGCAGAAGCAAATTCATTTCAAACAAAGCTTCAATTCATTCTTTGGTTCGAAATTAAAAAACATGGAAACAGAAAGAACACTTTATTTCTTGGTTAGTTTGCTCTAATTCATTTCAAACACTTCAGTTAGTTTGCATCTGAGTCACGTTACTCATTCAAACAGAAAGAACTTTTAAGTTCTAAAGCAAGAACAAAAGCAGTTCGTCTAAAATTTCAACAAAAATCCAAAGCCAAATTTCGTGTGTAAATTTCGCAGGAGCATATTTGTTCAAATAATTTTAGGGACAGGTATGTTAAGGCCCTACCTTCTTTCTTTTGGCATGGTCTAAATTGTACTAAAGAAACGAGCAAATACACAGTTGTCATAAATTACTCTATTCATAGAAATAGCATGGGTATCTATATTATTGATTCCCCATGAAAAATATTATTATCTTCTGGTCATGGGTCTCAGAATAATACACAGTTGAAAAAAATTTAGCCGAAATAAATATTGAGATTATTACGTATTTTTCATGCATTTCACTCATTTATACATGTGCATTGACCCATGACCAGATGTCGTTACATATGCATATATATGTATATTATATTTATATGGGATACGGAAAAATGTTACGCCGTTATATACGCACCACCACCTGATCAGGTGGTATATGATGATGATGTTGCCCACAGTGGCTGAAATATGACTCAGACGGCGTTATATACGCGTATATATATACGTATATATATAAGATATGGGAAATGGTTATGGCATTATATACGCACCACCACCTAATCAGCTGGTATATGTTGATGATGTGCCCACAGTGGCCGAGACGATATGATGGGATGCCTTCAGTGGCTTGATGATATTATGTATACCCATGCCTATGCATGACATGACATTTATACGCATGTGCACGACATTATAAACGTTTTAGAATTTAGAAAGTTATTCATATTTAAATATGTGTTTCTATATTCCATGTTTCATCTATGTCTTTTACGTACAAATTTTCATGCTTTACACACTCAGTACATTTTTCGTACTGACGCCCTATTTTACGGGGCCTGCATTTCATGCCCGCAGGTGCAAGTAGGCAAGTTGACGGTCCCCCTTCTTAGGATCCCTGATTAGCGAGAGTTGGCATGCTCTATTTGATCCGTAGCTGCTTTTGATGTTGGTATGATACGTTTGTATATATATATATATATATATATATATATATATATATATGGGTATGATGTGGCTCAGCCTTGTCTTTGTACAGTTATATTTCTGTTAGAGGTCTGTAGATAGTATGTCTAGTTGGGATGTATGTGGCTTTGACGGCTTTCAGTTATTGGATATATAATTGTCTATAGCAGCCTTGCCGACTCGTCCCTTGTATTCTGCAGATATACATACATATACCTTGTTGGCAGGTTTCCTTCATGTATGTTATCTTCGTAATTCAGAAGATATTATACAGGTTCATATCATATACGTATGCTTAGGAGTGTTTGACAGGTAGGACTCAGGCACCCGTCGCGGCCCATCGATTTGGGTCGTGACACTAGGGTGTTCTCAAAGATTTATTTGAGGTCGGTGTATCACCAGTTCAGATCAGGGCTTTGGACATACCCAAGATGGCTTTCAGGACTCGTTATGGGCACTATGAGTTTTTAGTGATGTGTTTTGGGTTGACTAATGCCCCAACATCCTTCATGCATTTGATGAATAGTGTGTTCTAGCCGTATTTGGATTCTTTTGTCATTGTGTTCATTGATGATATCTTGGTGTATTATTGTTTTACTAAGGAGCACGAGCAATATTTAAGGACTATGCTTCAGATTTTGAGGGAGAAGATGTTGTATGCTAAGTTCTCCAAGTGTGAGTTTTGGCTAGACATGGTGGCGTTCTTGGGTCACGTGGTATTTGGCGATAGGATCAGGGTGGATCAGAAGAAGATTGATGCAATTAGAAGTTGGCCCAGACCTTCTACCGCTACTGAGATCTGGAGTTTCTTAGGCCTGGCTAGGTATTTTCAATAGTTTGTGGAGGGGTTTTCATCTGTTGCAGACCTATTGACTCATTTGACTCAGAAGGGAACTCCGTTTAGGTGGTCAGATGAGTGTGAGGAGAGCATTCAAAAGCTCAAGACGGCATTGACTACGGCTACAATATTAGTTTTGCCTTCAAGATCGCGATCATATTGGCTTATTGTGATGCTTCGAGGGTTGGTCTTGGATGTTTGTTGATGCAGAACGGTAGGGTGATTACCGATGCATTGTGCAAGATAAAGCCCCGTGAGAAGAATTATTTGGTGCATGATTTGGAGTTAGCTACTATTGTAGACACGCTCAAGATTTGCAGGTATTACTTATATGGTATGTCTTGTGAAGTACATACGGTTCACCGGAGTCTTCAACATCTGTTTAAATAGAGAGATTTGAATTTGAGGCAGCTGTGATGACCCAAAATGTTATCGCTTGTTTTGGAAATAAATTCTGTGTTCCAGGGCCTTAAAACCTTCTTTTTGTCTCACCTCAATTTGTGTGCGCAGTCTGGGCGTGTGTCCGGGAAGCCATTATGTGAAAATTTGTGAAAAATGATAAATGTTGCTTTTAAAATGAATTTACGTTGACTTCGGTCAATATTTTCGGTAAACACCTGGAATCATGATTTGATGGTGCCGAAGGGTCCGTAGGAAAATATGGGACTTGCGCATATGCCCAGAATCGAATTCCGAGGTCCCAAGCCCGAGAAATGAATTTTTGAAGAAAATTGTTTAACTGAAATTTTAAGAGTTTTTGGAAATTTGAACGTATTGGAATTTGATGGTATCGGGCCCATATTTTGGTTTCGGAGCCCGATACAGGTCTTATAAGGTATTTAAGTTAAGCCTGTAAAATTTGGTAAGAAACGGACTTGATATGATGTGAATCGGACCATCAGTTGTTAAAAATAGAACTTAAGAGTTCATGATATTTTTCTTTGATTTTGGTGATAAATTCATAGTTATTGATGTTATTTTGATGGTTTGATCGCACGAGCAAGTCCGTATGATGTTTTTAGACTTGCGTGCATATTTGGTTTGGAGCCCCGAGGGCTCGGATGAGTTTTGGACAGGCCACAAAGTGAATTTAGACTTAGGGAAAATCATTTTAGGTTGCAGGTCTGGTTCTGGCCTCTGATCTCGCAATTGCGAGATCAGGGGATTGCAAATGCGAAGTCTGTGAAGTTGTGAATTGCGAGGGCCTCTTCGCAATTGCGAAGTAAGCCCTGGCTAACCTTGCTTGTAATTACGAGCATTTCTTCGCAAATGCGAATACCCCAGAAATCCCCAAACGTCGCAAATGCGAGTTTGAAATTGCAAACATCTGATCGAAAATGCGAGGATAGCAGGTCCTGAAGGGGTTCGTAATCTGGTCGCAATTGCAACATTTGCGACCTGCTAAATCATAACTTAGCCGAAAATCTTTCATTTTTCAAACTTTCTCAAAACCTAAACTCTCTTGGGCGATTTTCTAAAGAAAAGTTCTTCTCCAAATCAATTGTAAGTCATTTCTAAATCATTTCCTTTAATCTATAACATATTTTTACATGATTTCAACTCAAAATCAAGGGTTTTCGTGGGGGAAATTGGGTGTTTTGGGTATAACTTAGGTTTTTCAAATTTTGGGGATTTAGACCTTGATTTGAGGTCCGATTTCAAAATAAATTATATATTTGGGTTCGTGGGTCAATGGTTAATCGGGTTTTGGTTCGAACCTAGGGTTTTGACCATGTAGCCCCGGGGTAGACTTTTGACTTTTTGGGGAAATCTTTATAAAACCTATTTCCATGCATTAGAATTGATTCATTTAGCATTTATTGATACAATTAAGTAAATTGTGGCTAGATACAAGCGAATTGGTGGTGGAAACAACAGGTAAAGCAGTAGTTGAGGCTTGAATTGTGTTCGTGGCATCGAGGTAAGTGCTTGGTCTAATCTTAGCTTGAGGGATTAGGAGTTGTGTTTCATTTGCTATGTGTTAATTGTGGAGTACGACGTATAGGCATGGTGACGAGTATCTATACGTCGGTTTCATGCATGCCCGTGAGTCTCATATTGTAATTGTTGTGACACCATTTTGATCTGTTCATGCTTATTATGTTGATTATCTTTGTTAGTTCCCTTGCCGGGACGTTATTGTTTATTATATTGTCTCCCTTGCCGGGATGTTATTGTTATACTCTTGTTCCCTTGCCAAGATGTTATGGTTTATGATATTGTCTCCCTTGCCGGGATGTTATTGTTATACTCTTGTTACCTTGCCATGATTCCTTTATGATTGATGTTGAATTGGAAATAGGATCCGGTGGTACGCCACCACGGTAATATATGAAATGGGATCGTGTGGCACGCCGCCACAGTAATATATGAAATGGGATCGGGTGGCACGCCGCCATGGTAATATATGAAATGGGATCGGGTTGAACGTTGCAACGGTATTATATGATTTGGGATCGGGTTGCACGCCTGCAATAAGAAAGAAATGAAAGTGAATACTGTGTTTGTTTTCCTTATTTTTGTTAGCAATTGAATTTTGGTTTCTTTACATTCCTCTTTTGGTATTTTGTTGTTTTCTGATACTCCCCGCAGCATGCTTTCCCCATCCCATCTTTAACTGTGAATATCTGCTTTTATTTTTTCGATGTATATGATTTAACTGCACAAGTAGTCTGGTCCTAGCCTCGTCACTACTTCGCCGAGGTTAGGCTAGGCACTTACCAACACATAGGGTCGGTTATGCTGATACTGTACTCTGCACTATGTGCAGTTCCTGGTGCTGCAGTTTTTGGACTGTAGTGAGGTTGTTGCCTTCAGTCCATTCAGGCGATCCGAGGTAGTCTTGCAGGCGTCCGCAGGTCCTGGCGTCCCCTTCTATTTTTCCCTTATGTTTCTTTTATGTACTTCAGAGACAGTGTTGTATTTTATCTTTCAAACCCTTATTTGTAGTAATCTTAGACAGTCTGTGAAATTGTGACACCAATTCTGCGTAGTTTTGTTATGGATCTGTATCGGAATTTTTATTAAATTGTTACATTTAGTTCTTCCGCTTATTTATTTCCGCTGCTTATACAATGTTAAATCACAACTGTTACAAGATTTAAAAATAGAAAAAGCTAAATAACTGTAATGGTTGGTTTGCCTAGCTTTTACTAGTAGGCACCATCACGACTCGCGATGGTGGGAACTCCGGGTCGTGACAAGTTGGTATCAGAGCTCTAGGTTGCTTAGGTCTCACAATTCACAAACAAGCTTAGTAGAGTCTGATGGATTGGTTCGGAGATGTCTATATTTATCCCTTAGAGGCTATAGAGTTAGGAAAAACTTCACATCTATTATTTCCTACCGTGCGGTTTGGTTTCTCAATGCTAATTGAATTTTTACTCTATTCTTTCACAGATGGCGAGAACACGCGCTTCCTTATCCACTGATCAGTAGCCCGAGCCCCCAGCAGCAGCTCCCATGAGGGGCAGAGGCCGAGGCAAAGCTCAGCCCAGAGCAGCAGCACCAACGGCAGAGCCTTAGGTTGAGTTTGATGATGAGGTTTTGGCCCAGGCAGTTCTGGTGGGCCTAACTTAGGTCCCAGAGGGGTTCATTGCTACCCCAGTACTCCAGAATGCTCTGGTTTGTCTAGTGGGCCTTATGGAGAGTGTCACCCGGGCAGTCTTACTTCCTGTAGCACCAACCGTCTCTCAGGCTGGAAGAGGAGACCAGACTCCTGCTACTCACACTCCGGAGCAGATGACTCCCCAGTTTCAGACTCTAGCAGCTCAGCCAGTTGGGGTAGTTCAGCCTGGTGTTGTGGTAGCTCAGATTGGTGATGGAGCAGCCATGTCTGCTGATGCCTTATAGAGATTGGACAAGTTTGCCAAGCTCTTCACTACCACTTTTAGCGGTGCATTTTCTGAGGATCCCCAGGATTATTTAGACAGCTGTCATGAGGTTCTCAGGAACATGGGGATAGTGGAGATAAATAGGGTCGACTTTGCTGCTTTTCGTTTGTCTAGATCTACCAAGACTTAGTGGAGAGATTATTGCTTGGCTAGACTAGCTGGGTCACCAGCTTTGACTTGGGATCAGTTCTCTCAGCTATTTCTGGAGAAGTTTCTTCCTATCACTCAGAGGGAGAACTAACGGAGGCAGTTTGAGCGTCTCTAGTAGGGTTCTATGACTCTTAGTCAGCACGAGACCAGATTTATTAACTTGGCATGTCATGCTCTTCTTATAATTCCCACTAAGAGAGAGAGAGAGAGTGAGAAGGTTAATTGAGGGACTCATTCAGCCTATTCGATTATAGATGGCTAAGGAGACAGGGAGTAAGATTTCTTTTCAGGAGGCAGCCAATGTGGCCAGGAGAGTGGAGATGGTTATATCACAAGGGGGTGGTCAAGGGTCAGACAAGAGACCTCATCATTCTGGTAGGTTCAGTGGTGCCTCGTCTGGAGGCAAGGATTCTTTTGGTAAGGGCCATCCTCCCAGGCTGTTTCATCCAGCACTTCAGGCTTCTCACGGTGCTCCAGGTGGCCGTGGTTCTCATATGCAGTTTTCTGATCAGTAGTCCTATAGTGCATCGTCAGCTCCTATTAGTGCACCTACGCTTCAGAGTTTTCAAGGTTGTCAGTTCCAGCAGCCGAGGGCTTGTTTTACTTGTGGCGACACGAGGTATATTTATAGATTTTGCCCTCGAGCACCGAGCAGTTCTCAGCACCAGGGTTCCCGTGCCATGGTCCAGGCACCGAGTGTTCCACCGCCTGCTCAGCCAGCTAGAGGTAGAGGTATTAGAGGTGGAGCTCAGGTCGTTAGAGGTGGAGGCCAGCAGTAGGAGGCCGTTCTAGAGATGTAGTTTAGAGTGGTAGGGCCCAACTTCGATGTTATGCTCTTTCAGCAAGGCCTGAGGCTAAGGCTTTTGATGCAGTTATCACAGGTACCGTTCTGGTTTGTAGTAGAGATGCTTAAGTTCTATTTGATCCAGGGTCTACATACTCTTATGTGTCATCTTATTTTGCACCGTATCTAGTCAAGCCTCGTGATTCTTTGAGTACTCCTATATATGTGTCTACACTGGTGGGTGATTCTATTGTGGTAGATCGTGTCCATCGTTCATGTATAGTTGTGATTGGTGGTCTTGAGACTCGAGTAGATTTGTTACTTTAGGACATGGTTGTTTTTGATGTCATATTGGGGATGGACAGTTTATCATCTTACCATGCAATCTTGGACTATCATGCCAACACTGTTACCTTAGCCTTGAGGGTTTGCCTCGTTTAGAGTGGAGAGGGACCTAGTCATTCTACCTGTAGGGTTATTTCATATATGAAAGCTCGACGTATGGTCGAGAAGGGTTGTTTGGATTATTTGGCATATGTTCGTGATTCTAGAGCTGAGGTTCCTTCTATAGATTCTATGGCTATAGTTCGTGAGTTTCCAGAGGTATTTCTTTCAGACCTGTCAGGTATGCAACCCAACAGGGATATTGACTTCTGCATTGATTTGGCTCCGGGCACCCAACCCATTTCTATTCTACCGTATCATATGGACCTGCCTAAGTTGAAAGAATTGAAGGAGCAGCTGCAAGACTTGCTTGATAAAGGCTTCACTAGACCTAGTGTATCGCCTTGGGGTGCGTCGGTGTTGTTTGTGAAGAAGAAGGATGTATCGATGAGGATGTTTATAGATTACCAGCAATTGAACAAGGACACAATCAAGAGTAAGTATCCATTGCCGAGGATTGATGATTTATTTGATCAGCTTCAGGGTGACAAGGTATTTTCGAAGATTGACTTGAGATCTGGCTACCATCAGTTGAGGATTAGGGCATCCGATGTCCCTAAGATAACTTTCCGCACTCGGTACGAGCATGCGTTTTTGGTGATGTCATTTGGGTTGACAAATGCCCCAGTATCTTTTATGAATCGAGTGTTCAAGCCTTACTTGGATTCATTCATGATAGTCTTCATTGATGATATTTTGATCTATTCCTGCAGCCGGGAGGAGCATGAGCAGCAACTGAGAGTGATTCTTTAGACGTTGAGAGATAGTCAGTTGTATGCTAAGTTTTCGAAGTGCGAGTTCTGGTTTAGTTCAGTTGCATTCTTGGGTCATGTTGTATCAGCATAGGGTATTCAGGTAGATCCAAAGAAGATAGAGGCAGTCAAGGACTGGCCTAGACCCGCATCAGCTATAGAGATCCGGAGTTTCTTAGGTTTGGCAGGCTATTACCATCGGTTTGTGGAGGGGTTTTCATCTATTGTAGCCCCGATGACCAGGTTGGCATAGAAGGGTGCCCAGTTCAGGTGGTCAGACGAGTGTGAGGCGAGCTTTCAGAAGGTTAAGACAGCTTTGACTACGGCGCCGGTGTTGGTTTTGCCCATAGGTTCAGGGCCATATATAGTTTATTGTGATGCATCTCGTATTGGACTTGGTGCGGTGTTGATGCAGGATAGAAAGGTCATTGCTTATGTTTTGCGGCAGTTGAAGATTCATGAGAAGAATTATCCAGTTCATGATTTGGAGTTAGCAGCCATTGTTCATGCGTTGAAGATTTGGAGGCATTATCTGTATGGGGTGTCATGTGAGGTTTTCATGGATCACAAGAGTTTGCAATACTTACTCAAGCAAAAAGAGCTAAATTTGAGGCAGAGAAGGTGGTTGGAGTTATTGAAAGACTATGATAGCACCATGTTATACCATCCGGGAAAGGCCAATATGGTGGTTGATGCTTTGAGTAGGAAGTCAGCTAGTATGGGCAGTCTTGTGTATATTCCAGTCGATGAGAGACCGCTTGATTTGGTTGTTCAGGCTTTGGCCAATCAGTTCGTGAGGTTGGATGTTTCTGAGCCCAGCCGTGTGTTAGCTTGCACATTCGCTCGGTCTTTGTTATTGGAGCGTATCTGAGATTGGCAGTATGATGATCCTTATTTGTGTGTCCTTAGGGACACGGTGCTGCACGATGGTGCCAAGCAGGTTACATTAGGAAGTGATGGAGTTTTGAGGCTGCAGGGTCGAGTTTCTGTTCCTAATGTGGATGGGCTTCGAGAGTTGATTTTAGAAGAGGCCCATAGTTCTCGGTACTCTATTCATCTAGGAGCCGCTAAGATGTATCATGATTTGCAGCAGCATTATTGTTGGAGGAGGATGAAGAAGGGTATTATTGCATATGTGGCTCGGTGTTTGAATTGTTAGCAGGTACGAGCATCAGAGACCTGGTGGTTTGTTCTAGAAGATTGATATTCTTAAGTGGAAGTGGGAGCGTATCACTATGGACTTCATTGTTGGACTCCCACGGACTCAGAGGAAGTTCGATGCAGTGTGGTTTATTGTTGATAGGCTAACCAAGTCAGCACATTTTATTCTTGTGGCAGTCTCCTAATCTTCTGAGAGGTTAGTATATCCGGGAGATTGTTCGTCTTCATGGTGTTCCCGTGTCTATCATTTTGGACCGAGGTACGCAGTTTACCTTGCATTTCTGGAAGGCAGCATGAGTTGGGCACACGAGTCGAGTTGAGCACGACATTTCATCCTCAGACGGACGGGCAGTCCGAGCATACTATTCAGATTTTGGAGGATATGCTTCGAGCTTGTGTCATTGACAGCTTGTGTGATCAGTTCTTGCCTTTAGCGGAGTTTGCCTACAACAACAGCTACCAGTCGAGAATCAAAATAGCTCCTTACGAGGCTTTATATGGTAGGCGGTATCGGTCGTCGGTTGGATGGTTTGAGCCGGGAGAGGCTCGATTGTTGGGTACGGATCTAGTATAGGAGGCCTTGGACAAGGTCAGGATCATTCAGGATAGGCTTCGTACAGCTCAGTCCAGGAAAAAGAGTTATGCCGATCGTAAGGTTCGAGATGTGGCATTCATGGTCGGCGAGCGGGTGTTGCTTCGAGTGTCGCCTATGAAGGGCGTGATGATATTTGGGAAGAGGGGCAATCTTAGCCCTATATTCATTGTCCCGTTTGAGATTCTTGATCGAGTGGGAGAGGTGGCTTACAGACTTGCATTGCCGGCGAGCTTATCAGCCGTGCATCCAGTGTTTCATGTGTACATGCTTCGAAAGCATCACAGCGATCCATCCTACGTGTTAGACATCAGCACCGTCTAATTGTACAAGGACTTGTCCTATGAGGAGGAACTGGTAGCTATTCTAGGCCGGCAGGTTCGTCAGTTGAGATCGAAGAGTTTCCCTTGTGTTCGTGTTTAGTGGAGAGGTTAGCCCATTGAGGTAGTGACCTGGGAGTCCGAGTCCGATATGTGGAGCCAATATCCCATCTTTTCTCCAACTCAGGTACTTCCTTCTTATGTCCGTTCGAGAACGAACGGTTGTTTTAGAGGTGGAGAATGTGATGACCCAAAAGGTCATCACTTGTTTTGAAACAAATTATGTGTTTTGAGACCTTAAAACCTCCTTTTTGCCTCACCTCGATTTGCATGCATAGTCCGGGCGTGTATTCGGGAAGCCATTATGTGAAAATCTGTAAAAAATGATAAATGTTACTTTTAAAATAAATTTAAGTTGACTTCGGTCAACATTTTGGGTAAACGGACCCAGACTCGTGATTTAACGGTCCCGGAAGGTCCGTAGGAAAATATGAGACTTGGACGTATGCCGAGAATCAAATTCTGAGGTCCCAAGTCCGAGAAATGAATTTTAAAAGAAAATTGTTTAATTGAAATTTTAAGAGTTTTTGAAAATTTTAATGTATTGGAATTTGATGGTATCGAGCCCAAATTTTGGTTTCAGAGCCCCGTACAGGTCTTATATGGTATTTAAGTTGAGCCTGTAAAATTTGGTAAGAAGCGGACTTGATATGACGTGAATCGGACCATTGGTTGTTAAAAATAGAACTTAAGAGTTCATGAGATTTTTCATTGATTCTGGTGCTAAATTCATAGTTATTGATGTTATTTTGATGATTTGATCGCACGATCAAGTCCGTATGATATTTTTGTACTTGCGTGCATGTTTGGTTTGGAGCCCCGAGGGCTCGGATGAGTTTCGGATAGGCCACAAAGTGAATTTAGACTTACGAAAAATAGTTGCAGGTTGCAGGTCTGGTGTTGGCCTCTGATCTCGCAATTGCAAGATCAGGGGATCGCAAATGCAAAGTCTACGAACTTAGGAATTGCGAGGGGCTCTTTGAAATTGCGAAGTAAGCCCTGGCCAGCCTTGCTTGCAATTGTGAGCATTTCTTCGCAAATGCGAATACCCCAGAAATTCCCAATTGTCGCAAATGCGACAATCCCTTCGCAAATGCAAGTTTGTAATTGTGAACATCTGATCGCAAATGCGAGGATAACAGGTCCTGAAGGGGTTTGCAATTGCGAACCCTGGTCGCAATTGCGACATCTGCGACCTGCTAAATCATAACTTAGCCGAAAATCTTTTATTTTTCAAACTTCCTCAAAACCTAAACTCTCTTAGGCGATTTTCTAAAGAAAAGTTCTTCTCTAAATCAATTGTAAGTCATTTCTAACTCATTTCCTTTAATCTATAACATATTTTTACATGATTTCAACTCAAAATCAAGGGTTTTCGTGGGGAAATTGGGTGTTTTGGGTATAACTAAGGTTTTTCAAATTTTGGGGATTTAGACCCCGATTTGAGGTCTGATTTCAAAATAAATTATATATTTGGGTTCGTGGGTCAATGGGTAATCGGGTATTGGTTCGAACCCAGGGTTTTGACCATGTGGGACAGGGGTCGACTTTTGACTTTTTGGGGAAATCTTTATAAAACCTATTTTCATGAATTAGAATTGATTCATTTAGCATTTATTGATACCGTTAAGTAAATTTTGGCTAGATACAAGCGAATTTGTGGTGGAAACAACAGGTAAAGCAGTAGTTGAGGCTTGAATTGTGTTCCTGGCATCGAGGTAAATGCTTGGTCTAATCTTAACTTGAGGGATTAGGAGTTGTGTCTCATTTGATATGTGTTAATTTTGGAGTACGACGTATAGGCATGGTGACGAGTATCTATACGTCGGTGTCAAGCGTGCCCGTAAGTCTCATATTGTAATTGTTGTGACTCCATTGTTACATGTTCATGCTTAATATGTTGATTATCATTGTTAGTTCCCTTGCCGAGACGTTATTGTTTATGATATTGTCTCCCTTGCCGGGATGTTATTGTTATACTCTTGTTCCCTTGCCGTGATTCCTTTATGATTGATGTTGAATTGGAAATGGGATCCGGTGGCACGCCGCCACAGTAATATATGAAATAGGATCGTGTGGCACGCCGCCACAGTAATATATGAAATGGGATCGGGTGGCACATCGCCATTGTAATATATGAAATGGGATCGGTTTGAACGCCACAATAGTATTATATGATTTGGGATCGGGTTGCACGCCTGCAATAAGAAACAAATGAAAGTGAATATTGTGTTTGTTTTCCTTATTTTTGTTAGCAATTGAATTTTGGTTTCATTACATTCCTCTTTTGGTATTCTGTTGTTTTCTGATACTCCCCGCAGCATGATTTCCCCCTCCCATCTTTAACTATGAATATCTGCTTTTAATTTTTCGATATATATGATTTAACTGCACAGGTTTATTTGGTAGCCTGGTCCTAGCCTCGTCACTGCTTCGCCGAGGTTAGGCTAGGCACTTACCAGCATATAGGGTCGGTTGTGCTGATACTACACTCTGTACTATGTGCAGTTCCCAGTCCTGCAGCTTTTGGACCGTAGTAAGGCTGTTGCCTTCAGTCCATTCAGGCGACCCGAGGTAGTCTTGCAGGCGTCCGCAGGACCTGGCGTCCCCTTTCTATTTTTCCCTTCTGTTTCTTTTATGTACTTCAGAGGTAGTATTGTATTAATCTTTCAGACCCTTATTTGTAGTAATCTTAGACAGTTTGTGAAATTGTGACACCAATTATGGGTAGTTTTTTTATGGATCTGTATCGAAATTTTTATTAAACTTTTACGTTTCGTTCTTCCGCTTATCTATTTCCGCTGCTTATACAATGTTAAATCACAATTGTTAAAGGATTTAAAAATGGAAAAAACTAAATAACTGTAATGGTTGGCTTGCCTAGCTTTCACGAATAGGCGCCATCACGACTCCCGAGGAAGGCCTATGTAGTAACTATTGAAGGACTTATATCACCATTCTTTAACATCCGGGGAAGGCCTATGTAGTAGTTAACGCCTTGAGTAGAAAAGCGGAGAGCATGGGGAGTTTGCCATTCATT